>NC_090938.1:474295252-474601081 GCF_040938575.1 Ambystoma mexicanum
CCACAAAAGCGGATCTAGAGGGCCTGGTGCCCAAAATAAGAGCGATGGAGAAGCAATTGCGAGCATCTCTAGTGAATACTCTGATCTTGATACGGTCGCTAGCGAGGATTGTAGACTTTCTGGCGGCCTCCATCTAGGCCATATTTCCAGGCCCTTTACATTACAGAGCTTTGCAGAGATTGAAGATTCGTCATGTCCATGAAGGTCTGGGATATTATCAGTTGGTGCCCTTGGACCAAGAAGGGAGGTCAGAATTAGAATGGTGGCTCCAAAACCTGGGGCCTTAGAGCGGACGTGCAATATTTGAAGACCTTCCGGAGCTAGTTATAGAGTTCGATGCAAGCAGGACTGGTTGGGGCACGAGATGCAGTCAGTCAGATACAGGAGGTAAATGGTTGCAGAGAACTAGACCTCCACATCAACTGTCTAGAGCTTTTAGAGGGTTCATTTGCGGTGAGGGCCTTCGTGGGAGATATGGTGGAATGTTGTATCTTTCTCAGGACGAACATCCCAGCTCTAATCTAGGGTACACCAGCTCCAACATATTAGTAGAACTAGCGAAAGATTTTTGGCATGATTGCCTCGACAGAATTTCAGTGACATGGGGAAATCCTTCTGGGGGCCCAGAACGTAGTAGGAGATTGGAATTCCTGTTATACAACTGCAGCCACTGGATGCTGCACAGAAGCACTTTCTTGCAGCTCTGTGGAGCCCCCTGGACATAGACCTTTTTGCTTCCAGATTGAACAGACAATTAGGCAGGTTCTTCAGCTGGAGACTGGACCCGTAGGTGCTAGGTGTGGATACATTTCTACAGTCGTGGTTAGGCGCAGTGCATTATGCCTCCCCTCTGTAATGTTAGCCAGGATGTTGGCGAAGATCCACCGGGAGAGGGTGTAGGTAGTGTTCGTAGCGCCACACTGGAAGTCGCAAGTGTGGTTTCCAATTCTGATGGAACATTCGTCGATTTTCCCATGGATGATTCCTCACCAGCCAGCTCTGCTATTGGATCCGACTCGGAATTGGTATCCTCTGAAGGGGCATCTACCTCTGCTAGCATGCAGGATGTTTAGTGCAGATGGAGACTGCCAGGCATTTCGAGACCAGCTGACGAGTTGATCAAGCAGTCTCAGACCCCTCTGCTCTCATGAGCGCTGTGACTGCATGGAAGTGATGGGAGCTATGTTGCATCCAGCATGGTGTACATTCAGTTTCTGCCCCTGTAATACAAGTGCAGAACTATTTGGCCTCACTTTCAGAAGGGGCATGGCTTTTCGGACAGTTGAAGTGTAAAGGTCAGCCATTTCAGCTGGTCACGAGCCAGTGGATGGCGCTCCGGTAGGAGAGCAGCACCCAGCAGTGGTAAGGTTGCTGTGGGGGGAGGGGTTGGGAGGTGCGGGTAGTAAAGATTTGCACGCCGCCCCTGCTGAAGTACGCTTACTTTTGGGACATTAACTCCGTCTTTAAGCTCTTTATGGGGTGGGCACAGAATTGAGATCTGTCTGATCAGCAGTTGTCAGGAAAGTTAGCCATGCTGCTGTGTCTAGTGTCCTGTAGGAGAGTAGCATATGTGAAGGCCCTGGAAATGGATAGGAAGGGGTTTTACCCAGAAGATGTGACTTTATAAGGAAGCGGACAAAGCTATTCTTCAGTAATCTTGTATCCTTATTTCCCAGAGCAACCAAAATGATGCTAGCTAATTGCATCAAGGAGTATGAAGCTAGTACAAGTGAGGTTAGACCATGCGGTGCACTTGCTCATAATTCACAGAAGAGCTTTTTAAAGCGGTAGCAGCTGCTACAAATGGTAGGTGGGTGCGTGAAGTTTTGTTGCAGTTTGGGGCAAACTGTGGAAGGGGAGCCATGGCATCTAAAGCGTTAAGTTCCGGGACGGGTTTCCAGGAAATCTTGTGTGGTGGACTGGTCAAACCATTCTACCTTTAAGTTGTTCTATTAAGCCGGTCTCGAGCGTAGCAACATCAGTAGTGCAGAGGTTTGAACAAGCATAATGCACGCCTGCAGCCTTGACATAGAATGAAGATTACCCATGCTTACAGCACAGGGAGTCATGATTCTATTATAGATGCAAGCATGATCCCACCCGGATACGCAATAAGTGAATTGATAATTGTAATGTTGGATGGTTAGAGTATTGTGGAGGAGATTGTGTGTACGCTGCCCTGAATAGTTCCTTGTTTTGGCAGGTTAAGACCAAAAGCAAGATGAGTCAATGCTGTGGCAGAGCGTCAAAGGTTGAAACGTCAGCAGGTGGCACAGATCCGTTGTCGGAAATTACGTTTGTTTCCTTTCGGCTGCGGCGAGTTGGCAGCAGTGGATGGCGATTGGCTGTTGGGTGCCAGTTGAGAGGTATCCAAAGAAGAGGAAAGTACCTGGACACAAAGTGGCTAATGGGGCCCAGAGGAAAGGAAGTGAATTTAGGGCGGTTACTATAATGCACATGTTTTGCTGTTTTTTGTTTGTTGCCATTCTTTTTTTTTTTTTAAAAGAGAAGATTTGAATCGGCTGACGAGTAGAATAAAAAATAAAAGCATAATGCTCAGTTCTGTCTCTTTAATAGAATCAAGACTCCCTGTGCTGTAAACCTGGGTAATCTTCATTGAATGTTCAAATTTGGCATACATATATCATATATTATATCTCCTTTGCCTAAGGATCCTTCCTCTCTCCTCTAAAGCACTCTTGTGCATCCTTGCCTGGCAAACTACCGCCCTAATTCCATTACTCCTTTTCTGGGCAAACTCCTGGAAAAACTGGCCATCTGTCAGCTTAACCTCCACTCTGATTCTGTTGGCTCTCTCCACGATCATCAGTCTGGCTTTAGAGCAGCCAGAAGCACGGAAACTGCTCTCCTGAGCATCCGTGAAGATGTGCTCGCCATCCTTGACTCTACATTCCCTCTGTCCTCATCCTACCCGATCTCTCTTCTGCCTTTGACACGGTCAACCATACCATCCTGCTCAACCATCTCCGTCACAACCTGGGCATCACTGATCAGGCTTTGGCCTGGCTGACCTCTTTCCTCTGATCGACCCTCCCAGGTCCAACTTGGGGGCCTTACTTTCCTCTTTCTCCCTCCCTACCTGTGGTGTTCCCCAGGGGTCCAACCTCCCACCGTGGCTCTTTAAAGGAAATCTTGCCCACAACATTGCCATTTTCTGCTCCAATTTCCAGTGCTATGCTGCCGACGCTCAACTCATTTTCAGGCTTACCTCTACGACCTCTTCACCTTCTCTACTCTCAGACTGCCTATCTGCCACTCAGGACTAGTGTGCCGCCAACAATCTCTGCCTGAATGCCAGCAAGACTGAGATCCTCCTTATCGGCACACCTTGACCCTCCTTTCCTGTCGCTCTCTGGCCGGCCTCCCTTGACCCTCCTCCTACCCCCATCTGCAAGGCCAAGAACCTTGGAGTAATCATTGACTCCACGCTTTCCTTCTCTGCCAACATCTCTGATTTCTCAAAGTCCAACTTCCTACTGCACCTCCTCAGAGGTACTCTGCCTTTCCTCTCCTTCCCCCAGAAGCTAACTGTCTCTCCAGCCTGGTTCTCTCAAGGTTGGACCATTGAAACGGCCTCTATTTAAATCCACCTGCTTCTACTCCTCCTCTCCACCCTTTGCAACATATCAGAACTGGACTGCAAGACTTGTCCTTGGCCTCAAGCCCTTGGATCGTATCTCTCCAGCCCTGAAATCTCTTCACTGGCTCCCAGTGGATGTAAGGATTACATTCAAGACCCTTTGCATTGTCCACAAGGCTTTCTGGGCCCTGGGTGCTAAATACCTTCAGCTGTCCATCCGTAAATATCTTCCTTCCTGAGACCTTCGCTCCTCCTCCAACTCCCTCGGGTTCAGTCGTTTTTCTAAGAAACGAGGTGGGGGTATATCTCGGTCTTTGGCTGGGGCCTCCCTCTGGAAAAGCCTCCTTGCCACTCTGAAACTTGAGGAGAACCATCTGTTTCTGAAAGCACCTCAAGACCTTCTCTGCTTCTGCCTTCTTTCCTCCTCTCCCCTGTTGATCTCTACTGTCTCGGCATTGTGTACCTGGTCTCACTCTGTCTTTAGGTCCCAGGTACCTACTCGCCCTGCCACCCCTGCCACCCACCCGCACTTCCTCCGGGCAATCCCTTGCACTGGGATCTGCCTCTGTAACCCTACAGTCCCTTCCATCCCCTTTTCTTTTTCTGCACTTATTCAGACACACCCTGTCTGTTGCCTTATTCCTAGCACTTGCCACTTGCTGGCTGCACTACCACCGTTTGTTGTTTTTTGTTATTTATTCATGTTTTATTTACTTATTATTTATGCTCAGCACTTTCCACCTCTTCCCCCCCACCCCTTTGCACTTACCCCTCTCCCCTGCACTTTTGAATGCGCATTTGCAACGTTACCTGGCCTTGTAAGATCGTTTTTGTGGTCTCTTGTTCCCTTCTGTTGCCTCGTCGTGCTCTGAAACACTTGTATACGAGCGTGATACAAATAAAATCAATATCAAAATGTGGTTTAAAGCTTAGGTAGGATTATGATGTCTTTGTTGTGGTGCCCGTAATCATCTTAAACTGCTTGATGTCTTCAGCCGGAATCTGGTCTGTCCATCTAATGCCATGCCATCAAATTCTCTCCCCCCCTCCTCTCCTCCCCCCAATCTAAAAACTTTGCGTCTAATGCATTTTTTAGGGGTACACAGTTAATTTTTGTTTAGGTGCATTATAAAGGGCAAAAAACAGGGGTTTTTGAAAATGCATTAGATGAAAGTTTTTAGATGGGGGGGGGGAGGGGAATTTGATGGCATGGCATTAGATGCAATGACATTAGATGGAAAGCCACTTTATATAAGACACAACAAGCCCCTTTTCAAATGTTCTCACACGGTCAGGGGATGACCCAAATCTGTTAAGGATATCATTAAACCAAATAACATTTTTCTGAGCACATGTGTTGGTGTATGCCCCACAAAAACTGGTACCTTAAGTCCTGAAAAAATGAAAAAATGGACCCGGCACGTGTTTCCGTTATAAAAAGTTTTTTAGTTTTAATCGTTAATTCACAATCGTAAAAACACTGTTAGGTATGAGTGCAACCCAACCTCACACAGCATGGTATAAAAAACAATACGAATCACAACCTATACAAACATATACCCACATTCAAAGACAAAAAACAGACAATAAATGGATTTAACAATTTTCCAAAACAATGAGTACAATGACTCAGGTACACAAAAATCCCGACATGTTTCAGTTCTTAATTGCACAGATGCATGAACTTTCTTCAGGGGAATAGTTCAATTTCAAGATTTCCATCATGCAATCCAAGGTCACACCTGTGGAATCCCACAAGGTTCCTGTACCGGGAAACAAACAAAGGGGGCGGTCACCACACATATACATCAGTCGGACCCACTAGGATCCCAATTCCATAGAACAGTGCAATTAGATGGAAAGACAATGAAACCTTCAGCCAGACCACTGACCTTGCATTTTCACAGATACATCCAAGTGCATTTGTAAAGTACTAATTGCCCTAGGAGTAACTTTAAAGTAGCTTTGTGCATCTGTGCAGGAGAACATAAGAACAGCGGGAGTGGCCAGATTGATGGCACAATAGTGGGAGACTGTACAATGAGTGCAACATGAGTGTTTAGTGTCCTCCTCGACTTGATTCTGGTACTTGGGAGGGGGACCAAAATAGAATTACAAAGGGATACTCGCTTGAAATTGATCTGGCCTCTAAAATGGCTGTACCTGGTTTCTGCCCCTGTATTCTGATCTATGAGCCAACATCATCTTTGGATTGTGCAAAACATCAAGCGATACGGATGAAGAAACACCTCACATTTAAGACTGAAGATGGTGCAGGCAACGTAGGTGTCTGCTGTACTTTCATCCATGTCATGACAACTGCACAACCCCATGCTTTCTCTGTAGCCTTAAGTGACCTTAAAGTCCTGATTCTGGTGCATGGGTCTGTCCAATAGAGAAGAGTCATGTGGGAAATAGCAAATCTGGGACCATGTAGGACCTCTGTTTTGCATCTTTTAAATTGATTGCTTTACTAGTCCTGTGTGTACAGATGACAGTGAAAGATTAGTTGACGCCCCTTCTTCCCCCAGTCTTGAACCTGGGTGTGGTCCACATATGTTTGTAGCTTCTTGGAGTTCCACATCACCAGAATGGGCTTTAGTGATTGAAAAAATGAGCAGGAGCTAAAATCAGCCCATTAGCATTGGTCATTATCTAGTGTCTGGGGGCTACTTCGGGGGACGAGGAGCTAGTATCTCGGTTGCCACAAATATGAGAGATATATGTGGCGCAAACTATCCCTTTTTCATTATGTAAGATTCTGTATGCTAATGGTTGCCTTAAGAAGGGCTGCAGTTATGTAAGCCAATTCCTAAAATTATGGGTGGTTTATTCAAAGTAAATGCACTACTCTTTACACTTTAGTGTGAATTTATCATAGAAAATATACATATAAAGTGGATATAGTCGCAGTTAGAAAATTCTGACATGGAATGGCTCAGAAACCTAAATAAAATGCACTTCAGAGTTGGTGTCTGGTAGGCTTAACTGTAAGACACCAGTTGCCCTGGCAGTCATTTTAACCAGGGTTTGGAGACTAAGCGGAAGCCAAATAACGTCATTCTCTGCAATGATGCTAATGTCTGGGGCGCACCATGTGTCGGTTAATGGTAGAAAACTGTGAGGAGCCAGTTTTCAGTTGGCTTGCTTGGCACGCAAGGAAGAAGACTGTTTGAGCTCTGTGATACAAGACCAAGATTATTTTTAGCAGTATACAGTAGTACAGCACCCACGGCTGTGGAGACCCCATACAAAGTCGGCTTGGCAGTGGCCTTGATCTCTAGTAGTAAGCCGCTCGTCTCAACAGTGGTAAAGATTTCTAGCTGCAATGTACTGGCCAGCCATAAACCCAATAACGTTCAACACATTTCCTCTGATCGTTCCAATTTTAAGGGGTGGGGTGCGGGTGCTGGCGACAGGCTGGATCCTAAAACACATTTGGCAAATTTCAAATGAACACTTGCTACTATACATTTGCTAGTGATAATTGACTCTTGGAGGGTAAGAGATGGTGTGCTGTGTATGTATAGAATTGAGGTAGGCATTGACTCTTTATGGCTGACTAGTAGCTTGCAACATTTCTCCCCAGGCATACAGATAATAACTTGACTCGTTCAATGTAATAGGATTTTCACAAAGTCAATGGCTCTTATATTGCGACTGTTGCCCTATAAAGTATGTCTGGTTAAAGTAGGCTAACGCATTCCTGCCACAGGCAAGCAGTGGTACCCATTGTTAAAATGTATCATCCCGCGTCTTGCTGCTTTTCAATCGCTTTGGTTCAAGTTAAAACACCTAGGATATGGTATCCCTTCTGATGCAATATTTAAGAGCAATTCCCTGCATCATAGTTAAGTAAAGACTCATCCAATGTATACTTGGAGGGATCCTGTTGCGGTATCTTGCTACTTCGAAAATTGCATTAGTGTTGCCAAGAATGATGCCTGCTTGTCAGCATCTTAAAGGGGTAGGTATTTCCAGATCAGATCCCATCAGAGATTACACTTAAAATAACATGCTGCATATCCTCTACATTTATGAAATTGGTATTCATTAGCACCCATAGGACTCCTTTCTGCCACAGCCCATCAGATGCTGCTGTGTCAAGGAACTTAATGTTCATTGCAAAAAAAGTTAATATGCAATGATAAACTGGTAGCGTTCATTTGCATTGTTACAAGACTGTTACACAGTGGAAAGAAGCTGTAAGAGTGCGACTAAGAGAAAAGTTGACTTTTCATTATAGCTGGTTAGATAGCACAGCAAGCTAAGAGCTTGTCCCTGATACCTTTGTGCAGCCTGCTGTGGCTGGTTCGAATACCGGCAGGGTCAACTCAGCCTTTAATCTTTCTGAGGTCGATTGAGTACCACTCTGTGGGATAATGTCTTCTGTTATTTTAGCGCTCTGAGACCTAGCAGTGTATAGCGATATATTAGAAATGTATTATTAAGGCTGTGCTAAAAGCGAGCTTTTGTATTACTTAATAGGCAGAGTAAAAAGGCATTGAGTAGGAAGAATGTCTTTTTTAAAAATAACAGGGGGATACTTCACATAATTGTGTGCCCAAACATCAGTTGTACATTCTAACAGCATTGCTATTGATGAAGAACATAGTCAATATACACACATGCAGAATCTTCTGATTAACTTGCCCACAAACGGGCCTATCTTCATACCTTTGTGCCAGAGTACCAATTGCCATTTTGCCAATAGTATTCCCACAAACCACTGCCTTAATCACTGAAGCCAAGGAGAAGCTGTATTTGTTTAGGACTAAAACTGGCTGTGGGGGCATACGCTTGCTGGATGCCTGTGGTTTCAAGCAGTCATGAGTGGTTTACACTAAACCCGAACAGATTTGCTTATGGGACACACAAAAAGCCGTGTTGCATAAGCTTTTTCTACAATTTTAGTATGTCTTTGGTTCATGAGTGATGCCTCTCTGTTATATCGCTCTGTAGAAGTTATCATGAAGTGTACATGGACGCTGTCCCCTGCCTGATACTTTGAGGGAGGGAGGGAAGGAGGGGGGGCGGCGGGTGGAGTGTGTGTGTGTGTGTGTGTGTGTGTGTGTGTGTGTGTGTGCACGCACGCGCCATCTGTGACTGCTTCCTGGGTAAAAAGGCTTTTGATTATTAGAATGTGTTTGATATAATTGTATTGCAAGATGTATGGCTGATGTCAGCACCAGTACTGGATGGATAACATTTTTTTAAAGAAGGCAAAGGAAGACCCCAGAGGGCGTCCCTCTCTGTGCCTGTTGATGCCCGTTAAAAACTCTTTAGGTGCTGAGATAAAGGAAAGGTCATGTAATGTAGAGGTTATCATGGCAGTCATTCTTTCTCGGCCAGAAAGGTAGAAATTAAGATATTTATTATAATAAAATTAAACATGCTATACTTTTCAACCGCCGAAGGGCATCCATGCCCATCATGTACGTGGCAAAGTGGCTGCTGTTGCCTTCCAAAAGTATGTTCCTTGGGAAACCATTGCCAAGGCGGCTACGTGGGCTTCCCCATGGACCTGAGCTCCAGGGCTGATGCCAGTTTGGTCAGGCTGTCCTTAAGAATTTATTCCAGTACGTTATTTATTTTATTTTTTCTCCATCCACCCGAACTAACTGGTGCATGCTTGGGAATCTCCCACAGGTATGGAGGAAAGGGGACGGGACGTAGGAGTATAACAAAGTTACTCACCGTAATGACTACCTTACTCCTAGTCCATAGTCTCCTTTCCTCCATACGGCTGGCCGCTGTACCCTCTAAAAAGTATCCTCTATTGTTTAAATGGTCTCAGACCTGGCGATAGAAAAGGACTGAAGGGTGATGCGTGGGGCGGAGCTCGGGGTTACGGCCACGCGCGGTATCCCGCGTGAAATTAAAATAAAAGGACGACATTTTTGATGCTTTTTACAAAGGTGTGCCGGTCCCGTCCCGAAGGACGGAATATGTCACCAGTATGGAGGAAAGGGGTCTATGGACTAGGAGTAAGGTAGTCATTACGTTGAGTAACATTATTATATTCACATGCGCCTACCCTTCCTCCCCTCTCAGAGTAGAAGGAACATAGACATCTTACTACTTTGTTTCTCTGTACTCCCGATAGTCATAAGGCTCCATCACGGCAGAAAAAAAGCAACAGAGGGACCTCGACGCGTGAGGGATTTTGGGTACACTACACGTCATGTTGGGGATAGTGTTACAAGCACGCCCATGTAGATTTTCCCTTTCAATCCTCGAAAAACCAGATGCAAAGTCAGGAGTCTGCAACCTGTAGCTCTCCTGATGTTTTGTGCTACCATGACTCGTCATGATTGAAGGTTCTGGTTAGGGCTGATGCGAGTTGTAGTGCAAAGCACCTGGAGAACCAAAAGTTGCAGATTCATGCGATGTGTCCTAAATTGGTAGAGCTAAAACTGCAAAACTTTGTTCCCAGTGTATACTAATGAGAAACCTTTTTGCCTCCACCATCCAAATATATCGGCTATGATTCTTGTGTTCACGCATACATCGCTGTAGGCCAATTGTACTAATCTCTTCCGAGGGCAAAGAGTTACTGTTTATTAACATATATGCTGCTGGAGAATGTTTGCTTCTGTTTCTTTTTTATACCTCAGTGATTAGGCTGCTAAGGTACCTTTCTTTCAGGTTGATGCTTTGTGGGGTTATAAATTAATTGGAGTTACTGGAGTCTTTGATAACCATGCTAGGGTGATGTTGATCGGACTGGTGTCTTTTCTTGTGTAACTAACTTCTATTTCTCTTTTTATCTTGCCTCCATTAGGCTCTGCACTGCCGAGCCATTGAGGAGCAGTCGAGCTGGCCTTGGCAGTGGGAGAGGCTGGACAAACTGTCCCTTAATGCTGAATGGCTGCAATGGCTCCCGCTCTCACTGACGCCACCACTGAAGCTCACCACATCCGGTTCAAACTGGCTCCACCATCATCCACCTTGTCTCCTGGCAGTGCCGAAAACAACGGTAACGCCAATAACATCCTCATTGCAGCCAACGCCACCAAAAGAAAATCAATTGGAGAGGAGCCAAGCCTGGACTATCGGAATAACCCAAAGGAAGACTTGGGAAAGTTGCAGCCACTGGTGGCATCTTACCTTTGCTCGGATGTGACCTCTGTTCCATCTAAGGATCCTTTAACTCTGCAGGGAGTCTTCAGCAAGCAGACTGTGCTGAAATCTCATTCACTCTTATCCCACTCCTTCCTAAAATCTAGTGAAATCCGAGCAGAACTTCTGGGCAGACATTCGACTTTAGAATTCTCACTGGACAATCTTAACACAATGAGCCAGCCCCCTTTGCCGCAAGCGCCAGTTAATGGCCTTGCCAAGAAACTCTCAAAGAGCTCAAGCTGCGATCACGAGATCCCTGGCTCCTTCAACGGGGGAAAGCGGGCTCCCATCTCTTCGGCTGCTATCCAAAGCACGGAAGGAAACTCTGCAAGCTGTTCTGCTTCTAGAGACTTGAAGCTAGGTTACACCAATTGCACACTTCAGCGTAGAAGTCTGGATGTAGAACAGAAAACTGCCTTCAACAATAATGTGCCCATTTCAAGTAAGTTGTCTTTTAACTCAACGCAGCGAGCTTCTCATGGGGGTTTAGTGGACAGAGGCCTGCCACCCTCTTGTGGCTCCATTGTTGGGGGCAAGGCAGAGGAGCTGAAATCTCCCTTGCCAACAAGCCTTACCAGCACTATGGATGCTGATGCCAGAATGCGGGCTTTGTTGCGACGGCAAGGTGACATTGAGAGTCGCGCCCGTCGGCTGCAAAAGAGACTGCAGGTTGTACAGGCGAAGCAGGTGGAGCGACATATTCAGCAACAAATGGGTGGCTTCTTGGAGAAAACACTGAGTCACCTACCCAGCCTAGACACAGTCGGTCACCGCAACCCACTTATGCTCACCCGCCGGGCAGAAGCTACTATCCGTAAATTGGGAGGCGAGGGAAGAACTTCTGAAGGTCTTGATGCCTTTTTGAAAAGCGACTCTGTAGCCACTGAACTGGAAAAATTCACTGCAAGTGGGATAGCATCCCTGAAATCTAGTGAGAAGGCATTTGATTCTGATGTTACGGACAGCAGTTCAGGAGGCGAATCTGATGTGGAGGAGGAGGAATTAACCAAGGTGGATATAGATACACGCCATGTTCCTCTGTAAGTACTTTGAAAGAAAAAAATAATTGTGATCAGTAACTTCATGGAATGAAGTACCGCACTAGAAAATATTTATTTTGATATCCTTGTTAAAATGGTCACTGCTATAGCTGTTAAGTAATTTATGGGTGAAAGTTGGCCTGGAAATGTAACAATGTATTTGGTATGCACTACCACAAGAGTTTTATCTGCATGACATGAGTGCTACAAACAGTTTCAAGATGCAAGTTCAAAACTGTGTGATACCAGGTTCATCCCTTTTTTGATTTGATGGTTGCAGAGAAAACTCTTAGTTACGTTTCTGACTAAAGATGGCAATCTTGAGATTCTGTTTCACAGTCTGAAGAGCAGTATTATGCAGACCAGCTCAATATTCGTAACAATTGTCCACTTGTGTAGTGCAGTTAGTTGTTGAAAATATCCCACACTGCTGGTTCTTGCTGTTCTTGAAGTGGGGACTTTTGCCACAAAGTGTAGTAGCCCATTTTATGGAAATTCCATGAAGTCTGTTAAATCCCCACCTGTTTGGTTCAGTTTTGATTGCTTTTGGGATACTGAAAGAGGTTGGTAATTTTTGCTAGTTGTGGGGGGGTGTTACGATTGATCGCATCTGGACATACTCTAATTTTAAATCTAAATGTACCGTTTAGATCTTCTGTAAACCAACGCTTTAGACTAGATCAGCAACGAACATTAACTGTGTGGTGGGCCTTGGAGTTGAATTTCAGTCCATTTTTTTTTTGTTTTGTTTCATGGGTCTGTTTTTTTTCCTTGCATAGTTTGCATTTTCATTTGTGCTATTTTGTACTCTACATCGGGGTAGACTGACAACCTTCTTCCTGAGGATACCTCGGTAATACAGAAATGTAATTTATTAAGACTTAGCACATTTCTGTTGACAGAAGTTTGAATTTATGCTCTTTTTCCCTGGTCTGTCATTTAGCAACATAAGCAACATAATCACCCTGTATATATATTTGAGGCATGTGGAATCTGCTTAGACCACATGCTGTGCATAGGCCGACAACTAGTGGAAGCGGCAGAGTATTACAGGTGCTTTCGAAACTCGAAAAGGGACGTCGACAGGGCGTGCAGGAATACTATCCCTAGTGTGACGTCCACTGTACCCATGATCCCTCACGCGTCGAGGTCCCTCAAATTGTGTTTTTCTGCCATTCTAGATACTCGTATAGCGGAGTTCCTCTTTCGGTTTATAGCCATTTACTAATTTACAATTACTGATAGTTTATTCTTTCTATCCTTTATACCACTGATTATCGAAACATCACGCCAGTGAAGACGAGAATACGACCGTCTGAAGACTGCCGCGACGGATCCGTTTTGGCTTTGGAAGGCTGCCCGGGCTTCGGCCCACACAGTAGGAAGAGAGGGGGAGTCATTTTAGAATGTATATACCCCATTTCTTACACTACACTCGCCTAGCTGCCGTATCCCTTCTTTATGGACAAGCCCCCCTTTAAATTCTGCCACAAGTGCAATAGGAATTTCCGGGGGTCGATAAACACCTAGTCTGTAACCTGTGTCTCCCGAGAGACCACGTTGAGGGTTCTTGTCGAGCGTTCTTATCGGGCGTGTAGGCTCTTCAAGGCCAAGACTTTGAAGGACTGATCTACCAAACGCTGGCCCGTCTATGCCAGGCAGCTCGATGCCATGGAAGTAGGTGCTTTCAGCAACGGCAGCAACACTGTGGTTTCTGATGGCAAAGGCGACGGGGTGGCTTCGGTTACCAAATTGCAGGCCCCAGAAGACAGGCCGGCGGCCTTGTTATGGGCACAACACCCGGCGGCTGAAGTGCTATAACTTCATCCACCACTAAGCACACAACCAAAGGCTGAAACCCGACACACGTGCCGAGTGGACGGCAGCGCACGACGTCCAGGAAAAGGTCTGTGGAATCTGTCCTCTGGGCACTCTCGTTCGAGATCGCCGCATGACTGGTCCTGGCTGTTGAAGGAAGGTACGAACATTGCGCGAAAAACTCCGAGGCCCGATCGTCTGCAGATGAGGCTCCGGTTCAGCCTGCACCCGAAATTCGACATTCTGCGTCAAATCTGGCACTAATCTCCAGTCGGGCAAACACCCTTCAGGGGGTCAGGGGAGGGAGAAAGAGCCCAAGAAAAAGCCAGAGAAGACCCTTCATAGGGAGAAATCTCAGGAGGCTAGGCCCACTGTTCATAAGGAGAAAAAACCTGTATTACTTGCTCCAACCGATGAAGACTTGGGGCTTCCTTCCCAACCATTGGTCATCCATAGTTTGGCACAATGGTCGACTGAGGATATATACAGGGTCATGAGGAGGGATGTCCTTCATGGCCGCCTATTTTCAGAGTTTCCACTCCACTCCCTCCCCCACTAAAGCACCCTCTGAGTCGCAGATCCCTGCTCAACCCCCTGCTAAGAGGTCTCACCCTGAGAATCCAGTGCAGGGCAGTCACTCCAACCATAAAAACCTCTTCAAGAGGCAGCAGAACCTTATTACGGGGATGATGAAGACCCTGAGGTTGACCCTGAGACAAATATGTATCCCATAGAGACTCCTGTTGATCAGGATCCCACGGTCATGGACTCACCCATTGCCAACCAACCCTTTCTTAATGAAGTGCTCGTCAAGTCGGAAGAGCATTTTCAAATACAGACTCGGGAAGTACAGCAAGATAAGGATTTTGTACACGAAATCCTACGAGATAAACCTGTCGGGCATGTTGTCCCTCTCTTCAAGTCCATTCAGTGAAAAATTCAGCCATTGCTGGAAACCCCTAATTTTACGCAGGCAGTGAACCCCTGCATAGAGGAACTGTTTAGACCTGCCCCTTCTGACCCGCTGTAAATCAGAGGGCAGCTGAAGCTTGATTCATTAGTTGTCACTACAACAAGGAAGAGAGCTGGTATGCCTTAAAGACAGCCAAATAAGAATACGAGACTCAAGTCATTGTGCCAGTTTACCAATAGACATACTGGCCAGAGGGGAAACAGGAATTTTTGTCGATCACACGGCCAAAATTCACAGAGGGGTTCCACTTGTACCCAGAGCCAAGTTACTACCTGGGGAAACAATCGGGATCAGTCCCCCCAGACTTAACCAAGAGGAGCGCTAGGATCCCGCGGATCCGGTAGAGGGAACTCCTCCCGAGGTGGCACGCCACCTCAAAAGCAGTGACTATCTGCTCCAGGTGCCCTCATATGCCTCTCCAGTAGGAGGGTGCATATCCACCTTCACCCATGCTTTGGGAGGCAATCACCAGACAGATGGGTGCTGTCCACTGCAATAGGCAGATATTACACAACTCCTCGAGCAAACCCGGAACCACCCCCCACGACAAAAGACCCATTCCAAGGAACACCAACGTATCCTCCTCGTGGAAATCGCCACACTTCTACTAAAGGGCGCCATTAAAGTCGTCCCGGTCCATCGGGTAAACAAGGGTATTTATTCAACTTACTTCCTTGTGCCAAAGAAAGATCTAACAATGCACCCCTTATTAGATTTGCACCCTGCGAACAAATATGTCAAGCCACAAGTTCTGCATGACTACGCTACGAGGTAATCCCTCTACGAAGTAATGGGTATTACATGGCAACATTGGATATGAAAGATGCCTTTTTTCATATTTCAATGTTCCCAGCGCACAGAAGATTCTTGCATTTTCAAGATGGCAAACCAGCACTAACATTTCAAAGTGCTACCCTTCGGAATAGCATCTGCTCCAACGGTATTCACGAAGGTACTGGCGGTGGTGGCAGCGGTCCTGAGCAGGGAGGCAATCCCACTGTACCCTTACCTGGACGACTGGCGGATTACAGGGGAGTCCCCCTAATTTGCAGGGAAAACGTTTGGAGAACGATCAACCTACTCTTTCAATTGGGGTTTTCCATCAACAAGAAAAAAAATCAAACCAAACAGTTCCTAGGAGCTGTCATAAGCACTCAAGAGAGGGGTTGGTCTTTCCATCAGAGGAAAGAGTCCAACATATGTTAGTGCAAATACCACATTATCAGGCCGGCTGCCAGATAAGGGTGCGCAAAGCGATGCGTTTGCTAGGTATGATGGCATCTTGCATTTACCTGATTCCTCAGGCGCAACTGCAACCCATGCCATAGTGGTTGGCGAAACAGTGGTCTCAGGCGAGTGGTCAGTGGGATGATCTAGTGGTCGTTTCGCCAACACTAGCACAAAATCTTTGCTGGTGGAGGAGAAAATCTGCTGAAGGGGAAACCCTTCTACGGTCTGGAAGTACAAGCGATTGTTATGAAGGACGCCTCCCTCCCTTGCTTGCTGGTTGGGGGGCTCACTACCTTCACCACACAGGTCAGGGTCTGTGGTCTCGTGCGGCAGCACAGAACCACATCAATCTGCTAGAACTACTGGCTGTGTGCAACGCCCTTCAGGTGTTCGAATCCCTCCTAGCGAACCAATCTGTGCAAATCCTGACAGACCGCACTATGGCAGTGTTTTACATCAACAAACGGGGGGGCACGCATTCTCCAAATTTGTCCAGATTTGCGCAACAAATTTGGAAATGGTCACTCGAGCTGAAAATATTCCTATCGTCGCAGCACGTTCCAGGGGAACTCGACTCTCTCGAAGACTCATTGAGCAGAGATCCCCTACCAGAAGAATACAAGTGCCAACTACATGCAGGGGTAGTAGAACACCTCTTCTCTCAATGGGGATTCCCCACAATAGACTTGTTCGCTACAGACGAAAACAGACAATGCCCAGTCATCGCGTCCAGGTTCCCCCCAGGTTCCCCCAGCCAGGCTTCAAGGGGAGCGCCCTATGGATGAACTGGTCAGGGAAATATGCTTACGCCCCTCCCCTCCTCCCCCAACCACCACTATTGAGGAAGTTGGTGAACAAGATCCACAAGGAACAGGTGACGCTCAGCCTAGTTGCTCCTATGTGGGCAAGACAACCCTGGTATCCACATCTGCGCAAACTGGTGATGTGCGATCCCATCAAACTCTGTGCCTGTACAATCTGCTCACTCAACACGGGGAACTAACAAGGCACCCTCAACCTCACTCAATTAACTTGGCAGCATGGCTTCTGAAGTCTTAGTTTGGACGCCTTAATCTGCCACAGAGATGTATGGATATTTTAAAAGAATCAAGAAAGCCTAACACTAGGCACTGTTATTTTGACAAGTGGAGAATGATTTGTAATTTGGTGCCAGTCTAAACAGATTAACCCCATAGAATGTACTCCTTCCCACATTCTAATTTATATGCTCTACTTGCTAGATGCAGGGTTAGTATTCAACTCCTTCAGTGTTCACCTGGCGGCTTTGCCAGCCTATTCCACTTACCACAATAAAGTCTCATGGTGGAAGGTACCTGTCATCCAAGCATTCATGGAGGGAGTAAACAGACTGCACCCTGCAATTTCGAACCCGCCGCCGGGGTGGGATCTCCATGTTGTACTAGCTAAGCTCATGGGACCCCCTTTCGAGCCAATGCACAAGTCTAGTCTCAAACACCTGACTCGGAAAACTGCCTTCTTAGTGGCCATCACTTCTATAAGAACAGTTAGTGAAATACAAGCATTATCAGTGCAGGATCCTTTCTTTGTTGTACACAAGGACAAGCTGGTTTTACGTACAACTCGCCCTAGGTTCTCCCTTAAGTTCATATCTAAATTTCACATAAACAACTATATTGAGCTACCGGTTTTCTTCCAGGAACCCACCAGCTCAGCTGAGATAAAACTCCACACACTAGATGTGAGGAGAGCAGTCCTCTATGTAGACAGGACCAGACCGCTAAGAAAAACAGGTCAACTGTTTGTCTCCAACTGTTTGTCTCCATAGCGCCAGGCAGAGAAGGTGACCGCATTTCAAAGAATGCTATCTCTAGGTGGATAGTCAGATGTATACAATTGTGCTATTCCCTATCAAGCAAGACACTGCCTTTTACGCCCAGAGCTCACTCCACAAGGAGCACAGGAGCCACTCTAGCTTTCAATGCAACTGTCACTCTAGACCGCATTTGCAAAGCAGCTACATGGAGCTCAATACACACATTCCCTCAGCACTACTGCATTTACACTCATCGCAAGACAGATACACAGGTGGGACAAGCGGCTCTAATACATCTGTTCGCCCATGAACCTTCTCACATCCCACCACCTTCTTCTAACACTGCTTGCTAATCTATGCACAAAATGTGATCTAAGCAGATTCCACAAGCCTCAGAAGGGATACATTACTCACTGTAATCTTATTTCTTTTGCTTGCATCTGCTTAGAGTCACATGCGCACATCCTTCCTCCCCTCGGAGAGAAGGCGCATGGATGCTTATGAGCTTGTCTGATACGTATCTGCTTGGATACAACTGTACCTCATGTCAGAAAAATAACAATCTGATGGACCTCGACGCACAAGGGATCATGGGTACAGTGGACATCGCACTCAGGATAGTATTACTGGCACGCCCTGTCGACGTGCCTTTTCGAGTTTCGAAAACAAAAACTGTAATACTCTGCAGCTTCGACTAGATGTCCGCCTATGCACAGCATGTGAATCCAAGCAGATGCAAGCATCAGAAATAAGATTATGGTGAGTAATCAATTAATAAGGGAGGAGCGATGTTTGCTTAATATTCATTGGCTGTATGGTTAGATGGTCACATTCTGCTAATCTTCTCTTTAAGATATTCTGACTTTTGTGTTATTGTTGAGCCATTATGTATTTCAAGCTTAATCCTGTAGCCGTAGGAAAGATTGACGTTCTAGCTCAATTGGCTGTTTTCGTGTTGAGCTTGTCCTTGTTTTTCTCCATTTCTGCCTGTCCAAAATGAATGAATCTGTCTTTGATAACACCTTGTTTTGTAATCGGACAAAAATGCAGCTCTGTCTGAGAGTGACTCAAATCTGAGGGTTAAGCCCAATGCTCAATCGCTTGGCATATTCAAGACCAGTAGTAGTTTGTAATGGCGTTCTTTTTTGCTATGTTTGTAATTGCAATGCCTCCTAGCTGATTTGACTCCGATTCCTCTTGTATTCACAAGCTTAACCAAAATGGTGCAATATTTTGAGTTTTACATGGAGCCTTTGCAGTAAAAACAGTCAATTTGGCATTATGAGTTGACAGTGTAACATTTCTTTAGAATGCACAAGCAGGCCTTTATAATTATCAAAACAATTTCAAGATGTTCAAGCAGTCAAACAATTGATTTCTCCATTCCGTATAGCAATTATGAAGTGTTGACACTGAGAAGTGGCTATCTGAGGCAGTGGGCCTCATTCCGGGTCTGACTATAATCCTGCCGGTGATACCGGGGCTTGCTGCTGGACCTGTAAATGTAAAAGAATTACCGGGGTCTGAGTACCCGTTAAGACCGGGGTATTACGACCCCGGCAGCCGGGAAGTCAGGCGCTGGTAATTTTGGAAGTCCTCATTCCCATGGAGTCCAATAGGACTCCATGGAAGCACCAGCACTGTTAACAACTGTACCGGTTCTTCCGTAAGACTCTGTAGGCGGGTGTCGTTCCGCCTGCCAGGTCTGACCCTGGCGGGCGGACCGGCACCCGCCCAAATCGTCGTTCTGTGCCGGTCTGGTAACAGCAGTGCCGGTAGGCTTACTGGCACCGTTGTTATTGGACAGGCATAATTATGAGGCCTGGTGGCTCTGTAGACTGTTCAAGTAAGTCAGTTATCTAGTCTTGTAAGGTATTCTGTATTTCATAAAATAGTGGGCAGTTTCTCTCCCTATATCCTCCCTTATTCCTTTAAATACTTACGTAGACCCTTCTTCCATACCAACAATCTTGGTGTGCCGAAGCCCCGCATTACAGTAGAATACCCTGTTTAACCGCAGACCATGCCACAGAAGGAGACTCCTATTTTGTGAAGCCCTGATCATCCCACGTCTCTTCAGGCAGAAGGCCTGGACCTGACCTTACAGCTCCACAAAAGATGAAAGAAGCCCACATGCCTTGCACATCAGACATGCTATTAATATGGAGCTTGGCCAATTCTTAACATTAATTCTCTGAAATAGTACACTCTGTGAAGGGGAAGTGTTTTTAAATTGAAGTGAACATAACCTGTTAAATATAGCTAGGGCTCTTAAGTGCCTCCCTCAAACCCTCCTCGGATATGGCACTGATAATCCCTCCCATCTAGCATACAGATTAGTCAACAGGCATAATATAAAGGTCCGGATAATGCAATATAACTTGGGGGTTGTTTTCTCCATTTTATGATTTCCCAATAGGTTTCCAAGGGGGAACAACCTGATGGGTTTAGAGAACAAATATTTGTGTGCATTTTGAAAGAACTCCCCGTTATGTAAAAAGTAAGCCTTTATCCATTCCTTGAAGAATGTTATGTAACAAATCCTCTTTCATTGTAATTAATCCCCAAACCTTTACATAACTTAATTCTTCCCCTCTTAAACTCAGGCAGGGCCACATTTCCCCAAATCTGTGCACCGAGGGAGACCATGCTCGTCAAGCCCATCTCTTTTGTGACCTTTCTATGCGCGTGTATGATCTGTTAAGTGGCATGGGGTTGACCCTCACTCCTCTGTAGATAGTGCTTGCAGCGGTGTGGCACCACAAATACTACCATCTTCAAGTGTGATGCTGGCTTTTTTTTTATTGCATCCAGTTCTTCTTTCCCAGGTGAAAATAGTTAATGTTTAAATTAATACACGCTGAGCCTGTCTTTACCAAAAAACCCTCTAAATATTGATTGCACATTTGTGGACTCTGACTCTGGCATCTGCATGTTCTGCAGGGCATAAATGTATTTTGGGAAAGCGACATCCTAAATGGAGCTACTTTCAACATGTTTATTGGTAATGTGGCCTATTGTAGTGTATTGGTCGGAAGGCGTCTCGTGATTGGGTTGAGAATTTTTGAGAGGAAGAATACACTATCTTTTCAGATTTATATCCCTCACGATTTAAAGAAATCCTTAGCAAAACTTGGCTTGCGCCTCGTCTCCCCCCTGCTCTGGAAACAGACGTTTCACAATGAACTTTGAATCCGCTAGATGACAGAGAAATCTCTAAGACATGCATTACTCTGGGGCTGAATTGGCAATTGGAAACATTTCCACGTGGCATCCATTCTCAAGCACTCAGCAATTGGCTCCACTATAAAAGTCCACAGTGAAACAAAGTGCAACCTTGCTTGGTAACCTCTGAACAAAGCCAATGCACTGGAAGTCTCCCCATTGAACCACATAATAGCTTGTAGGCTTATTGTAGAGCAATTTAACCTATGTCGTGAAGCCATCTCCGAACCCCATCTTGTCTGTAATGGCCTAGAGATACAGCCAGTAGATGGAATCAAAGCCTTCTCTGTGCCCATTGCTGTCAGTGCCTGGATTTATCACAGTTCTTGTTTTATATTTTTTATTCTGTTTATTTTCAACCATCAGCATACACACGATAACAGTGTCATGGGAAAGATCAGACTAGTTCAATACAGCAGGAAATTGCAAAAAAAAGTACCTGATGCCACGAGGGGAGGGATGAGGGTGTCATGAGGCACCCCTCCCCTTTTTACATGGATGCATACACTTACATTCATGCAAGTAACCTTTTGCTGGAGAAAGCAGACCTCCCCCATAACAGAATGCTTTAAGCAAACTCGGAACTCCTACCCCTGGGGCAACCAGCCCCTCCCAACCCCCACCCTCAATCTATCGGTGTGTATGCCAAGTTATTGCAGTATGTAGATCTGGACAAGGGTAATGTAAAGGTCGCTTTTTGGTTTCTGAGCTCACATCGAGTGCGAGAATAGTGGGGCCATTCTACAGGCGTATCGGATTGCAGGCTTGGGAGCTTGGGGCGATTGATATATAATAGGTGGTTGTCGAATACCTATGGGCCCCCTCCTTATCTATGTGAGCGAGTCTAATAGCTCACAGAGCCTATCTGATCGTGGATTGCTGTCAGGGTTTAGGCGTTTTATTGTAGCCCTCTCCATAGTGCCGGTCTTGGCTAGTAGATTTGACCTTTGTGATACAGAAGGGGGGGTGAGGGGCGGTCTCCAGTGTAAAACAAGAATCTTGCAGGCTGTAAAATGCATGATGCCTATGACCCTCCACACAACGGTGTCCGAGTGCCAGTCCCCATGTCCGGCACCTAGGTGCATAGTATCGGGGAGACATGGGCAGTTCTGATTCTTGGAAGTCTGATATGATGCGTTTATGTATTCTGCGTCAGTATCCTGTTAGCTTGAGGCAGGACCAGAGTATGTGCCCTATGGTACCCAGGTTGGTGCATCCACCCCAGCAGTTAGGGGAAGATTCCAGACCCATCCTATGTAGCCTAACCGAGGTGTAGTAGGTGCATTGTATTAGCTTAAATTGAATCACCCTGTTTCTGATATTTACGGATGTCTTGGGGATGGCAGAAAAGTCCTAATGTCCCCTGTGTCTAAGGTGAGGCAGAGATCTGTGGACGGGCCGTCGCTAGTGCGCTGTTCCTATCTGCATTGTTAGGAATGCTCATATTGTAAAAGGTACAGAGCCTGGTCGGAGGTGGGGGAGCGGTTATTCGTTGTGTTGCTCCAATTCTACCTCGCAGGGGAGCTTGTAGGCAAGCGTCAGTGGTATGTTGTAGAATCGCAGCACACACTGCCCTATATTGCAGCCAGGGTGTGGCGTTGAGTACTAGAAGCATGCGTCCAGTTTGAAAAGGTATGATTTGCGGGCCTTCGCACAGGTCCATGATCTTTATTTGTGTCCATACTGTGGTCTGTCGCGGGTGCAGCTGGGGGTTTCCCTCGGATTTCTGAGTGTACTTATGCTCATCCATGTGGGAGCCTTTCTGACGTAGACTCCCTTTAGGCAGCGTAATTGGTCCCCCTTGACGCCATTTGCAAAGCAGCTACATGGAGTTCCATTCATACCTTCACACATTATTACTGCTTTGATACTCCGCTAAGGCAGTTTCACAGGTGGGACAAGCGGTACTAAACCATCTATTTGCTGCTGTACCATTTCACATCCAACCCCCTTCTCCAGCTCCTGCTCGCTTATCTATGCAGAGCATGTGATCTGAGCAGATCCACAAGCCTCAGAAGAAATGTTACTCACGTAATTGTATTTCTGATGCGTGTATCCGCTTAGATTCACTTGTGCCCACCCTTCCTCCCCTCTTGGAGTAAAAGGTGCATAGATGTCTTTCTGTCTTTATAGCTTCTTATCTGCTTTATTACATCTACTCACGCTACACTTCATGCAACCTCATGTCGGAAACAATCACAGACCTCGACGCGTGAATGACCATGGGTACAGTAAACTTCACACTAGGGATAGTATTACTAACACGCCCAGTTGACCACCTTTTTGCAAGTTTCAAAAAACGAACTCTGCAATTACCATTAGATGTCGGACTATGCAGAGCATGTGAATCTAAGCAGATACAAGCATCAGAAATAAGAATACGATGAGTGATCTATTCTATATATATTTCTGAGGCTTGTGGAATCGGCCTAGATCACATGCTGTGCATAGGCCAACATCTAGTGGAAGCTTCTGAGTATTAGTTTGTTTTTGCGAAACTCGAAAATGGGTGTCGACTTAGGGCGTGCCAATAATACTATCCCTAGTGACGTCCATTGTACCCATGATCCCTCGCGCGTTTAGGACTCTCAGATTGTTTTTTTCCACCATACTTGACAAACAAAGTTGCGGAGTTCCCTGGCTTTCAGCCATTTTATCATAATTCATCTAAAATTCCCTGTTCTTTAAATCCCATGTCGAGATTCCGAAGATCGACGCCGGTCCGAAGAACTAACAGCCGTCGAGACTGCATGACAGACTTTGGGCCTTGTTTATTTCCTACATATACTCGCCCGCCGCCATAAAGTAATGTAACCTATGGAGAGTTCTCCATTTAAATTCTGCCCCAAGAGCAACTGTAAATTTCCTTGGGTAGATGAGCATAACACCTGTAATCTGTCTGCCTAGGGATCACCCCGAAGCTAATTGCATAGTGTGTAAACTCTTTAAAGCTAAAACACTAAAGGACCGTTCCACTAAACATTGGTCCCATTACGCCAGGCAGCTCGAGGCCATGGAGGTGGTGGGTTTGTTCAGTGATGGCAGCAAGGCCGCCATTTCGGACGGCGAGGGCACAGGGGCGTCGATGGACACCCAAGCGCGAGTCGCCAGCCTCAGAGGATTGTCTGGCGGGGCAGTTATGGGGACTACACCCAGCGACATGAGCGCTACCCACACTACTGCACCTAAACACACTAACCCCAGCCGAGACTCGGCACGCGTGTCGAGTGATCGGAAGAAAGAGGCACACAGAGAGCGATCCACAGAATCTGTGTCTTCTGGGCGTTCCAGGTCGATCGCCTCACGACACACGGCAACCGTCCACGATTGCCAAGGGTGCCTCGCTCCCCAAAGTTACCGAGGTATGGTCGTCACAAGATTAATCCGACCTCTACCCCCAAGCAGCACACTTAAAGTCTGCCCAGGCAGTCCTTTCCACGTCTGCCTGAGAGCCTCGATGCACACCCTCTAAAGCTACAGAACCCAGCCAAACCACCCCCGAATCTCGTCGCCAGTACTCGAAAGATTCAGAGATGGCCAAAAACTTAGGGAACATGCCTCTACTCATGGTAAAGGGGAGAAACAGCAGAAGTCATCAGAGAAAACATCTGTACCCCAGGTCCAGAAGGACAAACCTACATCTTCGGATAAAGATAAATCTAAGACCCCTGACCCGATCACTAGGCCCAAAGTTGTCCCTCCCACTCCACAGGATATGGTAATAGAAGAGGAACCTCAGCAAGAGGTGTTCATTCCCAGTTCCAGGGAATGGAGCTCTGATGACATCGACAGGGTGATGAGAAGAATGTCTTTTATGGCTATTTCTATGAGAAAAACCCTGACTATTTTCTGAGCTATCAGAATACCCCTGACACCTCTACTCCTTCAGGATCCAAAGACCCTCAGCCTCCTAGTAAGAGACCTCGGAATGAGACTCCAGCTCAGCGTCTGATTTCAGACCCACTCTCTATTCAACCTTACCATCAGTATGCTGAAGACCCAGACATATCAATACTGGACGACCAAGCAGGGGTCGATTTTATTACAGAGACGACGAGGACCAAGATGATGATGATGATGATGATGATGATGGAGATGAGGCAGAGGCCTATAGTCTAGACTCGCCTAACCCCAAAGATCCACCGGTCAATGACTCGCCTGTGGATAATCGACCACTAATGAATGAGGTCTTAGCTAAAGCTGCAGAGCACTTTCAGATAGACACTCGAGGGGCTCAAGAAGAGAACTTTGCAGGTGAAATCATGGGGGACACGAAGTCCATTGCCCAAGCCATACCAATTCTGAAGTCTATCCAACGCAGAATTGACCCCTCCCTCCTCACCCCTAATCTCACCCGGGCAGTCCACCCCAGAATTGAAAAAGTATTCGGGGATGCCCCTTCCGACCCACTTTACATAAGGGGTCAGCTTAAGCCTGACTCTTTGGTAGTTACTACCACCAGGAAAAGAGCGGGGACACCTCTAGCATCATCTGAAGCTCCCCCAGACAAGGACAGCAAGAGGATATATGGTCTAGGAAGAAAAGTGGCTTCCACTTCCGCTTACCATGCAAGAATTCACGAATGCCACCACTCTACTGGCAAGTTATAATTGTCGCCAATGGGAGCAAGTAGTTGCCCTCATTGCCTCCGAACCAGAACCACTAAAGGGCCAGTTGTCCCAGGTTGTGTTGGAGGGTAGATCGGTGTCCGGGTGCATTCTGAAAGCGACCTTTGACACAGCAGACAATGCAGGCCGGCTCATTGCAGAGAGCACTCATCAAGAGACATGCCTGGCTGAGACAGTCAGGGTTCAAACCCGAGACCCAGGCTACTCTTATTGACATGCAGGTGGAACCGAATGTCTTGTTTGGGAAAGTGGTAGAGGAGGCATTCAAAACTACCAAAGAAGAATACGATGCCCTAAGGTCTCTGGGACAATTGACTACCAAACCCACGAACCAAAGGGGGAATAATAAATTATCGTCGCTCACACGGCCAAAATTCCCAGGGGGGTTCTAATTACTCACAGGGCAGGGTACATCGTGGGGTGGCAACCAACAGACTACCCTAAGTTACGCAAGAAGTAACGAGGGGCCGTGGTAGAGGGAGAGGCAGCCCAGGTAGAGGCGGTACCCAGCAAACAGTGACGCTCCGCTCAGGGTTCCTTCCCATGCATCCCCAGTAGGGGGGGCGCATTTCCACCTTCACCCATGCATGGGAAAGGATCACCTCGGACAGATGGGTGCTGTCCACAGTGTCCGCGGTATACTGCATCGAACTGTTAGAGCGTCCCCGCAACCACCCTCCAAGACGAAAAATACTCCCTGGACCACCAAAATATCCTCCTCGAGGAAATAGTCAATCTTCTCGCAAAGGACGCGATAGAACTCGTCCCGGGCAACCAGGTAAACAAGGGTATTCATTGAACGAACTTCCTTGTGCCAAAAAAAATCGGGCAATGCGCCCATTATTAGACTTGCGCCCTGCAAACAAGTATGTCAAGCCCCAAAAATTTTGCATGACTAGTCTCCAAGAAGTAATCCCCCTCCTAAAATGGGGGCATTACATGGCAACATTGGACATGAAAGATGCCTATTTTCATATTTCCATCCAGCACAGAGAAGATTCTTGCGCTTCAAGGTGGACAGTCGGCACTACCAGTTCAAGGTGCTGCCCTTCGGTATAGCCTCGGCTCCAAGAGTATTCACCAAGGTACTGGCGGTGGTGGCGGCGGCGCACCTACGCAGGGAGGCAATCCCAATGTACCCTTACTTGGACGACTGGCTCATCACGGGGGAGACCCCAGTAACTTGCAGATCCAACGTCCAAAGAACGATCGAACTCCTCTTCGAATTGGGGTTCTCAACGAGAAAAAATCAAGACTGGTGCCAAGCACCTCCAAACAGTTCCTAGGAGCTGTCCTAAACACTCAAGAGGGGTTGGCCTTTCCATCCGAGGAAAGAATTCGGAATCTACTACTGCAAATTTCTCTATCAGTCCGGTCGCCAGATATGGGTGCACAAAGCGATGTTTGCCAGGCATGATGGCGTCATGTATTTACCTGGTTCCCCACGCGTGCCTGCAAATGCGACCCATGCCGGAATGGTTGGCGAGAACAGTGGTCTCAGGCAAGTGGTCAGGGGGACGATCTAGTGGTTGTTTCGCCAACACTGGTACAAAGTCTTCGCTAGTGGACAAGAGAGAACCTGTCAAAGGGGAAACACTTTTACGATCCAGAGATGCAGGCGGTGGTCACTACGGACGCGTCCCTGTCGGGGTGGGGAGCACACCTCCTTCACCACACAGCTCGGGGTCTCTGGTCTCACACAGTGGCCAAGAATCACATCAAACGGCTCGAACTTCTGGTGGTCTTCAGAGCGCTTCGAGCGTTCAAACCCCACCTGTTGAACCTGTCAGTGCGGATCTTAACCGACAGCTCTACGGCAATGTTTTACATAAACAAAGTGGCACTCTTTTGCCAAATCTGTCCAGGCTTGCCCAGAGAATTTGGACATGGGCACTCTGATGGAACATTTACCTGTCATCTCAACATGTTCCAGGGGATCTCAATTCACTAGCAGACGCTTTGAGCAGAGATCCCCTCCCGGAAGAACACGAATGGTGTCTACACAGAGGTCATGGGAGACCTCTTCTCACAGTGGGGTTTCCCCACTATAGAGCTATTCGCCACAAGCAAAAACAGACAATGCCCAGGATTCGCATCCAGGTTCCCCCAGCCGGGCTCCATGGGGAACGCTCTATGGATGAACTGGTTGGGGATGTTTGCCTATGCTTTTCCCCCAACCCCTCTGTTGAGGAAGGTGGTCAACAAGATGCACAGGGAATCGATGACGCTCATCCTAGTTGCTCCCATGTGGACGAGACAACCGTGGTTCCTGCACCTGCGCAAACTGGCAGTTTGCGAACCCATCAGACTCCCGTGCCGGCACAACCTCCTATCCCAGCACGAAGAACAAACCGTGCATCCTCAACCCAGCTCTATGAACTTGGCAGCATGGCTCCTGAAGTCATAGTTTGGCCATCTCAATCTACCACAGAGATGCATGGATATCCTAAAAGAATCAAGGAAACCAAACACAAGACACTGTTACTTTGATAAATGGAAGAGATTTGTTATTTGGTGCCAGAATAAACAAATCATTGTAGTTGATTGCACTCCTGCCAATATTGTCACCTACATGCACCACCTGCTGGATGCAGGGTTGGTATTTAATTCACTCAAGGTACACCTGGCGGCGCTGTCAGCCTACACCACCTCCCATAACAAAGTTTTGTGGTGGAAAGTACCAGTGGTTAAAGCCTTTATGGAAGGGGTAATGAGACTCCACCCTCCCAATTTCGAACCCACCACCGGGATGGGACCTTAATGTGGTGCTTGCTAAACTCATGCCCCCCCTCCACCTCCTTTGAACCAATGCATAAAGCTAGTCTCGAACACCTGACCTACAAAACTGCCTTCTTGGTGGCCATTACATCCATAAGAAGGGTCAGCGAGATTCAGGCTGAGTCAGTGCAGGATCCTTTATTTACTGTTCATAAGGATAAACTAACCTAAGTTCATTTCAGAATTCCATGTTAACCAGTCCATTGAGCTACTGGCCTTCTTCCAAGAACCCAAGAGCTCTGCTGAGGTGAAATTACACACACTAGATGTGAGAAGACCGGCGGTCCTCTACTACGTAGACAAGACGAGACCGCTAAGAAAGACAGATTAACTGTTCGTCTCTGTAGCTACAGGCAAAGAAGATCGCGTCTCTAAAGGTGCCATCTCAAAATGGATAGTGAAATGTTTCCAGCTGTTACTCCCAAGGGCCCACTCTACAAGAGGCACTGGGGCCACTCTGGCTTTCATTGCAAATGTACCCCTTGACACCATTTGCAAAGCAGCTACATGGAGCTCTATTCACACCTTTACTCAGCACTACTGCATTGACACTCATTCCAAGACAGATACTCAAGTGGGACAAGCGATTCTAAGACATTTATTTGCTCATGACCCTTCTCACATCCCACCTCCTTCTAACACTGCTCGCTAATCTATGCACAGCTGTCATGGTACGTGCTCCAAAACTCTTGGAGCTGTTGGGCCCGTCCCAGTCCCCGCCAACCAGAAGGACTTGGCAGGCCCCAAGGAAGTGCCCCAGAGTCTCATGGACCCAGTCCTGGCGCCGTTGGCGCCAGGCTCATGAAATGGGCTGAATTTATGGAACTACTTAATCTGCCTGTGAGGCTGAGCCTTCTGTTTAATCAAGGGTGTGGCAGATGGACTATTTTTTTTCCTGAGACAGGGTGTGGTAAAGGGACTACTTCACCTGGAACTACTTACAAGGCTATATAAGCCACACCCTGCAAGCAGAACACGCTTCGGGTTATTCTGCACTCCTGCAGCGTAACGCTCACCGTGTCTGCTCTGCCCTCGAGCTTCTTCAGCCACGCCCGTTGGTGCTTTCCATCCATCGGTGCCTGGAACAAGATAAGGAGAAGAACAGGAGTTACTACAGCGACCAGCCCTTACCTGCAATTCTGACCATCGGTCTCATCTCCGGCTGGTTCTCTGATCGCCGCCCCTGTTGGAAAAGGACTCCCACGCAGATTCCCGATACTCGCCTGGGATTCTGCATCCTCCGGGTTTCTTTGGAGCGGTTCTTCCATTCTTAATCCTGGGGCTGTGCCGCGCCTGCAAAAGGGAACAGAAAACAGCAGGTTAGTCGCACACCATACAAACAAACATTTACTCTTCCAGCGCCACTCATTCGCACCTATACTCACCTGGAGGCAACCAGTTCAGCATCCGAGGAGGGCTGAATCTTCTCCCGGACGACGCACAAAACTGCATTTGCAAGAAAGACAAACACGTTTTAAAGCCTTGGGCCAATATGAGCATCTATACCAAGCTGTTATTGAGAGAGAGAGACTCACCTGATTATTCAAGCATTCCGAAAAAGCAGCAACAGCACTCTGGAACAGTGAAGTAACTGCGCTCAGAGAAAGACTGAGCCTACCGCGCCCCTGCTGAAGGTCAAGCAGGACGGAGCGCCAACCTTACAAAAATCGGAGGCGATCAAGAGGGGAAGTTTGGCTCCAGGAGGTGGCAGGTAGTGGGGCCAATCCAACCCACTCATAGCTAACTTCTTGTTTCAACATTACAGGCTAACGCCTTCTGGGGAGATAACAAGGGAGAGGACACCGCTATACCATCAAAACTACACCAGGGCAGTTCCCGGTCAAATGACTACGTGCTACGCCCCCTTGGAGACCAGGTGAACGTGGAAATAGCATGTGATCTAAGCAGATTCCCCAAGCCTCAGAAGGGATACATTACTCACCGTAATCGTATTTCTGATGCTTGTATCTGCTTAGATTCACACTTAGATTCACATGCTCCTCCCGCCCTTCCTCCCGTCTGAGAGAAGGCGCATGGATGCTTGTAGTCTTATGTATCTGCTTGGATAATCTGTACTCATGCTACTCCTCATGCTACCTCATGTCAGACAAAATACAATCTGAGGGTCCTACATGCGTGGGGGATCATGGGTACAGTGGACGTCACACTAGGGAAAGTATTACTGCCACGCCCTAGGTCGACTGCCATTTTCGAGTTTCGAAAAACAAACTAATACTCCGCAGCTTCCACTAGATGTCGGCCTATGCACAGCATGCAAATCTAAGCAGATACATTACTCACCGTAATCTTATTTCTGATGCTTGTATCATATATATTCACACTGCAGCCCGCAGGTATTGAGGCGCTATAGCAATGTTTAAGAGGGCTTGGTTAAGGGTTACAAAGAAGCCACCCATTGGAATAGACTTGGTACGGTAAATGGTTCCACATACAGAGATGCATGTGACACATACAGAGAGGGCAGAAAATTACTTAATTAAAGGTACAAGGAAGAGTCTGGGAGCACAGCATGATTCAAACAAAGCGTCTTGTTTTGATGGCCTTGCGAAAGGCGGGGTGGGAGTCAATTAACCTGATGTGAGGGGGGAGGGCATTCCAGAAAGTGGCGGCCATGGTTGGAAAGCTGGTACGAGCTTTGTGTGTCCTGGGAACAGTCATCAGGTTGGAGTAGGGAGTTCTGGAGTGCTTGAGGATAGTAGGTTTAGAGATCCTTTTGACAAGGTAGGGGGGAGCCTGGCCGTGGAGACACTTGTGCGTAAGGGCAAGGGTTTTGAAGATGATCCGATCCTTGACTGGCAGCCAGTGCACCTGTCTTCTGGGATGTGATCTCTACGTGAGAGGCCCATGGTGGCCCTGAGAGCGTTGTTTTGTACAGTTTGGCAAGATTTTTGCCTGAAGTTCCTACAAGGAGGGCATTACAGTACTCAAATCTGAATCCAATTGTAGCCCTGGCGATGGTGAGGCAATTTTGTTGGGACAGGAACGGTCTTACTGTGTTGAGTTTAGCATGGTAAGCGAAGGTGGAAGCTATGGCGTTCACCTGCCTGTTCATGGTCGGGTCAGGTTCCAACTATACGCCCAAGGTTTTAATCGATTGTGATACGGTGATGGGGATATTGTCGATGGTGAAGGAGTCATTGTCCAGCTGGTGGAAGGGGAGCCAACCAGCAGAAGCTCTGTTTTCTCATTGTTGAGACAAAGCCAGTTGTCTGCCATTCATGATTGGATTGTTGTGTAGTTGGAGTTGAGGGTGTTCTGGTCAGATAGGTAGTCACCCGAGAGGGGGATAAGCACAAGGGTTTCATCAGAATAGTTTGTATATGAGATACCCAGGGCGTCCAAGATTTTAAGAAGTGGCATCGTGAAGAGGTTGTAAAGGGTGGGAGCAATGCAGGAAACTTGTGGAACCCCACACATGATGCTAGGGTTGGTGCAGGAGGAGTCGGAATAAACCTTCATTGCTCTGTCCTGCAGGAAGGAGGTTATCCAGTTACAGGCACTGGTGGAGAAGTTGGCTACCGAAGAAAGATGGCAGAGTGTCTTTTGATCTACCAGATCAAAGGCATCAGAGACGTCCAGAAGCGGAAGGAGTGCAGGTTTGCCTGCGTCTCTGAGGTCATCTATCTGTTTTTTTTAGGTCAAGGAGGTCAGTTTCAATCCCATGACGTGGCCTGAACGCTGATTGCCGTAGTATTAGAAGATGGTTGTCTTCTAGGAATTTCTGTACTTGCATGTAGGCTGCTTTGTCCAGAGGAAAGGGATGGTGGTGATCGGCCTGTAGTGGCATGGGATTGATGGATCAAGGGAGGGCTTTTAAAGGAGCGACACAACCACATTTCCTTTAGTCCCACAGGGACATAGCCAGGCTGAAAGGAAGCGTTAATAAATGCTGTGATGATGGGGGCTAACTAGGGGGCACAGCCCTTGATGACTTGTGCCAGCTCTCTGAATATGGCAAAGATTTCTCTAGTTCCTGATTTGGCATTAGCTATCCTGGTGTTGGAGGAGGCTTTAGCTTTAGTGATGGCGGTGTTGTACTGTTTAGAGAGTCTTTTGAAGGCATCTTTGGTAGTTTTGGTGGGGTGGTTATTCCAGGTGGTGAGTATGGCTTTTTTTGGCATGTAGCTGTGAGTTCCTGGGTGAACCAGGCATTGGAGTGCTTGACTTTTTTGAGGATGAGTGGTGCCACTATGTCAATGGCCTGGGTGATGACCCTCTTGACGTCATTGGTGAGTAGCTCAGGGTCATTTGAGAAGGGGGGGTAGCAGAGTGGGCACCCAGAGGTGTTGAAAGAGATTGTCATGTTTAAGCTGCTGGGAGCTAAGGGAGAGTGCCACAGGGAAGGGGATGGTGGATTTAGGTGGTCCTTGAGAGGTGGTGATGTCAAATAGAATACAGTGATGATCAGACCAGGGTAAGGGGGTGTTCGTCTGGAGACTACGGTAGAAGTTGTCGTGGGACACCCATTCTAGGGTACAGCCTTTAGTGTGGGTGGGGCTGGAAATGGCTTGAGGGAAACCTAGGGTGGAGGGAGGTTTATTAAGGGCATTGGTGTGGGAGTCATTGGGGTCATTCAGGCCAAGGTTAAGATCGCCTAGGACCAAGAGATTAGATGATTTTCTTAGGTTATCCGAGAGTGAGTGAGTCTGTGCTTCCTGAAAGTTGCTGGAGGGGCCAGGGGGGTGGTACACGAGGTGGAAGGCAAAGGTGCAGTTATGAGAGAGCTTAAGTTTGAGCAGAAGGTAGTCAGAGCTTTGGTCAAGGTCCCTCTGAATCCTCATAATTGATAGTTTCCTTGGCGATGACAGCTATCCCCACCCCTTCTGTGAGAGGAGCGGTCTTGCCTATTTATGGTGTAACCAGCTGGGATGGCGAGGGCAAGTCCAGATGTGTCAGTCAACCAAGTTTCGCTAAGGAATAGTAGGTCGAGGTTGTTGCTACTGATCAGGTTGTGCACTTCTAAGGCATAATCTGCTAGGGAGCAGCAGTTGATGAGGGTGCATTTCAGTGGTACATCCGCCAGGGGAAATGGAGTAGTGGAGGGAGGGCGAGGCAGGATAGCATTGATGGCTGGGGAGGGCATGGTATTGTGGGGCTGTGCAGGCCAGACTTGCAGTAGTGGCATCATAAGGAGTATAGACTACTGTGGCAGTACATGGTTGACTAGTGGTGGTGGTATCGGCACAGGGCGGATTAGTAATAGTTGCATTACATGGCATGGAGACAATTATGGCAATACATGGTTGACTAGTTGCATCACAGGGTAGAGGCACATTTGCCAAAATGACTGAATCAACACATGGCAGATTAGTGGTAATTGCATTACATGGCATGGAAATAACTGTCCGTACATGGTTGACTATTTGTGTTAGCACCGTACGGCATGTGCACATCTACTGAAATAGTGTCAGCTTAGGGTATCAGAGGCCATGCCAGATGTCTGGGGTATTGCGGCCGTAGTGGCGATCATAGCTGGATGGTGTAGAGTCTCGGGCGTGGCCAGGGAGATTAAGGTGGCCATCCCAGAAGCTGATACAGTTTCATTCGAGTCAGGGGAATGCATGTGAGCAAAGTGGGCGGTGGCGGCTTTAAGAGGCAGTTCAGCAGGCCCCATGGGGGATGCGTGCATAAGACTAATGCTTACCGTGCTGTCCGGTGTGCTGCCTCAAGCGCGGCATCGTGGTAGGCGGACACAGCGGGAGTGGGCTGTCCTGCGGAGCATACTCAGAGAGGCTGAAGAAGGGGTGAGGGGGCAGTTCCTCTGCTCCGGCTGACGATTGGGGAGCCGGGGGATACAATGACGAGGGCAGTGTAAACCTTGCCCCAAGGTGCGCCGTTCTGCCTCGGATGCTGGGACAAATGGTATGGGGGGGGCAGAGCGTGAGTGAGTGAAGTCGCGCATTTCTGTGGCTAGCCTTGTAGGGTGGAGCAGCCTCCGTGTGAAGATGGAAGCATGACCCTTACCTTTGGTACGGGGAGTGGCGCTGGCTGCCTGCGCTGTCGGACAGCAGAGCTGCTGAGTGGGAACGTGGCCTTTCCTCTCAGCCTTCGCTCTGCGGCCTCGCATCACGGCGCGCCTCCCCTCCATTTAAAGCAGGAGGCGAGGGCCTGCTGAGGTGTCTGGCTGCCTATCTGGTCGTGGCTGCTGTTTTTTCTTTTTTTCTTTTTTTTTTCTGGAATCCATGGCAAACACTGCAGTGGCCATTTTCTCATCGGGAACGGATTTGTGGGCTAGAAAGCACACGGGCAGGATCCTCTGGCGGTGTGGTTTTTCTTTTTCGCTGCCATCAGCTGTGTTGCAGAACAGCTCATGGCAATTCCCTCGCAGCAGAGCTGCTGAGAAGGAACTTGGCCTTTCCTCTCGGCCTTCCCTCTGCGGCTTCGCCTCGCGGCACGCGTCCCCTCCATTTAAAGCAGGAGGGGAGGGCCTGCTGAGGTGTGGCTGCCTATCAGGTTGTCGCTGTGTATTTTGTCTGGAATCCATGGCAGCCGCCTATATATAATCAAGAAATGTTTTTTCCTGCTACACCCAGTTAAAAGGATCCTACCATTCCTCTTTCATCCACAAAACACTTGCCTCCATCACACTCAGGTCCAGAGTAGACTATGCCAACAGCCTATACCTAGGATTGCCAGAATGATTGTTAAAAAAAGTCGGCACATCCAGAACGCTGCGGCAAGACTCCTGCTCAGACTACCACGAAGAGAACACATTAACCCAGCACTGAAAATGCTACATTGGCTGCCAACATTGAGAGAATAAAGTTCAAAACAATGGTCATAACACACAGAACAGTACACAGCCAGGGAGCAAAGTTCCTAAAGAAAAATATAACTATCTACCGCCCGCCAAGATCACTCAGATCAAGCAATGACATTCACCTAGTTCTAAAAGCTTACAACAAAAGAAAACTCGAATGATCATCTTTCACTCACCTGGCAGCCTCAACTTGGAATAACCTACCAAAAAACATATGCAACACAAAGGGTCATTTGGAGTTCAGAAAACTACTCAAAATCTGGCTCTTTGCTCGAGATTCAGGAGGAATCAATTAGGATGAAAGGACCAAAACAAAACCATGAATACCACGGTAGGAAAACATAATCCCTAAGCCTCCCCTCCTTTATAAAATCAGGGGCGGACGGGCAACAGCCACCCATGCCCACACGCCAGCACTCCTAAAGGGTACTTGGATAGGTCAGAACAACCTACAAGATTGACAATATGGGACAAGTCCTGAACCTAAACTACACCTGCCGCAGGGCCGGCAACATAGCGGAAATGAGCTAGATACACAAGCCACTAGAGCCACACGGAGAGCTCAGATTACGCAGCCTACCAGCTAGATGGTTGAGTCAGAGTAGAGAAGACGGGATGGACTGGGAGGTTGGGTGCCAAAATGCAAAGACAAAGTGGTAAGAAATCGACAACTACTTGAAAACCATTATAACCATTCCTTAAAAACCGCAACTGTCTGCATACTTAAAATACAGAAACTAACACAACCACCTCTGCACAGCAAGCTGCACGCACTTCGCCACGGTGCAACAACAAACACAACCCGCCACAACAGCACATGGAATTTCTGGCACCAATCGAAAAGCACACTTAAGCTCACAGTGCAAACCGAACTGAAGCAGCCAACAGGACATCACAACTCTCACTTTCCTACTCCCACTACACCATACTAATCCACCCCCCCCCCCCTTTGTCCCCTCCCAGCACCCTCCTTTTCAGATCTGCCAGAGCGCCTGGGAACCACATTAGTGGTGGCGCTATAAATAACTTTTAACATTAACATGCATATTTATTTCTGAGGCTAGTGGATCTGCTTAATCTCATCACATGCTATGCATGGGCTGACTGTGGTAGCCGCAGAGTATTACATTTGTTTTTTTTTTCGAAACAGGGCGTGCCAGTAATACTAGCCCTAGTGTGATGTCCACTGTACCCATGATCCTTCACACATCGAGATCCCTCAGATTGTTTTTTCTCACCATCGTAGTCTGATGCAGATTGCAGAGTTCCTTCTTGGCTGACGCCATTACTTACAAAAAGTTTAAAGTTTGTCTTTCTGTCCTTTCGACAACCGTACACTGCAAGATCTCCAGCAATGGCTTTCGATGACAAGACCATGTATCGACAACGACTCCCGTCTCCACAAAGTTTGTCTGCGACCTTTCTAGGCCCCATCGGGCCTCGGCCCTGTACAGTAGGAGAGCAGGGGTAGGTTCATATTCCATCTCACTTAGAGAATGCATTTTCCCCCTATACTCCCTTGTAGTCCGCCAGGCTGCCATCTTTATTAACTATGGAAAATACTTGTTTTAAATTCTGTCCTTCCTCCTGTAATAGGATGTTTCCCTGGAAGGATTCACACCAAGTGTGTAACCTTTGCCTCCCTATGGACCACGCCGAAAAACAGTGCAAGTCTTGCAAACTGTTTAGGCCTAAAACAATAAAAGGACTGCAAGAATAAACGCTGGGCCCGCCACGCCATGTAGGCCGAGGCCACCATGGATGTCGAGAGAGCCTCCAGCGATGGCAGCGTCTGCATCCTAAGTGACGCCCAGGGTTATCGGGATCCAATGGATTCCCGCGTGCAAACCCCTGACTCCCAACAGGCAGGCCGGCGGTTCTGCTATGGAGACGACACCCGGCGGCTCATGTATATCCATTACACGCCACACCAAGCACATCCCCCACGGCCGACAGTCGACCACATCATCGTCCGATAAGCCATGTGTGGTGTCCAAGGGAAGGTCCGAACATTCCCTGTCCTCTGGGCCATCGCGGTCGTGATAACTACATGACAGGCCGCCGAAACAGATGTCAAAGTCCTTTTCTGACACTGTCCTAATCTGGAAAGTCCTCGGGTTTCCTGCGACCGTGCGTCGAAGACCCGTTGACGGCCCCTGTAAAAAGCTCTAAAATTAGTGACTTAATTGAAAAACACGTACCCAACATGCTACTGAAGGCCAGAAGATGGAAAAACTCAATATCCTCGTTGCCCCAAGATCACAGCGTTCAAAGAGTAGGAATTATGCTACCCCCGAGGACACCCTTTCAGGGGCAATGCGTCATAAACGACCCCTGCTCCAGAACCTCTACCTACACCCTCAGTGTTGCCAATCTCCTCCCTATGGACCCCAGAAAAGTTTAATAGGATTGTGAGGAGAGTGTCTAGTTTTGTAAATGTATTTGATCAACACCCAGATGAACTCCCCAACCTCCATGCCCCCCGTCAAGATGAAACAGCTAGCAAACAGTCGAACTCCAAGACAGCCTGTCTGGACTAATGCCTTGTTTTATCAAGACATAGGTCAGGACATACATTTATTATGACACTCAAGGTTCACAAGACCCTGGCTCATTTACAAACCAAAGGGACACAGGGGACTTGGACCAATAGTATGATGACGTTTACATCATTCAATCCCTAGATCATACCGACCAACCAGTAGCTGATTCCCTGGTGGACAACCAGCTGCAGTACAATGACCTGCTCTTAAAGGCTGCAGAACACTTTAAGATAGATACCCAGGAAGCTCAAGTTGATAGACTTTGTAGAGGACATCCCTGGGGATAAGAGATGTACAGCACAGTTCATCCCTCTGCTCCAATCTGTCCGGATGCATATTCAACCGTCTCTACTTACCCCCAGTCTGACAAGGACGGTCAACCCACACATTGAACCAATGTTCAGACCAGCCCCATTGGACCCTTTATACATTAGTGTAGTGTGATATACATGAGTATGTAGATAGACCAGTAACCACATCAAATGTTGCATACATGATTTAGAGGTTGTCTCGCAATTGCAAGAAATTCAGGATTTAAAAAAAAAGATCCTGTGGATCGGTTCACTGGAAATTGTTTTTCAAGCTGCAATTAACAAAACAATTACCGAACATGTAATGGCTGGATCATGAATGCTTTTAATCAGACAATCTCTTTGACACTGCGGAGTGTCATTGGGGTTGCGAGGCCTACTATGTGAAGCTAACCAACATTGTTCTTCAAAACTCATCCAACTCAGCGGTCTGTGTGCAGTTTCGGAGGTGGTAAGGAGTGGACTTATTTGTCACTGAGCATTCTTTTGAGAGCATATCAGCAATGCAGCTTTTGAATACATGCCCAATATTTGGTTAAAAAAACAGATAAGTCTAAGCCAAAAACCTGTTAACTGTTCAGCCCCATCGCCACCAACATACCCACCCCTGATTCCTCCACCCAGACACCACCCATAAGACCCCTCACACTACCCAGAGAGACAAATCTACATCCCGCCTTCAGCTCCCGCACGGTGTCGTCCTAGCCATTTTAAGTATTTAAAAAGTTGACAAGTTACCGTAGTCTTCTGGCATCCCGGGCGCATGGTTGCGGAAGTGGCAAGAGTCAGCACGTCGTTGCAGATGAGTTGCTATGGTATAACCTATGCAAAGCCCTCTTGTGTCTCCACAAAAAAAGCAAAGGGAATGCAGGTCTTTTACGGCTTGGACAATTAAAGTAAAACAATATGTCCAAAGAGATCTGTTGGCACATTTTTTTTTCTTCAAATGAATACATGTCTTAATGTCAGCATAATATTCAGCAAAAAGTAATGCTATCACACTTCACTGTGCGATTGCCCTTTAAAGCAGCTTATCGAGTTGCTACAAACTCGATGTTTGGACTTGTGGTCCACTCCTGATAGACTCCTTGGACCCTAATAGCAAAACCTGGGAAAGACTGCTTCTGACGATTTGTAGCCGAATTATGCACCTTTCGCTACGAGGCCTATTTTAGGCCAAATTCACTCAAAACAATTCTTATCACAACATATTATTTAGTGCCGGAAACCAAATTCTTACTTTTGTATCCCAAACTCTGACTCTTCTGTATCAGTTATGGATGCTATCATGGTGCGGTGCAAGGTAAAACAAACTAATTAAAAAAAAAATACTAGCTCAATGTATATAGAGAACATGGAGCATCCTTGATATGCTGAGGTTGGACTCAAAGCCTCTCATTCTGTGCCAAATTTTGAGAATTTGCTGGCACGCTCAGAACAATTTGGGAGAGCAAGGAGCGATTTGTTGCATTTTATTTTTTATTGCTTCATTTTCTTGGCATAGTGCCACAGTGACCCACGACACGTGGTATCTTCAGACATTGCCAGAGCTCTCGTATATCAGCAGCTCACCCGCTTCTGTTTCACTTAAATTCCTGGGACTTGTAGACCTGCGTTAACAGTCGGATAATCAAAACTACAGGCGCCACACTAAAATCGAACCGGTAGGGCCCTGAGGCTTCCCAGGGGTGACTTGGGGAAAACTCGAACGCTATGCAGAATAACTTTTTATCCAATGTACATTTAAATTCATGGGCTTGTAGTTTGACGGTCATTCGAAGGATGGAACCACACATCTGAATGAGCTACATGTTGGCAGCTATGCCAACATGCTAGCCACAGATCCTACCATACACCAAATATAGCGGCTGTACAATGTCAGCAGTTTAAAACAGCAGCTCCTGTTTTTTTTTTCTTTGCAACATGAGCAAAGCATTCAGCAAATTGTAGTTTTGCTATAACTTTTTTCACATTCAGGAGGTGTGCTACTCTTGCATAACATGGATATCGTGATCTCTGGAAATAAGTACAGTAAGTAGTTAAAAATGTGGTCAAAAAGTTCACGCATGTTTCTAAAAAAAAAAAATCTAACAAATACATAAATAGAAATCAACAAAATGCATTTAAATTCCCTCTAGGTTGAGGAGGGTGGAGGCGTCGAGGTTGTTTCCTTGGACTTATTATCCATGCCCTCTTCCTGTTTTGTTATTATGGTAGCAGGTTCGCTCATACACTCCTAGCATTGAGTAACTCCATTTGACCTATAAACACATTTCAATACAGATACTAGAAATGTGATTTCAGACTGCACAGCTTTCAGTCGTGTTCCACCATTTTGGGGCTTTTCTTAGATTGTGCATGTGCTGGGGGTAAAAAGGCAGGCCCTTTCCCGAGACTCGATAACTTGTTGGTGGTATGGGCTAGGTTCAAGAGTTGTAATCCTGCAGTGTAGCAGCTGACAAGACTTTCCCAGCGGCACCTATGCACCACCTTCTTGAAATCCTTTTCTCAGGAAGGATCTTATAATCAATTTCACAGTATCGTGTCAACAAGGAACATCCTAGAATTAGGATTAGCCAATGACCAGGAGGGGGTCAGAACTCCTGAGGTACTTCTGTTTGGCTCTCAAAAAAGGGGTGGCTAGAATAACTGCACTGTTGGGTCTTGACACACAGTAACCTGTCCTCTTAAATTGAGAATTTGGTAAGTCCGAATCGGGAAATGGACAATGTGGCATTTTGGGTTAAGTATTTCTTTATTGGAACACCCAAACCGTCACTAGGTTTCTCGGCCCTACGCTGAGGGGAGAAGGAGGAAGTCCAAAAGTGCTCGTCGGGGTGCCCTACAAATAAGCCAAGTCTGCCGTCCGGAAACCTTTCCTAGCCCGATTGCTGTCTCTAACACTATAAACAAAAATAACCTAACTTTACAAAGTTACACTACAGGCCTTTGCCAAAATTTAAGAATGGTGGTTTCAGACCCCACCCTGATATTCTGATCAGAAAAAGGAGCTGCTTGCCCCATTGCACAATTCAAGTCAAGACACCAAATGTCTGTCTGTTTCCCCCTCCATGGGGTGCGTCTCAGTTTTCCTTTACCTGGGTTAAGTGTTTTTTGTCTTTCTGGTCTGTTTCACCCCTGGGGATTGCCTGGTTTGTAACACCCGACCAGGTACTTTATTTAGGCTTCACACCAAGGAATCTCATACCTTCTCCAGGGTTTACACCTCTCTGCATTTTCTCGTCTCACCCCGCCTTGGAGGTCTCGTTTCCCCTCACCCCACAGTGGGGGGGGTCTTGGTATACCTTTCCCTGGCTCTGGTTCCTTGGAGCAACTCCTTACTTTCCCTATCCATGTAGTGCTCCTCCGGCAGGCATTCAATAGGCCGATGGGGCTTCTCCGGTCCGGCTTCTTCCCGGTGCTCTAGTGTCTGATGGAGTGGGACTTCGACGTCTGTTCATCGTTGCATGGCTCGTGCACTTCTCTGGTGTTCTCCACTAGTTGACTCTTGGCCTGGGTTTCTCCAGTCTGTGTCTCAGGAAGGGTTGCTGGGTGTTCCGCGTGCTTAGCTTGGGTTCGATCAACCACGCCAGTCGTGGGCTTTCTTGTTCCTGCCACACCTCCCAGGAGGAGGTCTACCCTCCTGCGCAGCTCCGCAGCCTTCTCAACTCCTCTGTTCCAGTGCCGATGGGGTCTTTATCCATCAAGTTGTCAGTGGTGGGGTTTTCCCCTGCTCTTTTGAGGTGCGGACAGTGCCTGAAAAGGGTCAGAAACCCTCCCGCTCATTTGTGTAGGAAGTTGCAAGTTATTACAGTTACTCCTACGTCCTGTCCCCTTTCCTCCATACTTATGGGACATCTCTCCGTCCTGTGGGACGGGACCGGAGCACTTTGTAAAAAGCACCCAAATTCTTTTTTTAAAAAAATGTGTCCTTCCTCTCCTTCTTGCGCGGGGCCCGGCACGCGGCCGTAACCCTGCCCACCTTGGCTCCGCCCCGCACATCGCCCTTCAGTCCTTTTCTCCGCTCGTTCGGGACTGGACGCACTTGCATCCTCGGAAGATTTTCTTCCCTTTTTTCCTCTGGCCCTCACTAGCGATCGTGTACTAGTCTGTCGTTCAAACTAGACTTTCCAGTGTCACCGTCGTTTCGCGAGGGTGGATCCCCATTCTCTTTGTTTAGAGTGCTTGGGTCCGGATCACTGTTGGGACTCCTGATTTCACTGCGACTCCCTTTCGGTCCGGGCACTTCAACGTCGGTTGGAGTGGTGGGAGGAGGTTTTCCGACGAACTCCTCCTTCACATTTTCAGGCTTTCATCGACGAGAAGAAACGCCCGCTAAGTTCTTTACTTTTCAGAGCACCCCGGCCGGGGGATACTTTTCCGGTTTCCTCCAGGGCCGGGAGGGGCGTTGATCGCTCTGCCACCGGGGTTCGCCATGAGGTGCCCGTTGGGCCTAATAATTGTACCTGAGTTTTCTCCGAGGGTCTCCGTAAGGGGCCTGTGGATACCTGAGTACGCTCCGAGGCCCCTCCTGTGGGGGCTGTTTGTGGACCCAGTTCTGCTGAGTCTTGTGGTACCGGAGCTCGCTCTGAGGCCTCTGTCGGCTTCCCTCAAAATAAGACACGGGTGCGCCCCGAGGCCTTAGGGCTTGCTGTTACCAAACAGATATTCGAGACCCGCGCAGATAAGGCTGTTACCGGACCTGGGTCCGAGGTCCCTCGTCCAGAGGCTAAAGCTACCAACAGTTCTGAGAGGCCTCACAAGGCCTTGTCGGTGAAAGCTGTTTCTCACCGTTCCCGCTCTTGCGGTGCCACCAGACCTGTTGAGGGGGCAAAGAAGCAAAGTAGTTATTTTACCGGCAGTGCCGAGGTCCGTCCTTCGAAGGCTAATTTGGTGGTTGGTATGTCACAAAAACATTCCAGGCCTCACAGTACCGGCTCTGCCGAGGTCCCTTAAGGCTAAAGGTAAGACCCCTGATCCATCGACTGGGACCCCTGCCTCACTTCCTCATATGCCGCAGTTCCCCTCAGGTGAGGACAAAATGGCGCCCGTTCCCGCCACGACCGCAGCAGCCATTTTGGGTGCTACACCTACAACTATGCCATTGGCCTCCGGTTTAGGGCTCGGCCCCTTGGGTGAACATAGAGTCCCTTGTGCGCATCCTTATCGGCCAGTTTGACTGGAACGCTCGGATGCCTCTTCCGGAAAATGTTTTGTTGCCTGCATGGTCAGCACCGTTGATTTATGTGGATACGTCGGTGGAGGGGCCAGTGTGGCACCTGTCCCCGTTACATCCCTGGATTTGTCCACCTCATGAGAGGCCTCCTCAGGTTCTGATACAGTCTCCGGAGGAAGCTTTTTTCGATACATTTCAAACGCTTATGCGTACCGACACCATGAGGGAGTATTTCAAAGGTCTTTTTAGGGAGATCTGTCCTCCCGCGCCTCCGGCTCCACCTGTTCCTCCGGTGGTTCCGCCGGCGCCTCCCTTGCCTATGGTGCCTCCCCCGACTCTTCTGCCTTTGCCCCCATTGTCTCCTGTGGAAAAGGCAGCGCCTGACACAGTTCAGCAGGATCCTGATCTATCGGATGACGCACAAGGCGATCAGGACAGCGAGGACCTTCCCCGCTCTATCAGAGCTTTTCATGACCGGGTACTGGACATGATGAACTTCTTAGATGTTCCAGTGCCCGAGGCACCCGTTCCGTAGGAGGGCGTGCTTTCTGGGGCTTTCACCCTGTCTCCCTTGGAGTGTACCGGCCTGTTCTTGCAGGAGGACGTTCTGGCCGAGGTCCGTAGAGTCTGGACTTTTTGTCAATCAGAAAATTGATGCGAGATACAGGCTGCATTCTTCGCAAGAGGTGGCCCAGCAGTCTTTTCCGCCCCCCTCCTCCACAGTGGTGGCTGCGGCCACTTTGCAGTCCAAACCTGCAGCATCCTCTTCCACGATGGCTACTCAGGTTCTGGGAAAGGAAGACAAGCTCCTCGACTCCCTCGGGAGGAAAATCTTCGCCAACTCGTCCTTGCAGCTCAGGCAGGCCAACGCTGAATTGATATTAGCGGGAGCTAACATGCGGATGTGGAAAGGTCTGTCGGAGTTTGAGGAGTTTATCCCGGCCGAGAAGCTGGAAGACTTTAGAGGAGGTCTTTCCGACGCCAGGGTCTTGGCCCAGGATCTCCTGGAGGCTGCTGCTCACCACGTAGACACCTTGGCTCGAGGCCTTATGCTGGGGGTTGATACCTGACGGCAGGCGTGGCTGCATGCAACTAAATTCTCAAAATAAGTACAGGACAAGGTATTGGACCTTCCGTTTGATGGGAAGGAGCTCGTTCATGCTACAACAGATGTAGAGCTCACCAAGACGAAGGTTAGCACTCAGACAGCTAAGTCCTTGTCTGTCCTGGTTAAGGCTCCTTTCAAAACCCAGAGACCGTTGTCGCAAAGTCGATCTTCCTTTGGCTTTAGGGGCTCCCTCGACCGGAAGTCTGTGTGGAGACCCCTGCGGGGAATAACTTCCGTAGGCAACAACGGACGTGGTTTTTCTCCCGCTCCTCAGCCTCCTCCTCAGGTTGCACCGCCACCGGTTACACCTACTAAATGAGGGTTTTCCGTGCTTGCACGAGACCCCGGTGGGAGGACGCATTGTGTCTCATTGGGAGGCGTGGCAGACCATCACAGAAAACAGATGGGTCTCGTCAGTCGCTTGGGCGGGCTTCCGCTTACCTCTACCCCCTACCCCACCCCTCAGCCCTCCTTTTCAGCTGTCGGGCTCGCCCACCCTCAAAGACGAGGTTCAGAAACGTCTGGAACTCGGAGCTGTGGAACCCAGTTCACCTTGGGGAGCGAGGGGAGGGCTTCTACTCCCGACTGTTTACGGTGCCCAAACCCAACCAGGCTGGCCTGCGCATCATCCTAGACCTTTCCAAGTTAAATCTTGTCCTACCCTAAGAAAAATTCAAGATGATCACGCCCAGCCAGATACGGTCCTCCTTGCAGATGGGCAATTGGCTCAGCGTCGTGGATCTTCAGGATGCGTACATGCATATCCTGATTTTGAACCCACACAGGAGATATCTCTGTTTCTCTTTGGGAGAGGAGCAGTTCCAGTTTAGAGTGCTTCCTTTTGGCCTCAGCTCGACACCGCGTGTCTTCACGAAGATGTCCGTGATTGCGGCCTATCTTCGTCTCCAGGGTATCCTTGTGTATCCATATTTGGACAACTGGCTCTTACGCAGCCCTTGTCCGCTGGCAGCAGCGGGCAATGGCCAGTCTCTCCTTCAGCTCCTGTTCCATCTTGGGCTGTCAGTGAACTGGTGGAAATCTTCCATGCGGTCTCGCAGGACCTGATTTTCCTGGGTTTTCACTGGAACACAATCAACTGCAGAGTGTACCTGACCAGGGACAAAATGGCAGATCTGTTAGCCACGTGTCAGATGTTTGTGCAGTCGGAGAGCATGTCGGCCTGGTGGTTCCAGAGATTTCTGGGCCTTATGGCCTTGTGCGTTCTGGCTCTTCCTCTTGCTCGTCTCAAGATGAGACGGACCCAGATGGCTCTTCGGAGTTCCTGGCGTCAGGCTGTGGACCCGGATTCCAAGCTGATGATGATTCCGGATTCCATGAGTGGACCTGGATTGGTGGTCATCTCTCAGCAACCTGTCGGTCGGTGCGGGGTTTCAGGACCCAAGCCCCGCGGTGACGATCACGACGGACTCCTCCCTCCTGGGGTGGGGTGCGACGTTAGATCTTCTACAGGTCTCGGATCTCTGGTCGCCTCAGGACAAGCTCCTGCACATAAATCATTTGGAGCTTCTGGTGATCTTCCCAGCGCTCAAGGCGTTCAGACCGCTCATTGCCAACAAGGTGGTCCGCATACGCACGGACAATGTGGTGTCAATGTATTACATCAACAAGCAAACCCCCCAACCCCCCCCCGCAACCCCCCTCCCTTCCCTCGTAGACCTGTCCATCCAGATATGGGAGTGGGCCGTGCTTCAAGGTGTCTGGCTGCTTGCAGTGCACATTCCGGGCCAGCTGAAAGTCGCAGCGGATGCCCTCAGCCGGCGGACAGTGGTCAGCTACGAGTGGGAGTTGAAGGCGGAGGTCCTCTAATGGATTTTCTTGCGTTGGGGCACACAGGAGGTGGACCTCTTCGCTACGGCGGTAAACAAAAAGCTTCCTCAGTATGCCTCCAGAGGGGGGCTGGGAGCCTCCTCTCTGGGGGATTCTCTCGAGATTCAATGGTCAACATGAGAGCTTACGCCTTCCTGCCTCTGCCTCTAGTCCATCGTGCAATTTGGAAGCTGAAGCACTCGGCGAACTGTTCCCTTCTGCTCATAGCCCCGTGGTGGCCGGCCAGGTTTTGGTTCTCAGAACTTCAACACCTGTCGGTTTATCCGCCGATCAGGTTACCAGTGACCCCCGATCTTCTTCATCAAGGGGAACAGCAGATGTGGCACCCCTCCCCACAATCGCTCAGCTTGGCGGCATGGTGCCTGAGTTCAAGTCTTTAGAGCATCTTAACTTGTCTACGGATAACATGCGTTTTATCCAGGGAGCCAGGAAACCCTCGACCAGATCCCAATACAGGAGTAAATGGCTCAGGTTCTGTCATTGGTGTTTGGAAAAGCAGTTGGATCCAAGGGTGGCTACGATTGACACGGTGCTGTCCCTTTGTGTTCTCCCTAGCAGAGTCGGGTGTTCACATTCTGTCATGCAGAACTTACCTTTCAGCGGTTTCCGCTCATCTTTCTACAGATCAATGTTCTTATTCTCTCAGTAAGCCAGTGTTTGAGGCATTTTGCAGGCTTGACGCGCCTCTAGCCTCCGGTTCGTAGTCCGCACCCGCTGTGGGACCTAAATGTAGTCCTGACGGCGCTGTGCCATAAACCTTTTGAACCAATGGCCACGGTGGACCTCAAGTACCTATCCTGGAAAGTGTCCTTTCTGGTCGCCGTTACGTCAGCGAGGAGAGTGAGTGAGCGCCAGGCCTTGTCAGTGGAGCATCCTTTCTTGGTCTTTCATAAGGACATGGTAGTCCTATGATCAAACAAGGCCTTTCTACCGAAGGTGATAACTGAATTCCTGAGTCAGTCGATCTCCCTGCCAGTCTATTTTCTGAACCCTGCCTCAGAGGCTGAAAGGGTTCTGCGCTGTCTTGATGTCAGAAGGGCTCTTAAGTTCTACCTTGACAGGAATTCCGAGCTTGGGAGTTGTCAACTTTTTGTGACCTTCGGTAACCCTCAGGGTAAGCAGGCGTCTAAGACGACTATTTCTCGGTGGATCGCCGCCTGCATCACGGAGTCTTTCACCGTCCAAGGACTGAAACCGCCTAAGGCATGGGTGCACAACATGCGGGCCAGTTGCAGCCCGCCATGCTCTTTAGCCCGGCTCGCGAGGCACAAAGACTTTCCTAATGAAGGGCGGCCCGCGGCCGCCCTCCATTAGGAAAGTCTTTGTTGTCTTCCGGGCCGGACAAAACACTGGCCCTCATTGGCTCAGCACACACACACGCACCACGTCACTCCTAAGAGCCACGTAATGCGTGTGTGCTGCACCAATGGAGGGCCAGCACTACGTCTGGCGTGGTCCATAAGGCTTGATGCCGGAGGGCATTTCAGCCTTGGACCACGCCGGCCGTAGTACGATTCCATGATTCCAGCTTACCTGACTTCCAGCACGGCTCCGGTAAGTGCTCTGTTTGTTTGTGTTTGTGTCGGGTCTGTTTTGCTTTGTGTGTGTATGTTGCGATGGGGGATGTGGGGGGGGTGTCGGATGTGTATGAATGTTTGGATTTGAATGCATTTTGTGTGTATGTTGAGATGCGGGGGTGGGGGGGTGTCGAATGTGTTTCGGATGTGTATGAATGTTTGGATTTCAATGCATTTTGTGTGTATGTTGAGATGCGGGGGTGGGGGGTGTCGGATGTGTATGAATGTTTTGATTTGAATGTTTTTGTGTGCTGAGTTGGGGGGTGGGGGTTCGGGTCTGTATGTTTGCATGTGAGAGTGTGCCGAGTTGGGGGGTTCGGGTCTGTATGGGTGCTGGTTTGTGTGTGTGTGGATTTGGGGGGTCGGGATTTGGAGTTGGGGGGGTTTGGGGGCTCTGGTCTGTATGGGTGCATGTTTGTGTGTGTGCTGAGTTGGGTGGTGGGGGTTCGGGTCTGTATGGGTGCTGGTTTGTGTGTGTGCGGATTTGGGGGGTCGGGATTTGGAGTTGGGGGGGGTGTGGGGGCTCTGGTCTGTATGGGTGCATGTTTGTGTGTGTGCTGAGTTGGGTGGTGGGGGGTTCGGGTCTGTATGGGTGCATGCTTGAGAGTGTGCTGAGTTGGGAGGTGGGGGGTTTGGAGTTTTGGGGGTGTGTCGGATGTGTTTCGGATGTGTATGAATGTTTGTATTTGAATGTTTTTTGTGTGCTGAGTTGGGGGGTGGGGGTTTGGGTCTGTAGGGGTGCATGTTTGTGTGTGTGCTGAGTTGGGGATGGGGGTTCGGGTCTGTATGGGTGAGGGGGCCATGGGGCATAGTGTTTGGTTGGGGGTTAGGGGGCCATGGGGCATTGTTTGTTTGGGTGTGAGGGGGCCATGGGGCATAGTGTTTGGTTGGGGGGTAAGGGGGCCCTGGGGCATAGTGTTTGGTTAGGGTTGAGGGGGCCATGGGGCATAGTGTTTGGTTGGGGGTGAGGGACATGGGGCATAGTGTTTGGTTGGGGGTAAGGGGGCCATGGGGCATAGTGTTTGGTTGGGGGTGAGGGGGGCATGGGGCATAGTGTTGCACTCCAGGAGTGAACCCAATAATAAAGCTAAAACGGGCACAGTTAGGAGATGTTCATCTTTGGCTTTTTGAGGAAGCCTGACTCAACGAAGGCCATACCCCTCTTGGGCAACACAAATAGCAAACTGTAGCAGTCCAAAATAACGGCATGTCCTATCTAGGGTCAATAAAATATATATAAGTTAATTAAACAGGCGAGAACAATAACTAAATAGAAATAAATTATAACAATGGAAAATGTGTAGTACAAAATGTAAGTTTGAAATGCAAATAAAAATCGTTACCGCTCAAAAACATTCTTTTTCCATGTGTTTAGTACAAATTGGGGGTTTAAAAAGCCTCCTGCCACGCCCGCCTACCACCCCGCCCACATTTACTTTTCGGCCCACTATAGCCCTCATGTAAGGTACTTTCGGCCCTCTGTCAAAATCAGTTGTGCACCCCTGTCCTAAGGGTATTCATGCACACCTGGTGTGGGGCAAGACAGCCGTGGTTGCTTTTCATAAATGTCCCCTGGGAGTCCATCGCTAGGGCAGCTACTTGGGGCCTCCTCATCTGCTTTTTGCAAGCATTATTGTCTTGACATGAGCTCAAGAGCTGATGCTCAGTTTGGTCAGGCTGTGCTGAAGAACCTTTTTCAGTAAGGGGTATTTCCATACACCCATATTTCATGTTAGGAGTGCTTGGGAATCTCCTTAAGTATGGAGGAAAGGGGACGGGACGTAGGAGTATACCAGGTTACTCACCGTAGTGACCACCTTACTCCTAGTCCATAGTCCCCTTTCCTCCATTCGCCCGCCCGCCGTCCCCTCTAATAAGGTTCCTCTGCTATTGCTAATAGGTCTCTGACCTGACGATAGAAAAGGACTGATGGGCGATGCGTGGGGCTTAGCCAAGGTGGGCGGGGTTACAGCAGTGTGCCGGGCCCTGCGCAAGAAAGAGAGGAAGGACACATTTTTGAAAAAGAAAAATTGGATGCTTTTTACAAAGTGCTCCGGTCCCGTCCCACAGGACGGAGAGATGTCTCATATGTATGGAGGAAAGGGGACTATGGACTAGGAGTAAGGTGGTCACTACGGTGAGTAACCTGGTTATAAACTCCCATATAACCAACAAAACTATTAGACTCTTGACAAGCGATAACACATTTTTTATTTATTTTGTGGATATTTGTATGGCACCTATACATCTCTTTCCCGGTGCCACAAGACAAGATGGGGGGGGTGCGGGGGAGTGACATGGGAAAACATCAGCATAAACAACAAAGAACGGTTGTATTGCCCTTGTGACAATCCTACCTTGCAAGTGCACGAGAGTCCAAAGGTGTGGATGGGGGAGATTAAAGAGATAAGTGCGGGCAAGTGCTGGCCAGGCCAAGGCAGCAAGTGCCAGTGGCAAAAAGATTTGGGGGCGGGGGGGCTAGGCGGAAGAGTGCAGTGGACGGGAAGGACTAAGTTGGAATAGTCGGAGAAAGGGAGCGCAAGGGCAAGTGCTGGCAAAGGGTGTTTCGAGGGACTGGTGGCAGTGGTCTGAGCCCTGCATGTCTCTGCAAGGACCAGGCCCCAGTCGTAGCGGCAGATTGAGAGTTTAGCGGCAGAGGAGGTGGAATGAAGAAGAGAAAAGGAAGGTCTTGAGGTTTCCGGAACTTAAGAAGATCTGGCTCAAGTCTGAGCGGGCGAGGGAGGCTGTTCCAAAGGGAGGGGCCAGCCGAGGAAACAGATCCAACTCCCACTCTCTGCTTCGAGAAACGTTTGACCTGCAGTGAGTTGAGCCAGAAACCAAAGGACTCTGGCTGAGAGCTATTTTGATATGATATGGCATTTATAACGCGCCTATACACAAGTGTTTCAAGGCACAATGAGGCAAGGGAGGGGGAACAGAGGGAAGACGGGCAGTGATCCTACTAGGCCAGGTGTCATTCATATTGCACAAGTGCATGAGAAGGGGAAGGAGGAAAGTGCAGTGGGGGTGGAGGGAGGGGACAGTGCAGTGCAGTACAGTACATGGGTTAATAAGATAAATAACAAAGTAAAAGTACAGCCAGCAAGTGGCAAGTGCAGGGGTAAGTGCAGACAACAGTTGTCAAGTGCTGGTAGTGGCACTGTAGGGATACAGAAAACAGTACCCAAGTGGGGCATGGGTAGCCCGGAAGGCAGTGCAGGAGTGCGATTGGCGGGGGAGGAGGCCTGGGCCCGAGATCAGAGAGTGGCCAGGTAAACCAGCGCAGTTTCAGTATCCGCCAGGAAGTCAGCAGGGGTGAGGAGGAGAAAAAGCAGAAGCAAAGAGAGGGTTTGAGGTGCTTCCGGAACCGGAGATGATTCTCAAGTTTCAGGGAGGCTGTTCCAGATGGAGGCACCAGCTGAAGAAACAGATCTACCACCAACTCGTTGCTTAGAGAAGCGTCTGACCCTGAGGGAGTTGAAGGCGGATGAGTGAAGAGCTTGAGAAGGAAGATATTTACGAAGAGAGAGTTGAAGGTGTTGAGGCCCCAGAAGGCCTTATGGACAATGCAGAGGGTTTTGAACTTAATCCTCGCAGCCACTGGGAGCCAATGCAAAGATTGTAGTCCTGGAGAGCTACGGTCCCTAGGCTTGGGGCCAAGGACAAGTCTCTCAGTCCTGTTCTCGATGAGTTGGGAGAGAAAGCTGGATGTAGAGTGGTCCCAGGCCCCAGATGGCATTGTGGATGATTCAAATGGCTTGAATTTGATCCTTGCAGTCACTGGGAGACATTGGAGACATTTTGCGGCTGGAGAGATGCAGTCCCTGGGCCAGAGGCCAAGGATAAATCTCGCTGTCCTATTCTGGATTAGATGGAGGGGGCAAAGGGAGGAAAGCGGCAGGTTGAGAAAGTGGCTATTGCAGTAGCCAAGCTTAGAGAGAACCAGGGCTTTCACTGAGCCTGAGCTTCTGGGGGAAGGTCAGGAAAGGTAGAATGCCCATAAGGAGTGAGGCTGGAAATTGGACTTGGCAATGTCCATGATGTGTGGACAGAAGGAGAGGGGGAAGTCAATGATGATCCCAAGGTTTTTTGCCTTACAAGTGGGTGAAGGGTGGGGACCCATGGAATCTGGCCAGAGTGGAGGGCGGGGGGGGGGACGACCAAGGAGCTGTTTAGGTTTTGCCTGTCCTCTAAGGCGGGGAAGGTTGCCCCCAGTGGGATCCCTCTTGCCCTTCCCACTAGGGTGTGTTAAGCTGAGCTGTCTCACCTTCCTAGTCCCAAAGGGGGTGTCTCCCCGCTACCACTCTCTCAGGGAGAGGGGGTGAACTCCCTGGATTAGTCAGAAGACTGAGACCCTTTGCTGCATGCACCCCTCCCATAGTATCTGTTCTCAATTGATGAGGACGACATGCACACCCCACTGACATCTTCACATGCCTGGCATGCAGCAAATGTTTCAGGGTTCTCAGGTGCAGGCTCCTGTCATTAACTGTCTGTGTACAGTTGTTTGAGTAAAAGCCTGCCTGTTAAACATCAGAAAACTGATCTGCTTGTTTGTATATTTGTACATGTGCGTCTCTTCCACTCTTTCGCTCCCTCATATTAGGTGTCCGATGACCCCACTTGTTACATCAACCACACCAGGCTGTGGACTGGTATTGCATTGCCCATGGTAAGGTCTCCGGCCAACCCAAAGTTGCTGTGGGCCTGTCCTGCGGCTAAACCACCTTGCCGCTTTACTCCTATAACGGGTACTCCCGTAACCTAACTTCGAATGGATTGTGTCCTCCAACGTATTCCTCATCTTGGATGTATTCCATCCAGCTTTAGCTGCTGGATGGAATACATTTAAGATGAGGAATACGTTGGAGGAACATCCAATCGAAAGAACGTTACAAGTTGTAAGTAACTTGTTCATCTATTAGCCTGCACTACACATACAACTGTACAATTGTGGTCATCTGCTTTGAAATTGATTTTTTTAAATGTATTCTAATAGGTCGTTTTTTTCGTGATCTGTTTTGATGCAATCCATGTGCTAGAGAGTCCAGTAATGGCATGGGTGATGCCATAGGCGTGCCCATGAGTTGTCTAAAGTGGGACTCGGTTAAGGTGGCATAACTTCAGACACTGGCTGGATTTCTAGGTTTTTTTTGGAGTTCAATCATTTTAATGTCACGTCGGCTAACGTTTTTTTAACTGATTTATGGGGTTTTTATTATGGTGCATGTCGCACCACCTGTATTTCTAATGTTTTTCTTTGCATATCGTCTCAATTCAGGGTTTGAAATTAACATTTGATTAGCTTAAACCAGTTCATACGTGTGAGGCATCACCCAGTAGGCAGGAGCAACTGCAGGGGAACAAGGAGCAAGCAACAGTGCACCACAAATGTCACTGCAACAGTAGAGGCAAACCTTTAACGTGTTGCCCATTGTTTGATCCATTATGGTTGAATGTGTTGTCGATGCGTCAATTTTCTTCTTTGACAACATTTTCAAATACTCTGTCTGTTAAGGTCACAGATGTTTTGTAAGGCACCAGTTGGCCCGAGGTGGCAAAATGAGCTCTGGGTAGCTGTTGGTTTAAAGCTCATCAGTCGCTCTTATACCAGAAGCAGGAGCTAAACAGCTCCCAACAATTCTGAACCCTGCAATATTTTCAACATGACCAGTATGTTAATCTTCGCACAATGGGAATTTTCCCTATTGAGGGTCCGTAGTCCACTGGCCACTTTGTGATGAGGAACTGAGAGAAGAATGCTGGGAATACTTGGTGCTTTTTGCGATAACCCTATCCCTTTTTCTTGCGAGGAAAATCTTGTAGTATTTTACTGTATGAATTTGGAGCAATAATCTCACAAGAACTACATTATTTTTCCGGTATGGAAAGAAATCGCCATTGGCAGCACATCATGCTGCTTGTGCACAATTCTCGTGAATACGTCCTTTATACTCTCAAACTTTAAATGTGCCAGAATGCTACTCTTTTCACATCAGCCATGAAGGCAAACATTCCCTTCACCCATAGTATGTTGTAATTTTCTATTCTTTGGAAAATACGCAAAAGAATTGTAGCTTCCCATTTCTGAAAAGGCTCAGTTGCAATGCAACATGGGAGATATATGTAACATATTTTGGTACTAGTGACCCACCTGGATGCTGCCCTCTCTGGACACAATAAGCTCAGTGCACAAAACAAAGCACATCCAAAAAGCTTACACAGACGCCAGTTGCTCCTGGTTTTGCACGCATCAACAGATGAGCACATCTATCCTATCCCTCACTAACCAACCCTACCCACTGTATCTTGCAGAGCCATGTGAGAGCCTGGAGACCATAAAAATGGCAGAGTTGTGTGGTATAAATCAGGTTAGCATAACACCCTAGTCCCCACTAACTGAGGAGGAGAAAACCACAAAAATCTACTGGACGGATTGTACCAAACTCCAAACGTTACACCTGTACTACTTTATGCCCAACTTATTTCGCTTTTCAAGAACAACAGGCTGTTTATACTGCTCAATGGATGCTTATTCCCTGTGGGAAAGTGAGTGGCAACGGATTATGAATCGAAGTGGTGCTGCGACGGGTTAAGCAAATCCTGTGCATAATCAAATCTTAGATGTTGATACAGTAAATGGGGTTTATAACAAAGTAGATAAAGTTGGTCCGAGCCCGGCAGCGGGAGATCAATTGCAAGCTTTGGGTTACAGCAAGTTCTGTGTTACAATGGATAAATTGGTCCGAGTCCAGGAGAGGGATACTGATTAAAGATTTTGTGTCAAAGCGGATCTGAGCCCGGCAGAGGGGGGGGGGGGGATCCGGTCTGAACGGTGAATCACTCGAGAAATTGAATACGTGAAAATCCGGAGAACATTGTATTAAAGTGGATTTGAGCCCGGCGGAGGGGATCCGAAGTGAATGGTAAATCACCCAAGAAAATTGTGCTTGTATGAAATATAAAAGTGGAAAGGAACTTTGTGGCTTCAGGCCCTCTGAAAGAAGAGACTCTGAATGCCAAAGAGACTTTGTCTCAGAAGGCCATGATGTTGAAGTTCAGAAATGCACCCTCATACTAGCAAAGCCAGAGACAGCTGCGTAGCTAGAGTGTGCTGCCTTGTCCCATGCTGAAAACGTGGGGAAGGGAAGCCAACGGCTTCAATATCCTGACCGATCATTTCTTGAACACGTTTCTTTTGCATAAACTTGTGTGTCCACACCATTTGTATAGGTACGGATTGCGATAGGTTTTAGTATAGGACCTTTTTTATTTTGACGAGACACCACTAGGACTGCGTTATTATTATTTGATGGTCATAGCTTGCTTCCCATTTTAAGATTTAGAAGGGCATTTTTCAAACTCAATTAAAGTTAAACACCCTTGAACTTTGGTCACTTGTCTGTTTTACTGTTGATACCATGCCTTCCTTACAGAGCATAGTAGCGGGAGACAGTAGTGGGAGGTTAAGACAATATTTTACTGGATCCCTAGTTTTCTCAAGTGCAAGTGATCTCCAAAGCTGCCCAAGCAAGAGCACTGTATCCACCACTAAGGGATGTGTTGTATGTCTGGGGTGTGGTGTGCAGAGTGGGGTGTATGGGATGTTTTGGTGGAACATCTGCTTTTCTTGTCTCGCTTCATTATTTGAACTTTGTCCAGCTTTACATTTGAAGTGTTTGTTCTAGTTGCAGTGTTTGTCGTATGTGTGGTGTGGTGTTTGGAATTGCATTATTTTGTCAGGTTGTTACTGTTTTTAGGACAGGGGAGGACGTGGTGTGGTTACTCAGAGGGTTGTAGTATTCTGGGAGGAGTTGGTGGTTATTTTTTGTTTGCTTTTATTTTCAATGCCTTGCCACTTGTTTGCTATTACTTAGGCTGATCTTTTGAATGGAGTGTGTCCTCCCACGTATTCCTGATATATATCTTATATATCCAGCTTCAGCTGCTTCGGAAATATTTTTCTGCAGAGAGTGCAGTGTCGAAGCGGTCAACTTTGTCCCTCGAGGGCCTGAGTCTTGAGAATTATGTCATCGAAGGTACATATGGAACGCACAGCACCCTTTGGCATTTTTCTGATTAAGCTATTGCTGTCAACTACGGCGCGCTTCATATTGTTACTTCATAGTTGTAAAAATGTCTTTGTCTTCCGCTCCAACAGCCCCGATGACCGAGTTAAAGAAATGCCAAGACTGCAGTGCTTGAGTGTCACTGACGGACCCACATCGAGCGTGTTTTTGGTGCCTTGGTGTGGAGCACAAGACCTCTGGCTGTCAGTCGGGACAGGAAAGGCTCTGAAGGAGCGTAAAGGGAAATTGGTGGTAGGTAGAGTCCCCAAAATATCCCCTTCGACCACCCTGTTGAAAAAAACATTACCAGGCGAAGTGAGAGGCGACTTTCCTCTATGGAAGAAAACTAAAAGGTCTAGGTCACGTAGTGGCTCTCAACACTTATCGTCGACTAGAAAATAAAAAAAAGCATCATAAATTGCCTACTTGGTCTTCCTCGTCCGACTCCTCTCCAGAGGGGAGTATAACTTGCACTACTAAGGCCTCTTCTCTGGCTGAATGCGAATCATTCAGGCAGAAAATGATTAACATTTTAAAGGGACCGGCTCCCTCAAAGCAAGTAGGCCATACTCCTACTGTGCTTTCTGATGCTGGTAAGGAAAGAGCTAGAGCCAAATCCTGCAATCTCTTGAGCCCAGGACGAAGGCCAGATTTTCATAGTAGTGTCAAGGCCTCGAGATGAGGAAAAATAATCGAATACTCGGGTCGAGCCATTGAAGTCCTTCATGGACAAGGTCCACGGACAAGTCTGCATCTAAACCATTGACGCCATCGGCATCCAAGTCACTGACTTCGATGCCAAATCAAGTTTGACCGCAACTCCTTCGGCATCTGGCTCGAAACAATCTAAGCCTTTACCGGACATTCAAAAATCCTTTAAACCATTGCCAAAAAGATTTTTTTTTAAATCTCACGTGGATTTAAGAAGACTCAGTCTTCAGAAGACAATAATCCTCTGTTTGGTTTACAATATGGCACACCTAATGATCCTGATAGTTTTATTTCGTAGGAGTCTAGGATGCAGGACCTGTGATAATTTACAATCAGCCAGTGGTGTAGACCACTATCGAGAAATGTATTTCGGCAAGCCTGGCCTGGCAGCTCATGCCAATGCCTCTTACAGGCAGTTGATGACCAAGATCCCTGATTTTCTGGGACGGAGCAGCCTACTCTCCTGTTTCGAACAGGATGACCTCACGTATATCCTGGACAAATGTCCTCAAAGGGATCCAATCGTACCATTTCATATTGCTCTACAAAAAGAGTATATGCAAACTGGGAAGCACCAGAATTAAGTTCGGCAGTGGATAAGAAGTTGACTAAAAAATATAGACCGTCAAGTAGTGACCCCAACTTATCTAAACTCCCTACCCCAGAAAGCCTAGTGGTCCAAGTAGCAACCTCTACCTCCAAACAACCTGCCTATCCGACCATTCCACCAGATCGGGGTGATAAGCGTATAGACACCTGGTCCAAGTAAGGTTTTTTTTTTCTGCCGGGAGCATGGCTTTTAAGTCTGGCAACTCTACATGTGCCCTTGAAAAATTTACCTTCACCCTATGGGACTTGTGTATCCATGGCAGCTGAACATATTCCCGAAGGGGAAGAAAGCATGGCATCCTGGCCATTGTAAAAGATGGGAAGGGGGCCATGAGTGAGTCTGTACAGTCGGGTTTGGATTTTGCCAACCGGATCAGCAGAGCCATGGTGGCAACCACCATGATAGGCAGGTTTGCATGGTTAAGGAAGTCTGGATTTGCACCAGATGTGCAGTCTAGACTCCTTAATATGCCTTTTCTCACCTTTTTGGCAGCAAGGCTGACAAAAGCCTTGAGAAGCTGCAGACCTCGAAGGCGCCAGCCAAGTCTCGAGGTGCCACCAATAGGCAACCTCAGCCTTATCACCCCAGTGGACATTCTTGGAGGGGTAGATCCTTTTGCTTCTACTCAATTGCAAGAGCGAGAGGAATGGCTGGTCAAAGATGCCAAAGAGGAATCCATTGTGGTGGACAAGAGAGGTGCAAAGCCCGCCCAGGCAGCTGCATCTTTACCATCAGCCGATGCAAAACCTCTCTTGAGGTCTTGAGTCACGACACCCCAGCGTGAGGCAGAGACTCTCTCAGCATCTGAGAGAATGGTGAGGCATTACTTTGGATGTTTGGACATTAGGATCCATAGTCCAGTGTTACTGCCTCCACTTCATTCAGAGACCTTGTAAACATCCACCGGGAAACCAATTTGTTAAAGGTTCCATATCAATTCCCTTTGCAAGAAATGTTGAGCCTGCTAGAGAAAGGTGCTATATAGTCAGTACATGTAACAGAGAGGAACAATGGATGGTATTCTCCATATCTGCTAATCCCCAAGAATGATGCAGGACTGAGACCCATCTTGGACTCGAGTAACAAGTTCCTCAGGAAGGACAAGTTTAAGATGGTCACACTTTCTCGGATCCTACAAGCCCTCCAGCTCCAGGATTGGATGGTGTCATTGGACCTTCAGGATGCTTATTTTCATATGCCAATCTATCTCGAGCACAGAAAATACCTGAGGTTCACTGTTGGCGGTTCTCATTATCAGTTTCGAGTTCTGCCATTCAGGCTGACCTCCGCCCGGAGGGTATTCACCAAACGGATGACAGTGTTGGCAGCGAGTCTCAAGAGAGGGGGATTCCCATCTACCCCTACCTGGATGATTGGCTGATCAGGGAACAGTCTCCCGTACTTGTCCTGGATCATCTCAGCGTAACCTGCCACCCTCACCAGAAACTGGCTTTCTCCCTCAACTACAAGAAATCCCAAATACCATCTCAAGAGCTCCAATTCATCGGGTCTGTACTGCACACATCCTTGGGAAAAACCTTGCCACTCGTGCTGAGGGCTCAACACATTCTGCAGATGGTCGCCATATTTCGGAGTCCCCAGGGCCTCCAGTCCTTCGACTTCTTGAGGTTGCTCGGCCTCGTGGCATTCTGCATTTTCCTGCTGCCAGAGGCTTGTCCTGAGAATGAGATCCCGTCAATGGGCTCTCTGGTCACAGTGGTCCCAATTCTCAGGCAACGACAGACCTACTTCAGGTTCCAAACAGGCTCGCACAGGATCTCTTGTGGTGGGTGTGCGAGGACAACATTCTAAAGGGAAAACCTTTATGGCAACCATGGCCGGAGATTACAATAGTTACGGACTCCTCACTCACAGGCTGGGGAGCCAACGATCTGACAATCGGCGGTCGTTGGTCTCCATCAGAGTCTAAACTAAATATCAACCTATTGGAGCAGAGAGCAATCCGACGTGTGTTTAAGGCTTTTCTGCCCTCTGTACAGGGAAAGAATGTCCCGATAATACATGGCCACTGTGTTGTCCATTATCTCAACAAGAGGGGCGGCGTAGGATCACTACCACTGTGCAGAGAGCCAATGCAGCTTTGGTTCTGGGCAATACAAGAAGGAATCTCTTCCAGCAGTTCACCTAGCCAGAGTGGAGAATATGGCAGCGGATGCTCTGAGCAGACAGAGCAGTCTCCCACGAGTGGGAACTAGCTCAAGAAGTCCTTCAAAAGATCTTCACACTTTAGGGAACCCATCAAACGGATCTGTTCGTGACCAGTGTCAACCGGAAGTGCAAACTGTTCTGCGACAGGGAATTTTCCCCCAAGGGGAGCTCTCGGGGACGCGTTCGTAGTGGACTGGGGGTTTCCACTCCTGTACGCGTTTCCTGCAGTCCCCGCCATTCCTCAAGTGATCAGGATATTGAGAAAGTTCCAGAAATCCATGATCCTAATTGCTCCTGATTGGGCCAGGAGGACGTGGTACCCGAACCTTCTGGATAGGTCCATCTGCCCTACAAAACATCTTGTACAAAGAGAGGACCTTCTCTTGCGAGAGGAGGGTCGGATTCTCCATCCAGAGGTCAACCTTTACACGTGGTTTCTGAGAGGTTGAGATATAAGGATTGGGACCTCCCCTGATGACGTAATGGAGCTCTTGTTTTCTTCTAGAAGGGCAGTAACAAACTGTTTGTATTGCTGCCATTGAAACAAGCTCTACAGCTGGTGCAGGGATAAGAATGTTGTTCCTTTCCTATGCAAAACACCATAGGTGCTATCTTTTCTGCTTCATTTGGCCAATCTGGGTCTCTAGGTTGGTACCATTAAAGGTTATTTGGAGTGACTTTACATCTTCAAGTGCTCATTTAAAATACCCCTGGTAGTACAATTCCTACAAAGATGCAACAACGTGTACACCCCCCCCCCTCCCATACCCCCCCCCCCCCGCACCCATTAGCTCCTTTTCAAGTTCCTATTTGGGAACTTCATCTTGTTTTGAAATTTCTCATGTGTGCACCAATCGAACCACTCCATTTATGTCTTTGAGACTAACATTCAAAACCATCTTGTTGGCATTGACATCAGCTGTACAGGTTGTCAGTTACAGCCACTAACTTCTAAAGCACCTTTTTTTTTTTTTTAAATAAAGGAAGTACACGGTCGTCCTTAAGGTCAAACCTTCATTCTTACGTTAGATTATATCAGATTTTCATCTGGGACAAAAGTTAATATTACCTACCTTTTTACCCACTACATCGTCCTGCCAAGGAACAGGAAAGGTTACACAGACTTGACCCAAGAAGGGATCTGAGTTCTACATTTCAAGAATGTCAAAGTTTCGTCTAGATGACCAACTTTTTATAGGATATACTGGTCATAGAATGGCACAGGCTTTAACTAAGCACACCTTGTCCAGATGGATTATATTAGCTATTACTGAATGCTATAAATTGGCCAAGAAAGATCCGCCAGAAGGCTTGAGCGCCCCTTCCATAAGGGGCATGGCGGCTGTTTCTGCTCTGAAACAAGGGGTTCCAATAAAAGAGATTTGTGAGGCAAACACTTGATCTACCATTCACACTTTCACAAGGCATTTCTGCCTTAAATCCACCTTAAGCCAGGATGGAAGCTTTGGGAAAGCAGCCCTTCATTGGGTTCATAACCACCTTCGATTACAAAATTCGTCCACTCTCTGCCAAAACGAATACTGCTTTGGGAGTTTATCATAGATGAGGAATACATGGGAGGACACAATCCATTCGAAGAACAAGTTACTTGCACCATTTCGACTGGATGTTCCTCCCACATATTACTCGCTGCCCCTCCCAGCCTACCCTGCAGTAGAATTTCTGTGAATTACAATTCACACTCCTTCAGAGTCTGGTTAAAAAAAAAACTACTGAAGCCAACGGGTGCTTCACTTTCCATATATACCTACGATGACGTCATCCTCAAGACGGAGGCCCTCAAGGGAAATCGAGTTTACCGCATTGACACATGGTGCCTTCTGCCGAAAAATGTTTCCTAACAAGCTAAAGCTGGATATATGAGATCATAGATGCGGAATATGTGAGAGCAACATCCGTTGAAAAAACTTTACCAGTGGTAATTAACTTGTTCTTGTGGGTCTTCTAAAATGGGATTTTGTATAGCGTATGTACACCGACCACAATGTGGTTTTGACGCTGAGCTGGTCAAGTTAATGTTACTTGGCACCAAGCCAAATCAGTTATCTAAAGCTTGACAGAAGAGCCAGGATTTAAGCTTCTGGCAAAAGACAGCACGTGTCTTAAATTGGGTGTGAGTGCATGCCATAAGGAAGAAGCAGATCTGCAGAAAAGGTGTCTTGCCTTACATATAGCCCGAAACCTAGGAACCAACCAACTAATTGATCACACTGCCCATAGCAAAGACTAGTATTTGTAGAATATAACACACCACAGGTTAGGGGCCAGGTGTCTATAAACAAGGAAAAAAAGCGGAAGATTGACAATGGTCCAAAGAAAAAAGCGTCCAAGAAAAAACAGAGCTAGGAATGCCAAACCAATTATCACATACACTATGGTAGACTATGTTGAAGGATGCTGACTGATTCAATGGACATCGCCACCATTAGTCACCAACCTGTTTGAACTTCATGCAGTCAGGATGACTGATACAATGCCACAGCCTGGAGGTGACCAAGCTTGGAGATGAAGTAAGCTGGCCCTGCTCATTGTGCAACTGGATTTTGTGATGGTGGCCGAAGAATCTTCTCAGAAGCAGCAGGAAGGGAAATTAAGATGCTAGTTAAATATGAGGGTGTAAACGGGGCTTCTTGATCAAAGCTGTAAAAATCGCAGACTTGAGATATGATGCACATCACCGGGAGAAGGAGAGGAATTCTGAATAGGAAGACGTGTTTTACAAACCATGGCAAGCAAGATTGTAGTATTCTCACAGTACTGTTTCGAAGGTGAGCCGCACTACAATTTAGAAAGACAGGAAGCAAATTAATCTAAACATTGATGGATGACGAAATTCATGAGGGGCAAGGTCGTTTTAGGAATAGTACTATACATGGTTTCCACTGTGGAAAAAAGTAGAGAATTGTTCACAGAAGTATATCTATTGATTGACAGCAGGAGAAGCAGGTTGGGAAATCTCCTTGACTATCACTAATAGAATTGATTGTACAGCCTCTATATGAGAAAAACGAAGAGGCCATACCGCCTTGATTAGAGAGTTAATGCATTACAGGCAGTATAGCAAACCTTCAGAGGCCTAACTCAGTGTGCCATTATACCTCTAATTGGACATTAACTGTGGCAGTGCCTTGGTTTGCTTTGCCTGTAATGAAGGTCCGATTCTGGACAGACCTGAATGCATGCTCTTGCCTTGAATGTATATCCTTAGAACAGATACAGGGCAAGAGTCTGCTTCAGGGAAGGGGGTGCAAGTTGTGGTCTAAGAATATAGAAAGCAGTTACCTTGCAGTGCAATTAGAAAATACTCAGCAGATTACGCACAGGCACCTGTCGATCCTGCTAAATTATCACTGTGGTTTCACGTTTGGGACCAGAGAAGGAATGTTGAGCCACTGTGCAATCCTATTTTAATTTTGAAGGTTTTCAGAGAGAATCGTAGGTTTCTGTGCAGGACATACATTAATTACTGGTCTATCCAATCAGAAAAATATGTATTGCACTATAGGGCAACTAATGAGGTAGCAGGCTAAATGACAGGGGTAGCTAAGGAAAGGCAGGCCAGTCTTGGATTTAATCATTCTGAGTGCAGTAAAATGGGATGCCTATACACCCCCTATTTCCGTAAGTCCTGCATATATCTTTCCCTTCTACTGTCTGTAGTTGCATTCACCATCTTCACTGAATCCTTTGTTCCATATGTCACAGGGGAGTATGAGGTTAAACGCATCTTTGCGCAGGTGACCAACTTTGTGTCCCTTAGGTCACAGAAGCAATTCATATTTCCAGGACAAGATAATTAGTCCCCCCACCCCTCATTCTTACTCCTTCATCCTGTCCCCTTTCCTCTATACTTGTGGGATATGCTGTCCTTTGTGGCGCGACAGGAGCACTTTTTGACAGCATCAAAAATGATTTTCCTTTTTCTATTTTTACTTGAGAGCTTTAACACAGCCTTCCTGAGCCCCGCCCAGCTCCTCGCTCTTTAGTCCTTTTCTCCATGCGGTTTGGATCGGACGCACTTGGCATTGCATGGAATTTTTCTTACCCTGCTTTTTGTCCTTCAATTGGTCTTCCTATTTCGTTACAGCAGTCGTTTTCTTTTCCTCCACCTATGCTACAGGGTAAGGGCTTCGCCTCGTGTCTCTCCTACAGACGTCACTACTCTGGCTGGACCCTCACAATTTGCCTCCAATGTCTCGGCCTAGACTATCCTTGGAACGCGTTCTACTGCAATTCCCTCTCGGTCCACGCACTAGAAAGGCGGCTTGTCAGGTGGGAGGAGGTCATTTTACACGTCGCTCCTCTGGTCCACTTATGGAGATTCAATGAGGAGAAAAGAAATCACCCTGTGAGTACCTTTTTCAGAGCACCCCATCTGTGCGACTACTTCCCGGTGTTATCCGGTTCAGGGAGTTGTACAGACTCTTAGCATCACTAGGACTCGCCCCTGGGTGCCCCTGGCTACCAGAGTTCCCTCTTTGGGGGCTAAAGGTACTGTCACTCCTGACATGAAGGGGCTAAAAACTCCACCAGCAAGGCAGAGGATCCACGTTCCAGGGCAAATAAAATCAGATTCATTTTAGAGGTTCCCCTCAAAGGGTCTAAATATTGTACCAAACAGTCTGAGGGAGCAAACGGAACAGACACTCGTCCACATCTACCGGCTCTGCAGATGATCCCTCAGAGGGCTAAGGAATTGTCCAAGTCTCCTAAAATAACAACCAAACGCACTATTGCCTCTTGATAGACCTGCGACCCATGTCACCTCAGTGTCTCAAAATGGCGACCCCTCCAGTGTTGACTGTGTTGGTCATTTTGTCAGTGCCTCCAGCTTCGTCCGATGGGGATGCCAGGCCCACATATTTGCTGTCTGCATTCTTAGGGAGAAATACACAGAATGTCCCTTTCATCAACAATATTGGGGGAGGGGGCCCCTCTTGGCAACCGGTTTTAATCGAATTGCAGAGGCATACTCTGTGGACAGACCGTTTGACTCCACAGCCAAGACCATCTTTGGAAGAGGTTTTTTCTGCTGTTTCCCAAAACCTGGTGCTCTCACCCTATGAAGACCTATGTTAAAGACCTCTTCAGGGAAGTTTTCCCCAAACTACGGGAACCTCCAAAACCAAGGGAAGTGCTGCCTCTGCCGAGGCCAGTGGAAGTTTCCCCTTCTCCTCTTCTGGTGGAGCGACCTCCTGAGCCTAACGAGCCTGTGCCTCATGATCCGCGCTCAGGCCCAGCCTTCTGAGAATACTGCCGAAAAGGGGATTCTGGATGTGGATGACGAAGCTTGTGGTCTGTGGTAAACTCATAGAAAGGCATATTAATAAATTGAGGTGAACTTTATCAAGGGGTAAAATTATTAGTTGATGTTTACTTGTTTGGAAAGCATGGCTTATTTGAACAATGTTGTTGCCTTTTGACTCGTGTCCATTACTCCCACCCTGGTGCATCATTAAAGGTCTGGCCAAGTCCTATTGCTCAATCTGGTGCTCGCCAGTGGCTGACCAAGGAAGCTAGCTGATTTCCCCCCAACGCAATTAATGGGCCCTAGGGTGGTATGGGCAAGATACCTTTGTCACCCCACTTAGTCCATGTCTGGGAATGGGGCAGTCGTCTTGCCACCAAAGGTACTCCTGCTCCTTTAAGGGAATGTGGTCCCGCAGAATCTGAAGCACTTGCACTCTCCACTCCCCCATACAATGCTGCAGGAATCCCATATAAATCTGAGTTCAAGAGATGCACTAGTACGAGGATGGGAAAAATGACAGCCATTCATCCATAACACAAGGCATCTGCAGTCATACATTTAAGAGATGGGCTATGTGAGCCCATCGCTGGGGCAAGTTCAGTACTTGACCACGGTCGAGAGGGGAGACTAGCTACCTTAAGTCCCATAGCTTTACAGGAAACTATCCTCTGGTGCGAGTGCCCACCAGCCAATCCCACACCTGCTGCCTGGAGAGATACTATCACTTACCCCGGCAGAGGCTGGATGGCAGGACCACAGTGAACTGCCCAAGGAGAGGGACAAGCCAAGTCCCAAGGGGGAGCCCCAGCGGCAGAGCCAGGTAGCCAGCACCCCTCCCAGATAACACACATGAATTCGCTTTAACCCAGAAAGGCTGGAACGTGGTTCAAAACCCTATAAAAACCACAAGCATGTAGTGTGCATGTTTGGTGTAGGAGCTGGATACCAGTAAATGGTGACAGGAGTTTGACCTGAGAAGTTTGGGGGAGAGGGCAAGACCCAGATGACTAGCAAAGAGGTTCAGAAGACTGAGTACAGGGAGCTGAAAGGGAGAACGGGAGACCAGACTAGGGAGTCACAAGACCGAGTGAGAAAATGCTTACCAAAAAGGTTGAAATTGAGAACGAAGCTTATGCTTTGAGGGGTGGAGAAAATGCCCAGACGCCTAGAAATCTTTGAATTTTAAAGTGTGCAAGAAAATGGAACCCAAATAGGTGAAGAAATAAGGTGAACGTAGTAAGGAGCATTCTGCTCAGATGAGCAATGGAAGGGCCCAAAGTAGTGAAGATGAGGGGACATTATGGGTTAGTTAGGCTTAAAATAGAAAGTAATGCTCAGAGCAGTGGAGAAAGTATCCAAAGGAATGAAGATTTGTAGTACAGTGAACGTAATGCCCAAAGGGTTAAAGGCGAGATCGGAAAGTATTGGGAATCGTTCACAAAGGGGTGCAGGTGGGAGGAATGTAAAAACTTTAATCTTAAAGATTAGACAAGAACGTGGGCCAAAGACGTGAAGGCGGGAAAGTGTGACGTGTAAAGCGTATACAGACTAGATTGTTACAGGAGAGAACTTGGGTGCATTGAAAAATGCATTGGGAAATTAACAATGTTAACAGAATTACGAGCATGTCCTGGTGAGCTGGTAGACAAGAGGGTTGGAGGGGGGATAAGGAAGCAGCGTGGACGAAAGGAAGACACAGAGCCTTACTTGCACCTCCAGTGTTTGAATCTGAAACATTCAGCAAAGGAGCTCTAGACAGATTAGTTGGCCACCCTCTCATCCTGAAAAGGTCCTTGGGTTCACATCCAGGACTGTGGTCGTTGCCATGCTCGCTCCCCAAGCACTTATTCCTTTTATTTAAAATACTTTGTGTTTACAGTAAGCACAAGAGATAGAGAAGCTACGAAAAGGATTAATTGATATTTTTGCAGACACGCATTTTTATCAGCACGCTCTGCCAAAATTGTGCGTAGTGTCTTATTTGATGTTTCTCTCACTTTATTATAAAAATGCAGAAGTACGTGACAATTCAGAATCGTGGCACGGCTATTCGTTAAACAAGGCCTGGATTTTTGTTTTTAATACTGCTATACCTGGATGCCAAGGACCTTTTATCGACTTGACCCAAAAGTAATGCATACGACCCATGAAAAGTATGGCAATTATTTTTATAAATCATACTCTGGTGTGTAAAGAAACCTAGAGGGCCCTGCGAATGTGTCCTGTGTATAGACAACCGGTTACCCAGCCTGATAAACTTGAGAAAACAGCTTATGAAAACATACTAGTGTCTTAACAGAACTTCAGTGGCTTTTCTTTTTTTTCGGATCTAGGTATTTGTCCCATAATTGTCTTTGGAAACGTGGCTGCCGCCTTGCAAAGGCTGATAATGTGCAGTATTTCCTGTTTGCAGGCGCTGCACATACACAGGGCTGTGTGCTGCAGGGCTGCTAATGTTTAGGAATGTTCACTTGAAGGGTTTGCGAATGTGCAGCACTGCTTGTTTACAGGGGGTGCTATTGTAGTTTTGTATACAGATGTAAAATATCCGATTAGTGGAGGGGGCAGTGATGTAAGCCTTTGGCATGCTTCTTGTTTACTGTTTTACTGTCAAATGTACATTGAACTGCACTGCTTTCCTCTCCGTATTTATATGTACAATGGAGACACCGAAAGTGCTGGCACAACAACCATGGTGGTATTTGCCCGTGTTGGGCTTGTTCAGAAAGTGAATGAGTAGAATAAGCCATTTTAATTAACAAACCACGCATCTCACAGTGCCAGTTAGAAAAAAAACAAAAGGTGATGGCTGGAAGGTTTATAATGAATTAAACCTTCCAGTCATCACCTCTTTTGTTTTGCTTAGTCACCCCAAGTTAGACGGGTATGCCCAGATGTTGGTCACGAGCCTGCTCAGCATAGAGACAACGAATTCAGCTCACTGATTGATGCCTGTAGAGGCCAACACATGTCTGGTTGCATGTGGTCTTGTGCCAAAGCGATGTGATCAAGCAGTTTGGGCTGCACTGCCCGTTTAGAGGTGGGACCAAGCCCGATTTACATATGGTCTACCCTTTTGTGTAATGCCTTTGGCAGGATAAAGAACGCTGGTGTCGAGCGATTCCTGGAGCTGTGCCAGAGTTTCAGATTAATTCGAATCCTCCCAGCCATCAACGCTTTTGTTTTGCGCAGTGCCACATAGACGCCTTCACTGGAAGTGTGCTTGCATTTGAAAGTCCGAAAGAAGTGCACTGGTTATGCGTGCCAAAAATCTTGCATTTTTAGATCCGTCCGAGAACTACTATTTTATTATTGTATTAAAGATGGTGAATTTTAATTGCCGCTTAAAATTGGCTTGACCCGATGAGCAGTAAGTCCATGACAAAAGCGCCCAGTGGGCATTTCTATAGATGCTCTAATCTATATATAGTAATATAGTATTACTGAACTGTTTGGGGCTGTACAAACTGTAATCTCTCAACACTCCAAATTAAAGACCAGATGTGAGGAAACTAAAAACAGAAACATTCAGATAACGGGTTAAAAAAATGCACATGGAGAAATTGCAATAAAACGGGGTGTCTTCATTATGGAAGCTCACGAATAGATGATTACCCTAACCCCCATTTTTCAATGGCTTATTTTGATATTAATATGTTGAGGAAACCTTTTACTCCCTACATTTGGTACATTTACATGCCACAAAGCTGCTTGGGTAACTCTGTAACCATGTTTAACTACAGCAGCATCACCGTTCCATTTTAGTAGTGTTTTAATTCTGATTTGTTGATTTGATAAACATGGTCAAAAGGACTGATTTTCGTTTGTTGGGGTCTGCCTCCTTGTTCACTTAGTCTTATCCTTTCTGCCCGTCGGCCCCCCACCCCCATCTCCCCTCTTTACCTGTCCCCGTCCTTTCACACACACTACCCCGCACGCCTGTATTCTTTGACATTAATTTCTACACCCTTTGTTGCCTTCTTCCCACTACTCCCATTTGGCCCTCACTCCTCTGCACTCTTTCACTTGATTCTGCGGCCCTATTCTTCTTTCTGGTAGACGCTACGTTCCCCACATCTACCCGCTGCACAGTGTGCGCGCCCTCCGCTCCAAGTTATTGGCCTAGTGACCTTTTTGCTTAATACAGTGGCTGCCGTACCCACTGATGTGGACTCGCACATCAATCGTGTATATCAAAATGTTACTCAACTTTTTGTATGCCATAGAAAGAAAACCAGTTATTATACTCCCATATTGTAAAACTCATAAGATTATGAACTACATGCCAAGATTCCCGACGTCCGCACAAAAATGTATCGTTAGGATATTCGCGCACAATGTTGATTTGGCACACTCCTCACGCACACTAGTGCTACTTTGCTTATGTGGCTCCAGCTGCCAGTTGGAGTGAGGGAGATAAAACATTTAGTAGATTTTTTTAAAAAAAAACGTTTTACAGTGGAAAGCTGGGCCTGGCCCTACCGGTGCCTGCTTCCTTTTTTTTAACTATATAAACATGACTAGGTTGGACTAAACTCTTTTCGACATAGCTTCTAAAGGTTGAAAGCCAAAAAAAGTCTGCCAGCCTGATTTCTGGTACACGCAAATTCCGTTATGCAGTTCTCTTTGACGATAGCACTGTGAACATGTTGTAGACTCCACCACGAACGGTCTGTGCCACTGGTACAGTGGAATTGAAATCGACTGTAAATACATTTATTTACTGTTTACTATCCCTTGTGTAGTACCGCCCATTCTCCTCAGTATACATGTTTGCAAGTAAACTATTAATGGGGTATGCAGTTTGCAGGAGTAGCTGATTGACCATTCGATTTTGTTTTATTCTTAAAGTGGTTGAGGGGGTACATCTGACTGCTTAGGCCTTAACTTTTAGCACCGCTGACCATGCCTACATTCTTTTTAAAGGGTTTATTCACTGTACATTTTTATTGACAAAATGATTCTGCCGTCCCCTGAAAGCTTGTGTCCTGAAAGGAGTGGACCGCCGCCTCTTCGAAACGTCAGCAACGTCCGCGCCACACAAGGACTGAATTTTCGGATAACTAAACTGCATTTATGGACTTGAGGGTTGCTGGATGGCAAGGGATTTGAAGCAGATATTAAACACTACAGATGAAGTGGAAGGACACATTACTCAATTGCTGTTTCTACTTGCGCGTTCACTGACAAAGGGCAGGGCATGTCAAGTCATACATTTAAACCTTTTTTTAATGTTATATGGTTATAAAATAACCTTTAAACTGAACTTACTTTCCGACAGAAGGGGAAAAAAACTTATGGTATGTATTTAAATACCTTCATAATTGTTTAAACCTTTACTGAATAAAAACACACTTAATATACCATTTAAAACGCGCTAAAATAGCTACCGTACATGCATAAGAAGCAATCCCCATGTTACCATACCAGTCTTGGGGTAACACCAACAGTAGAGAATTCAGAAAACCTGTACCCGCCAACACGATTGAAGTAGTACGCCTAGCCAAGCAGTAATTCCAGAGTGCTTCCTTATCACTTAGGCCAAACAGACTCAAACCTTTTAAAATATATTGTTGCTTCTCTTGCACTGCACTCCCTGATAAGTGGATTAAGGTCTCTCTTTGTCCATTACCTTTACAGAACCTACAATCGACCTGCTCAGGCTGAATCGGCCCATATCTGGCCAATCCCTCCTTAGTCGGAACTGTTCCCCAGTGCTCCAGATAAGATTTTGAGGTGGGAGGATTTTACTCTCTAATAAACTTTGAGAGTAAATGTGATTTTTAAGAGTAAAAATTACTTTTCTCCTTCGCAAGAGTAAAATGTATGCGACATCCAGCCGACGTGTGAAAAAACTGTATGGAAATCATTACTATGCGGCAACTTTCTGCATTGTGACAGAATACACCTTTCATTATTTCTGGCCATTTGATCTCTCCTGTATATATTTAAATGTTGAAATCACAAAACCTAGTCAATTATATAGTAAAGCATACATGAATTTGTATTGTGTGTTTTGAGATTAGATAGCAGAATTGTCTTTTGATGTTTAATGAAAGTCCTAATTTCCTGGAGCTATTACTACCTAATTGTATGCCAATGTTATGATAAAACAGTGCAGAGGCAAGGACACCATGCTAAATTCTAGATCTATTATAGTGGTCAAATGGTTATTTATATAGCTCTTTTAGCAAAGCGCTGTACATGGAACATATTTATCACGCTTACCACCAAACCAAAGTCGGTATTCCTTTATCGACATAGAAAGGATGGAAGGCTGAGTTGGACTTGCCGGAATTCGAACCCACAGATCACGCAGAGATTGCAGCAACGAGTGCTCAACCGGCTAAGCTATCTTATTGGCTAACATCCTTCAGAGGTTGGTTAACTGAGTATCAACTGAGGTATAATGATCACCTTACCTACATGTATGATCCATTTATGAGGTGCTACTGCTACATGAAGTTAAATACCTATCTGGATTATCACAGGGACAGGTTTTGCTGAATTTCAATTAAGAATGTAACTCATTTGTTTTTGAACAACGCTTGCACTTTCTTGAGAGTCAGGTTTTGGATGTTTTATTTGTAGTCTTGAAGATTTGAGAGGCTAGAACACCTGTGATCAGTGTAATGACAATTACTCACCCTTGAGCAAAGACTCTACTGCCACTGACCATTTATAGTAATGTACCCCATTGACTGCAAGGTTAAATGGATGTAAACTCGACTGTGCATAGTCATCATTTTACACATGGTTTTTATAATTGGACTGTAAATTAAATTAGAAGTGTAAAAATGATCTGCCTCTTCATGATTGTGCACATAGCACCGGAACTCTGAAAAATACAATTGTGCAATACTGGTTTGCTTTCACTGGAAAAAAAGCATAAGTTGTAAAAAATAAATAAATAAATAAATAACAAAAAAAATTCTCTATTGCATTTTAGTTTTCCATCTTATTAATTATACAATCCTAAAATTCTAGGAAAACGTGCACAGTACTTCTGAAGCTGAATGGAAAGAAACCATTCCTTTTCATCAGTGTGCAGTTTCTTTTTTTGAAAGGCTTCAGAGAAATCCATTCTGTTTCATAGGTGGCTTGCAATTACATCCATGTAGATAAAAATCACAAGAAGCCTTCTGCTTTCTGTCAAGTAACCTGACCTTTGCACTGCCCTCTTCTCTAAAGCTGTGTGTAAATGTACCCAGGAAAATAATAAAGCTGGCGTATTTACAAGATTTTCATGCATAAAAAGGCCTGGTACTCACCTTATCTGGAGCCCTGATGTTTCCGCTAAATTTCAGAAAGTATTGCCTGGTCTTCCTCACTGGGTATATGGCCAGATAAGGCGCCGAAACTCCCACTCGCTTATGCTCCAGCCTTAAATTATTCAGGGTTTCATACCTGTGCATATTTTCCAGAGTGGCTATCCAGTCAAATTTGTATAGAATCTGTTTGAGACTCTCCCGATTTACCATTAGATCTGTTTCAGGCACCAATTTTCTTTCATACAGTTCGCAGCAGAACACGAAAAGCTCTTGCAAACATGTTGCCATTTCCATATAAAGTAATCTTTGAATCATAAAACTGAGTCTTTTAATGGATTTAAAATCTTATAAGGATAAAAATGTCTAGTGAGCCCTAAAGGTTAAAGAATAAATACCAAGCTCACATCTAATACCTGCCAACGGTATAGAGCCCAGCACACCGAGGGCTCTCTGCCACATCAATCCTTCAAAATACAGTAAAATCTCCACAATCCCAAAAGTCAGCTCCTCAATATATCCAAAAGGCTCTATTAGACAATTTCCTTGCTACAAGCTAAAATCAATTCTAAAAAAAGCCACCTTTCAGACTCAACAGGTTACCCCATATCTTACAAAAAAACCCACCTAAGCATTAGGGGTGTCACGGTATTAGTTTTATGACGGTACAATAACCTTCTTGCCAAATGACGGTATATCATGGTTATCGCGGTATAGCAGGTGGAGTTAACTAATCTTAACAAATATTTTCTAAAAGGTCATAAATTGTCAGATTTATCATCACAAACAAAACCATGCACCCAGGGCCAGAATTGGGCTTTTCAACATACTTTCCACTGAAATGCCACCCCTTGCTTGCACCAAACGCAAACGCACGTGTGGAGAGGAGGGGGGGGTGGGGCCCTGCTGCGACTGGCAAAGCAAACTGAATAGCTTTTCTTAAGTGGTCATTTAGGCTTTTAGCTCCCCCACTGGCTACTGGTGAAGATGAACATGTTGCCATATTGATAATCTGCATGCCACAGATCAAAGGAGTCTGGTAGTATACGCTTGTGCGCATGCGCACACGCACTCTCTTTACGTTACAGCCTTTAGTTTACTTCTGGGCCAAAAGGTGTTCAGTAATCCCGGACATGTTACCCTTTGGTATGGCAGCAGGGAATATCCACAGAGATGATTAAATTTCGCAGTGTGACTTATTATATGGAAATTCAATGATAGAACCAGGGAAATCCGCCATTGTCATATGTTTAGAAAACATTATCCATTATAAATATATAAACCCCAAAGCCGCCAACCCAAAGTCCCGGGAGGATAGCTCAGCGGCAACGTGCGTGCCTTGGAAGCAAGACGACACGAAGCAACACAGGTTTGATCCCTGGGTCCGCGCTTAGAAACCTCTGGGTGTTTAAGCACGTTATAAATACGCAACTAAGACAAAAAACAATTACGCAACAAAATAAACAAAACCAATTTCTTTAACAGCGCCTCGAAGCCCTGGGGCTGTGTGAGCGCTTTAAAAAAAATGTAAATAAAAAAAGTAAACCCCTTTCCTTCTTGGCACTGTATTTATTCTTCCTATTGCTAACATGTTGATTTTGTGTCGGGCACGTGTGGTTTATGGAATGGCATTAAAAACTGCTCAAACTGAAACTACTTGGCAGACGGCACATCCAACAGTGCAAGACCAAGACTGTGCAGAACTTGCTTACTGCAGCCTTTCCAAATCAGATTGAAAAGCACACTTACCGGTATGAACGGCATACCGGTATAAACAATGTGACGGTTATTATTGTTCAATTAAGTGGTTCACGGTATCTTTAACGGTATACCGTAATACCGTTACATCCCTACTAAGCATCCTGTCGAACCTTTTAGCTTCACCCCCCTCTCCATTAAGGAAGTTGAAATTATCATGCGGAAGCTCAAACCTTCCAATTGCCAAGGAGATGCTTGCTCTGCTTCGGTTATAAAGGAAGCTTCACATGACCTCGCCCCTTTTTTATTACCTCCTTCATCAATGCCTCCTTCAAATCGGGCTTGGTTCCGGATAACCTTAAGGATGCTTGGGTCATACCTCTTATCAAAAAACCAAACCTAGATCCTAGTAACCCTGCTAACTACAGGCCCATCACCACGGTGCCGTACCTACTTAAGATTCTGGACCGAGCTGCCCATCTCCAAATCCAGGACTATCGTGATACCAACAACTTATTAGGGCTCAGACAATCCGGTTTCCGTCAGACACGGCACAGAGACCACCCTTATTGACCTGAAAACCCAAATCGAGGACTTGAAAGACAAAGGCAAACAAGCACTTTTGCTCCTCCTAGATCTCTCAGCTGCCTTTGATTTGGTTGATCATCAAATCCTCTGTCATCTCAAGATTTCTCTGACGCAGCAATATCCTAGATTAGCTCTTTCCTCGCAAACAGATCCATGAGGGTCTTCTCCCCCTTACCTGCAGCTGACTCAGCACATGTCCCTTGTGGAGTCCCGCAAGGCTCTTGTGTGTCTCCTACGCTCTATAACGTGTTTACTAAACTGCTCTTTGATATATTGGACTATCTGGGTGTCTCATACACCAATTACGCTGATGACACCCAGATACTCATCCTTATCACTGGCGATTATGTAACCGATGTTAAAGCACTAAATGCAGTCTATACCGTCATCCAGGCCTGGATGGCTCATCACGGGCTATGCCTCAACGATTAAAAACAGAGTTACTCCTTCTAGGATCGCAGTCCAAACTTGCTAAACTAGACCCCAATTACAAATATTTCATTATCGATGGCAACATTATCAAAGTAACTGTCACCAAAACACTTGGTATTTACTTAGACTCCTCTCTCAACAGACAAACCAACTCGGTTACCTCAGCGTCTGCATATACCTGTAAACTGATCAGTGTGCCGTCCCTTCTTGACAACGGCCAACTGTTTAATCCTTGCTAGAACCCTCATCATGTCCAAAATCGATTATTGCCACGCCTATCTAGGGACAAGCCAAAGAAATATCGATAAACGCCAAGTCGCACAGAACAATGCCTTAAGGGCAGCTCTCGATGTTCCTAGGCGCTCCCACATCTCTTCCACCAGACGCAACTTGCATTGGTTACCCATTACGCACCGCATTTCCCTCAAAGCACTCACCCTAATGCAAAGCCCAGAATAATGCAGCACCGGCCTACTTGCCCTCACACTTTACACAACACATTGCAACTAGACCGCTGCGTTCGGCCCAGGTTCACACCCTAACTATTCCTAGTTTCAAGATGCAGACAGCCAAAGGCTCGAGCTTCCCAGTCCTTGCAGCCAAGCTTTGGAACTCTCTACCGAATGCTCTCAGAAAAGTTCCTGCCTTCCAATCCTTCAAAAATAAAACAAAACTTTGGCTTTATGAACAGGAGGCCCTGACCACCACACTGTAAACTAGGCAAATGTTAGTAGTAAACTGCCTGCACACGGTACATATTGTATACGCTCAGCTGTTCCCTGCAAATGTCCTATCCTCGATGTAGATATGTATAAATGTAATGTACCTATTGCAATTTGTAACCGCATTACAAACATGCGCCCTGATGCCCTTGGGCAGGGTGCGCACTAAAGATAAACAAAATACAAATGATGACTTTTTTAAGACTGTTTCCCTCATAAAACTTCAAGTTGGGAACGACTGAGAATTTTATCTTGTGTCCACGCGACTGAACTGGTTCAAGAGGGAGATTACAGCCATTCTTTAATTTGTAGTTTCGAAGGTTTGGTGGTTATGGGAAATCCAAGATAGATGGAACTAACCTCCTTCTCCATTCGCTCTTGGCCAATACACCACTGAAACTTTTCAGTTTAAAAAAAAAAAAAGAAATTTGTGCAGTGCATGATTTTGGTCTCTGAGGAATTTACCATGAGGGAATGAGAAGAGACATATTGTGTAAAGGCATTTAGCTGATGTTGCAAACCAATCTGGGTACAGCTGAAAATTATGAAATAGTCTCCATATGCCATCCATATCTGCCTTAGATCATGTATTTTAGGGGTGGCTAACACAGACAGTTCAAATAAATCCCCACTATTTGCCCTATAGAGGCTGAACAGTGAGGTGCAAGAAAACAACCCTGCCCGACTCCTCTAAACGTTGGAATCTTAGGCGACAGGCCCTTGTTCTGATTCACCCTCACCTGGACATGGGATTCTTAATGCAGGCCAATGAATAAGCGCAGAAGCCTTCTGGAATGGCCAATTTTTTCAGCTTTGCCCACAGAAGACCATGATTGACTGAATCAAATGAAGCCGATCGGTCAATCGTTAGCAGAAAAATTGAAGCATATTTTTTATACCAAGCTTGACTTTGTACACGTTTTTGAATGAATCTGTTACAAGATGTACCCAAAGCCTTAAGAAACCCTGTCTGCACTTCTTAATTCTTCCAGATGCTCCAACAGCAAGGCTGCAAAGACCTTGCTGTCCTCATCCAGTATGGCAATGGGTCGATAACATTTTGTCTCAGACCGAGGAACTTTTGCTAACGGAAGAGATTCTCCCAATGTTCACATAAGGTTGTAGGTACCAATGCCCAAGCTGCTGGTTTCCCTTTGAATAGAAAGTTAATCATTTTGTTCCAGCTGTTGGTGAAGAGCTGATATTCTTAGTTATTTCCTCCTCATGTTTACTGACACCTACCAAATATCCAGCTACTTTCTTGTGCGACCGCTCCCATATCTATAGACCCTTTTAATGGATCTGGAGTTGCAAAAGGACTTCTACAGTGAGACACCTAATCTTCTCCCACTACTGGATTCATCCGAGTTGGCTGGCAACTCTACATATCATTCATTAGTCTCCAAAGTGCATGTGAGTTTTTTTCTCGCAAAACCAATATGTATCCTTCATCCAGTTGGGGTTGCAGCACCCTATTTACCCGTAACCAATTTGTATAGACCAACTTCATTTAACTGAGCTGTAATCAATATGACATATTTAATGAAAATCATAATTCTCCACCGCTGGGTGTGTTATTGCCAGTCGGGAGAAGTTAAACTAAGGAAAGTGGCAAGAATTTCATTGACTTGGTACACTGTACATGGGTTCCAAGACTCTCTTCCCTGCCACATTTACTTGTAAAACGCATGGGCTGCCCTCATCCCCACCAAGATTCACTATTCTGATCTTAAATGTTGCCGATTTTAAAATACAACGGTCACTGAAATCAGTCGGAATAACTAAAAGCAGTGTACACTTTACAGAGCAACTTTTGCACACAAAAATGTCATCTATAGTAGCAAAGGAGGAACTATTAGACCCTGCAAAATGACTTGGTATGTCTCCTGCAATCGATCCATTCAATAGGGAACGTCACAAACCACCTAAACTCTTTAACCAGACAAGCCTTGATGTTGCTTTCTAGTCATCCTTGCAGCATCGTGCCTGATCAGTCTCGCATATACAGGTAGAATTAAGATCGCCTGAAAGGAGGATTTGGCCTCCCAACAGTTTCCCATTCTACTCACTTGCACAATGATTCTTTTCCTACAACCGAGTCGGTTATCACTTCCGGACTGCCAATACACGTTGACAATCGAGAATAACACACTCCATCGTCAACCTGACCTGGGTTGTTAATATGCCCCAGCCTATGTTTATGCATTTGATAACTAACAATTACATACATGATCCTTACCAGAGTTACAGGCCACCAAATGGGCGACCCCGCTGACCTCTTTTAGCTGGTTGACAATTAGTGACAAAGCCATCTATCAATGAACCCCCAAGGAGCCAAGTTTCCAGCAATATCATCACCCTATGAGCTTTTAGTATCCCACACACTTTGGGATTAGTTAGTTAATGTGTGTGGCCCTGGAACTTCCATGATAAAATAGTCAGGCTGATTAAAACATTCTAGGCTACGGAAAGGACAAGGCTTTCCCATGCAGAGCGTCGCACGAATCCCGTCATCCATGATCAATCTTTCATTTCTTCCAAGGGCTTGAGCCCACTCTTTAACACTTGGAACACACAGGGCAGGCTCCACGGAAGCAACTATCTCATTTGGAAATGGATATTCCCATCTACCCGTGTGGATTGTCATTAAATTGGGGTCTCTCTCAGATAAAATTTTTTGTTAAAAACCAAACGCTCTTACTCCATGGAGTTCTCTCATAATGGAGTCAAGAATAATTTTTGATTTAATGTGACTTGCGACCCGATCAGTTCTATATAAGTCTATACAATCTACAAGATTTCTCGAAGCGATTGCCTGTTAGGGATTTAATTAGGGATTTTGTCCAAAAGCCTCAAAATATTCAGTTGGTTTAAGACCATGTTTGATGCCTGGCAACACACACTTCGGTAGAAATGTATACACCTGGTCACTTTTATGTTCTTTTAATGGGGGGGACCTCACCCATGTTACCCATGTTCCGGTTCACCCCTGCACCACCAGGACAACTGCTGCCCCTGTAACCGTTATGATTCCATACCTTTAATGTTTTAAGACCCTAAAACCTGATATTTTGCCCTCGGGAAGCCACCCTCTCCCTAACACCAGGCGTTGTTTGGTATGGCCCTAGGATCATTAATGAGGCTATTTCCACAATTATCTTTGCTAATACCTGCTGTCGGGGAAACAAGTAGCATCTCCATTGGCCAAACAGAAACCCATTGATAATTTCCAATGATGGTCCTATGCTCCATATCAATGCGCCCATTCACTTCCACCAACCTCATTCATTTGTACAACCCAGTGAATTAAGATCACCCCTTCAGCCAGCACCCCAGTCTGTGCTGCCTGCGACACATGGCCATAGTTTAATATGGTCACTGAGGCTGCACTTACTCCTACACAATACGTGCCTCTGTCGTACTCCTACGTCCCGTCCCTTTTCCTTCATACTGTATGGGAGTCGCTCGCTAGGGAGGGGAGACGGAACTCTTTTCACCAGAAAGTCTTCTTCCCCTTTAAATTTAGAGACGTGGCCCTGGGAGCATGCGCTCCCCTGACTCCTCCCTCTGGTGCCACGCCCCAGTCCTCTTTGACGTGAACGGACCACTTTCGCCGGCGCTCCTGGATTTGGCTTCGGCCTTGTCATTCCACACTCTTTCCCTGGATACTGTCTTGTGTCTTTTGTCAGGTACTCAGTCCTCTGGCGCCACACACTTCCCCGGCGTATGTCGACGTTGTCGGCTTCAGCAGGTGTTCAGCCTGCAAGGGGCTCTTCCCTACATTCGACCCCCGTTTTCTTTGCCTCCGCTGCCTTGGCCCCGAACACTGCTGGGAGGGTTGTGATGTGCTTAAACTGCGCACACTCAAGAACCGGTTAGCTCGGTGGAGGGAGCTCTTCGAACGATCGCCCGCAGAGGACTCAAAGGACTTAGTCAAGCATAGGTCAAGCCCAAGGCCGCTTTTCTACAACCAGTGCACACGCTCATGGTCAACCTTGGGATCTGGTTTATGCCCACTGTGTGGTTCTGCTAATGAAACACTAATACATTACATGCTAATCTGACCTGACCATTTGGATTTAAGGAGATTGTATTTGAAACCACTATTTAATGCGCAAGGAGTTTGTTGCATATGGAAGCTATGCAAATCTTAATGTGGTCAGTGGATAGGACAGTTGTTTTTACATCCAGCTTAGCTATTGAGGCAGAGATATATGGGAACTGTTTTTAAGAAAGGCTGCAAACGTGCCTTCATAAGAGATAATGGATGAAAATATAACTATTTTTACTAGGGCTACAGGATTCGCTTTGTTTTATTCTACCGTTTAACATGTGTTTTTAACTTTATTCTTTTTTAATATAAGCACATCTAATTTATTGTGGTTTATTTTTGTATAATTTGTCAAATTAAATTTATGCTAAAAAAAAAAGTATGCCAAATAAAGCTATCGAAAATGAATGCAACCGGTGACGTTCTAACGACTACTTTCTCCAGGACTGCTTTCACACAGGGTTGATTTAAATAGTGAGTTAATAAACTTCCTGGGGACCTGCTCATTAAAGTTCTGCGTTGGCTTGTTTTTAGTTTTTATTTTTTTTTTTTTGACCACTTTACCACATTTATTCTTGCCATTATTCAGTAGTGTGATGTTAGAACACCCATTGAAGGTTGCTATTGGGGAGTGCCTCAGCATCCATCACACAGAGTAGAAATATCTAAATTTGACAGTGTGAGGTGTTTACACGATAAATTCCCCACACAACCAAGCTGGATGAAAGTTCATTGTGGCTATCGTCAAAGTGTTGTAGCACTTACCACTGCCAAAGTCGAAATCGTGTGAGTAAGGGGACGGACCGTCTGACTGTTACAGGCTTTCTCAACAGGAGACAGGCAAGCCAAAACTAATAGTCCAACCATATTCCAAGTTTGAGAAGAAACCTTTCTTGTCCAGCCAAGCAATCCTACATTTGGAGACCTTTTCTACATTCTTGTTTACTATAGCACTCACCGCTACAAAAACCTTACCTCAGAACAGCAGGCACAGGAATGGGTAAGCTACACATAAAATGTATAAGGCCTTTCAGGAAAATAATACATGTTGTAAGAACTTAAAATCGATATGTAAGCGTTAAATGAGATATGTCTATCCTGTAGACGTCTATACCTCAAATCATCCTCATTACATGTTTCCTTAGTATTTTCCCAGGCCATTTTGTTATTAGTTTCATACGTTTTGCATACACAATTGACACATTCCTGCTTTCTCGGTGAGCGTTTATAGTGTCCTGTATTATCTCAATAGTTTCAGGTATTTTGGGGAAGAAAAATAGCTTTCAAAGTATTTTGTATTCTAAAACCTAAACATGCATCTAATAGAAATAGGCCCACCGATTCTTAAAACGCCTCTGACGTAAGGAACAGCCCTTCTTGAAAAAGCCCCCCCCCCCCCACTTGTTACAATTCCCGGCCGATCAAAATTTATATACAGCCAAGTGCAATGCCTCTTCTATAGTTCACAGGGATTAATGAAGAAAAGGTATGCACTCAAGCCTTTTTAATGCAATTTCATACCAAGCATTTCATGTTCATGCAACTTCACTGATTTGCCCATGCTAAAATTTCTATCCCCAAAGAACTGCAGTCCTTGGGCAGCGATGGTGCCACCACTGCCTTTTCCACATGAATATGTGGGCTGATGGATGTACGTGAAAACCAAAAGGATGATTGGTGAGCATGGGTGGTGGCTAATTCGCCCTCTAATGGTGCTACCAATTTGTTCCTGCTCATTCTGGCTTCCTTCCCAGCCCAAATAACTTCTGAAAGAATGCCTTGCAAGTTCTAAAAGGGGTAGAACTAAAGGGCCATTCAGAAAACATTAACACTATCCCTAACTTGATGTGCAGTGTATCCAAAATCCCTCAAGCGTCGGTCACTCGGATTGTTTTTGTTTCCGACAACCTAGTTTGTCGCTTTTGCAGAGTTCGTAAGTTTTATACTGCTAAATTAGTTTCCATGGACTACGGTCGTCTTGGCAGCTTTGACAACCTTCTCGACAACTGTTTTTTTTGTGTTTTTCCTGCAGCCGACGACATCTGCAACTGCTCAGTGACTGTGACCTGCTCGACGTTCTACCACGTGTCCTCGGCCCTCTGGCCTGGTCATTACAGTAGGGAGAGTGGGGCCCTTGGTTTTTATTCCTCGCTTTGAAAATATATTTCCTTCACCCCTCTCCTTCTCATTTTGGTCTGCCTGCCACTAAACGCTGCTATGGAGAGGATTTCTTTTGAATTCTGCCCGTTGTGTAACAGCAAATTTCTCTGCAAAGACACCCATCACCGATGCATCAGTGTCTTCCTCGTGACCACAATGATCGCTCGTGCAAGGCCTGTTAACTCTTTCGACCGAAGCCGTTGAACGACAGGCGGACTAAACGGTGGGTGGTCTACGGTATGCAGGCCGAAAACCTTTTCCCCCTTCTGTGCTGTCGCTTCAGATGATGAGGAATCCGTCGGCAGCCAGGGCTCCGAATTGGAAGCCATCGACTACCGACCGTAAAACACCCTAAGCCCAGTCAACGGACCCACCGGGCTGAGGCTGCCAACAGCACACCACTGCTCTCTTGCACTTTTCCAGCTCATTCCCACTAACTCACCCCCTTCCCTTTTTCAGAGCCACCAGAGCAAGCGCGCCAGGGGACCACTTCGGTGGTGATAGTGCGCGGTACAAATATCCTTTAACATTAACATGGCAAATATTGAGAGATAGCGGAAATCCCTGTTGTGTGCCTGTCTAACCTCTACCCATGCTGTGGATCTCCCATTGACCAGAAATGTAGTAAACAGTATTTGGAAATTGGCTACCACCATTCAAACTAATTTCGTGCCCCAAACGAATGGAACCAATGTTATGTCTGGGAAAGCCCCAGTCCAGACTATCGAAAGCCTGTCTTGCATCTAGGACCGGTATAGAAAATGTCTGCCCCGCTTTGATCCCAAGATCTGAAGCATCAATAGCGCACTGGATATTGTTCTTGGTCTGTCTTCCATGAATACATCTGCACTGGTCCTCAAATTATTGTTGGCAGGACTCTTGCCAGCCTCCCGGCGAATACCAGAGCATATATTTTAGAATCCCTTTTAAGCAGGGTGATGGGGCAGTCGAAAGGGTTCTTTCCAGGTTTCAGTATCGGAGATGTGGTGGATAAGCCTATATCATCCGAAACTACTCCCTTTTCCTTGATTCTATCAAGCAGCTGCATCGGCAGGTCGCATTAGCTGTCCCCTAATGTTTTATAATTACCATTACCAAAACCATCTGGGCCTGGTGCTTTATTGGTCGGCAAGAAGCTAATGGCATTGCCAACCTCTTCCTCTGTAAAGGGACACTCCACGCTTTCCCTAGCCTCGTCTGAGATCCTTGCCAGCTCCACAACTCCCAATATTATGCCCTTTGGAGAGTTGGATCCATAACCTCCCTCTTCAATATACTTGCATGGAATGATTACATTATCGCCAATTAATCCTTTCCTGCCCGTTGCATCTCACCAGCCTCATCTCCTAACTGTGTAATATAGTTACGTGTTGTGTGTTCCTGAAGTTTAGGCGCTAGGAAGCAGTTGGCCTTACCTTCTTTAACCTAGTAAGTTTGCTTTGTGCTCAACAACGCCTGAGCAGATCAATGTGCGAAATGAGCCTCCAATTGCTCTTATTTTCTGCAGGGCTTGTAACGTCTTAAGAGATTCTCGTCTTGTGTTGGGATTCTGCGACCTTCACCTCCCTTTCTAACTTTATATGTCGGAGTTCCCTCTCCCTATGATAGGCTGCCGTTTGGTATAGGAATTCTCAACTGAATACTGCCTTGCCTGCATCCCACACCACTAGCCAGATCACCCCCTCTGTGTCATTCTCCCTGAAGTAATCATTGATTACTTTATCAATGAGACCGGAGTGCTACATGCTTGAGGATCAGATCTTTCAGTCTCCATTGTTTTGGAAGTCCACCCCGTGGCCTAATCATGTTAATCTGAAGGCTCACTGGTGCATGATCCGAAAGATATCAACCCTATCTCTATTTCCGTAACATGGGGAATCAACGTTGCCAATACTAGGATCATGCTCTCAAGCATCCTCTGTGTACTGCTGAGAAACGTGTATAATCTCTTTCAGAATTATGAAAAAATCAGCAAGCTTCTATTGGGTTTGTGGGGGCTGATGTTTTATCCAGCATGGCATCTATAAAGCAGTGCAAGTCCCCACCCACCACAACTTGTCCCTCGCATCAACCTGCTATTTTCTGAATTAACATGGCTAAAGAAATGGTCTTGCCGCTCATTCGGAGCGTAGACTGTTATCTGCGTCTATACTTGATCACCCGGGGTTCCTTTGAGCACTAGGGATCTCTCTTCTAGGTCCTTGTACAGAAATTGTTTCTTAAACCCCAAAGTACCACTCAGTAATATCACCACTCCTTTGGTCTTTGACCCTCTGGATGCAAAGTATTTTTAGTAATACTTTATGCATCATGCTCTTTTCATCCCCGGGGAGAAAGTGTGTTTCTCGAAGAAAAACTACTGTGGCCTTAAGCTCAGTCAAGCACCTTAACAGAGCCTGGTGCTTTACCGGAGAGTTCAGACCCTGAGTGCTCAGTTACCATGCTTGTATCTGCCATATCCCATAGGCAACCAAACCTGCCACTGCATACCCAACGTTGCACAAGCCTTATCCCCAAAGATCTTTCCCATACAAACCTTCCCAACAAATTCCAAACATCCCTTCCCATCCCTTCCAAAACATGAAACATTGTTGTGGTCTAATCCAGGATTTATATTTCATCACAGATTTTAACGGTGCTCTTCATATCCCGTACCATCCCACTCCACCCCTCACTCCCCTCTTTTAGCAGTCGACCGAAACCCACTCTTTCAAACCCATTTAATTTCTTTTGCTTAGTCATTCCCTTTGCTTTCCTCTCTGCAAAGGGCGACCACATCATGTAACTTATGCAATTCGGGATACTCTCTCCTTTCCCTTAGGATAAGGACGCCCCTGTCGCCATCCTTCTTAGGCTTACGTCCTGTCCCCTTTCCTCAATACTGCATGGGCGTCCCTAGCTTGGGACGGGAGATGGTACCTTTTTCAGCAGAAAACCCTTACTTGCTCTTTAAATTTAGATGCACGCAGGGTTGCGTCCCTTGGAGCAAGCGCTCCCGACACTGCCCACCGGTGCCACTCCTCAGTCCCCTTTTCCGCATCCATGGGAATGGGCCGAATTCATCAGCGCTCCTGGGTTTGCTTCGGCCATGTAATTCCACACGCTCTTCCCTGGATACTTCTATCTTTTTGTCTTTTTTCCGTCAATCAGGTACTTGGTCCTCCGGCGACGCGCTCCTCCCGGGCGCATGCCGACTTCAGCGAGCTTGAGCAGGTGTCCAGCCTGCAAGGGACTCTTTCCTACGTCCGACCCCCAGGCTCTTTGCCTCTGTTGCCTTGGCCCCGAGCAAGGCTGGGAAGGTTGTTCCGCGTGCAACGCACTAACTCCACGAGCACTGAAGAACAGGCCTAGCTAGGTGGAGGGAGCTCTTCGAAAGGTCGCCTCATGATATGAAGGACTTAGTCAGATTGAGGGACGTTGTTTTCCATCGCACCCCGTAAGGGCGACTCCTTCCCAAGAGAGTGCCAGAGCAGGAGGAACCCCTCTGGTTCCTGCACATGTACCGAGCCTCAAAGCCAAGGGATCAGTAGATCCTCCTGGACACATTGCTTAGGGACCCCAAGGTTCTTTTACCGGGTGTACACCCGGGGGGCCACGCCCTAGAACCGGCCTAATGTCCGAGGGGGCACCTGCACGCAGCACTACCAGCGACAATACGCCTTCCAGGTCCCGGCCTGGGGTGCAGGGTAGGTCTCATGCTCCACCACCAAGAGTCTTGGAGGAGGCCGGAACCTGAGAGCCAAGCACCACAACTTCGGCATGGGGCACGCAGCTCAACAAAATGCCTGCTGTGCCACAGCATGGCTGCTCGTCCGATGCCACTCCTAGGAACGGAGTAGGCGTGGGGGACGAGTTTCAGTGTGGAACTGGTCTCAACCAGGTACATGCCCTACAGTTTATCCATCAGCAGCGCAGGGCAGGTTCCCCCTGCAACAGAGACATTGCGCTCTGGCCCCAGCAGCCTCCAGCCACTCCGTCAATATCACCTGCCACCTCTTCAGCCTCCGAAGACCGGTTCTTCGCAAGGCTCCTGGCACCGATTCAAACCCCTCGGATGGGCGCCATCCTGCTTGATGCATTGAGGGATTTCCTCTCTGGTCACTCCACCGGCGCCCATAGTCATTACTCCTATCGCTCTGGCACCACAGGCCCCAGTGCCACCCCCGCTGGCTCCTTCGATTCCAGCTCCCCTACCTCCCACTGTCCAGACCGTTCCACACCAGTCTCCGGTGCAGGTCTCCACACCGCAGCCCACAGCGTCCAGCCCCCCTCCACCTGCTCCGGACCAGCCGAACACTCTGGTGAACACAGACGACGAGGAGGACCCTGACACGTGTCGTCAGCCAAGGCCTTCCACGAACAGCTTGCAGGTTTGGTGGAATATTTGGCCCTTTCTCAACCAGAGGTCGAGCAGCCAGAGGATGGGGTCTTGGCAGAAGTCCTCACCCTACAACCCCCTACTAGAACGGGTGTCTTGATGCAGAAGGATGTTGTTGCCTTGGCCTAGAGGGGATGGCTCAAGTCACACTCTGCCCAACCTGTCAATCAGTGCCTCAACGCCAACGATAGGCAGATGGAGGGGGGATCCGCTCTTGCTGTCGGCGCACTCTGAACTGCATTCTTCGTTGATTTGCTGTGGCATCACTCTACTCTTAAGCCTCAGTAGTTCTATGCCACCTCTGCACTGTTAGGCAAGGAGGAGATTATCTTGGAGGCGTACGGTAAGAAGCTGTACTCTAACGCCTCGCCTGCTTCAATCCAACATGGATGCGATGCAGGCTGCCGTTAACCAAATGATTTGGAGGAAATAACAGACTTCCTTCCTAAACCTGAGGTGCAGAGCCAAGCACGCTTGAAGGCTGGGTTGGGAGAAGCCAAGCTGGCGGCACAGGACATTATGAAGGTCCATCGTGGTCCACATTGATTCCTCTGGCTGGGCCATGTGCATCGCTACAGACATGAGGACTGCCAGGTTTAGGGCTACCAAGTTTAACCTGGACGTCCAGGAACTTATGTTGGACTTTCAATTCAAGGGTAGGGACCTCTTCCACTCCACCACCGATGAGGAATTAGATAAAATGAACAGTTCGCAAACTGCAAAGTCTTTATCCTAACCAAGGCCATTCCCAAGGCATACACCCAGTTGCATCAATCCTCCAATAAGGGGCGGGTGTTTGGTGGGTTCCGGAGCTTCCAGGAACAGAGGTCCAGACAACCTGACAGTTCTCAGTCAGCATCGGCGCAAACAACAAAGGGGTGGGGGCAAGTACTTTTTCCAGTCCCCCTTCTCCGTAGCAGCCTCGGAGGGAAAGAAGGAATGAAACATCCCTTTGGGTCCACATGTCTCCGGTGGGGGCCAGACTTGCCTTTCACACTCAGTTTTGGCACCATAACTTTTCAGACCCCTGGATCCTCCTGGTAGTTTCCTTGGGGTTCCGCCTACTGGTCCCCCCCCCCTCTCCTCTCTCCCCTCGACTCCCACAGACTGGGACAGCAACTCTATTGGCAGAAATTGTCGCTTGTCAAGAGCCAGGCAGTGGAAGAAGTCCGAGCCTCCCAGAGAGGATTGGGCTTCTATTCCAGGATTTTCGATATACAAAAGAACCAGGCTGGCCGGAAAGTTGTTCGACCGCTCCACCCTCAACCTCTTTCCCTCTGCAAAAATTCAAGATGGCTATTCCAGCACTCATTGTGGAGACAATGGACATGGGAGACTGGATGTGCTTTCTGGATCTGAACGACACTTATCTACATGTCCCAGCCTCATCGTGCCTTCCTGCGCTTCAGAATTATGGGCTGCCATTTCCAATACAGGGTGCTACTCTTGGCCTCCACTCAACCCCCATGGCATTCACCAAACTCATGAATGCGGTGGCAGCCCTTTTCAGGGCCACCACGTCTACCTGTACCTGGGCGACCGGTTCGTCAGGGTGAGATCTCCGGAGGCGGTACACCACTCTTCTGCACTTATGAACGCACTCCACGACCTGGGGTTTACGATCAACCTCAGCTGCAACCTACGCAGAACCTGACCTTCCGGGGCCTCACCTGGAACACAAGCTCAGTGTCTTTCCCTTGGAGGACGATATCTACCTTACGGCCGTCCACCTCCAGGGCGAGTCCAATCTGGAGGCAGACGGGCTCAGCAGACAGGGATCGAATAATTACGAGTGGCAATTGATCAGACAGGTACTGTTGGAGATCTACAGCAACCAGAGGTGCCAGCCGTTCGTGTCCTGGCAGGGGCAGAGCCCGGCTCCCGGGGTGACTCATTCCAGATACAGTGGGGCGGCATGACAGCTTATGCCTTCCCTCCCACACCCCTGGTCCACAGGGCAATCTGCAAGATGAAGGAACCTTGTCACTTAAGCATCATTCTGATAACTCCAGGGCACCCGGCGAAACCGGGGTTCTCAGAACTCCTCAGCCTCACGGACAGACCACCCATTCACCTTCTGAGGGGGCCAGCTCCTTTGTTGACACAGCAGGGGGGCAGGGTCGTCCACCCAGCTCCACAGAAGTTGGGCCTTGCAGCGTGGTTCATGAACAGGCACGCTCAACCACCTGAGCCTATTGCAGGCTAACCTAGAGCTCATGCAGGGGGCCAGGAGCAAAGCTACCAGGAGCTAGTACAAAAGTAAATGGGCTAGGGTCTTTCATTGGGCGGACTCTAACCCCCTTACGTGCACACTGGATGATGAGCTCTACTTCTCTGCACATCTTGTGCGTGCAGCCGGACACATGCTGCGTCTATTTTGCAGCCATAGGGGCCTGCAGAAATTCTGAGGCAGAGACCTTCGAGCCAATGGCGTCTGCGGACATCAGGCTGGTCACCCTTGAGACAACTTTATTAGTGGCCCTCACCCCTGCTCGCAGAATCAGCGAGATGCAGGCTCTGGTGGCCTCAGAACCTGTACCATGTTTCATAGAGATAATGTGGTGCTGCGGACTCACCCCACGCTTCTACCTAAGGTACACTCCACTTTCCATTTAAACAAGTTAATAGCCTTAGCTGTAGTTTTTGCTGACCCTAGGATGAGGCTCAGAGGTTCTTGCAGTGTCTGGAGGTCAGACGTGCTCTGAAATTCTATCTGGACAGCACCAAGGGCTTCTGCAAGTTGGTCAAGGACCTGGTATCAGGCATCCAAGGCCTCTATTGCATGGTGGATGGTCTTCGCCATCCTGGAGGCCTACGAGGGGCAGCACAGGCCATTGTCGGCCAACATGCACGCCCACCCTATCAGAGCCAAGGCCACCGCCATTGCATTCCAACAACAGGTCTCTTGGCAGGTCAACAGCGGGGCGGCCTCCTGGCCACATCGTCTGCTTTCTGTAAGCATTACTGTTTGGCTGCCGGCTCTAAGTCAGACCCGGCTGTCGGGCAGGCGGCTCTAAGGAATCTATTTTCTTAATGAGGGTCTCCTCTCTACAGTTGTAATTGCCCATGCAGTAAGGGGATGGCGCACGTAAGAGTAATAGTTACTCTCCGTAGTGACATGGTCCCCTTTCCTCGATACGTACCACCATCTTCCTCCATAATAATACTGGTGTCATTAGGCAATGGTAAATATTGTCGACGCATCAATGGGGTCTGAGGAGTGGAGCGGGTAGGCGGTGCCGGGGGAGCGCTTGCTCGCAGGGCCGCCCCCACGCGTCTCTAAATTTTTAAAGGGAAGTAGTTTTTTTCTGGTGAAAAAGGTTGTCTCCCGTCCCTAGCGAGGGACGCCCATGCAGTATGGAAGAAAGGGGACTATGGACTGAAAGTACGTTAGTCACTACGGAGAGTAACTATTCATTTCATAGCTGTGTGTTGCGGATGTTTCTCAGATTCTTTTCACAGTGACATCTTCTTCCGAGAGCGGGAGACTCCCCTGCTCCATAATTTTTCCTCCCTTGTTTTATGGTATGATTTGCCTTGGTATTCAAATCTGATGCTGCATGGGAAGGTCAATTTGTAGCAACTCACTTTTTGTTGAAGCCAGGTCGTGGCTATTCTCAGGTGCTTCCATCTCATTAGGGTTGCTTGTGCCATATCCTGGGACAATGCTATATGGGAGTAGCAGAATTTTAACGGCTCTTGCGTCTGTGCCGCTCTCATGATCATTTCTTTCATCTGAAAGAAATGCACTCTCGCGGGGACATCCAGAGTTAGTTTCTTCTTTTGTTGGTAGGAGGTAATAGACTCTGGATTCGGTCCAGTATGATCTCTTCATCCTCGGGATCATTGAGTAGTTGTTGAAATAAGGCCAGCACGTATTTCTTTAGGTGATTATCCGTGACCGGCACAGGTATCTCCTGCCGCCTAATGGTTTTTTGTCTGGACCTGTTCTCAGAGGCTTCCTGTTTATTCACAACTCACTCCATCTGTTGCTCAAGCCACCCTGAAACTTGAGGAGAACTATCTCCGGTTCTGGAAGCACCTCAAGACCTTCCTTTTCGCTTCTGCCTTTACTCCTCCTTTCCTGAGCTGATCTGTTTTTCTCTCTTGGCACCATGCACCTGGCCACTCTGTCCTTCGGGCCCAGGTACCTGCTCACCCTGTCTCGCTCCTGCACTGCCTCCGGGGCATCCCTTGCACTGGGATCTGTATCTGTACCCATACAGTCCCCCACTCTTCGTCTGCACTTATCAGTTATACCCCATCTGACCAATCCTGCACTTGCCACTTGCTGGCTGCACACAAGGCCCCCTCTTCGGACTCAAATGCCTTTATGCACCTCACACAGAACTCCTAGTAACTTGACCGCAAATAGAACTTGGTGTATTTATGGGCTGCATGCTTGAATTAACACAACAGCAAAACAATCTTTGATCTTCACCACTAACTGCCCCCCGCAACCCACCCCCGCAGTCCACCCCACCCCAGGGGAAGATCCCAATATCCTAAATGTATATTAGTTATGTAATTTGTTTTCTCTCCCATTTTCCAGGCTTGTACAGGTTAATGCAAGCAGCCTGCTAGGGATGCTAGAAAACATCAGGGGATATCTGCGTTGAAAAAGGGCAAATGATCTTTAAAACCCGTTTGAGCTTTGCAGCTCCTGGTGTAATATTCTTCGCCATATGTGCTTGCCAAGTAAAACTTAATCCCAGCACACTGCCCTAAATTAAATTAGCATCTGGGGGAACATTCTATCATGTTGCTGCATGATGCCTCCTTTTGACTTTGATGTTAGTCTTTGGCCCTGCTTTATACCAGATCATCTTTCCTGATCCAACCTGCCGCCCTCACTATTGAATTTACTTGACTTTCCTCTCCCATGATGCCACTCGTTGCCTTTTGAGGGTCCTTTGCCATGACGGTTCGCCATTCCGATCCATCGAAATAGAGGGCCGTCTCTGCCTGGAACCTGTGTTCCATTTGCATGGTGGGCATTTTTCACTGAACAGATTTCACAGGCGGTGTGCTTGCTGTGGCCTGTGAATTGTTCTTTTTTAACTTGTAACTTAGCACTCTTGCTTTTTTCTTGGTGTGATAATAGCAATACTGGCTGCTCTTGGGCTTTTTACCCTCTACTGAACCGAACAGTACAGCATTGTAATGTAAAGACTAGTTGTAACATGTTATGTTGATTTAAACCATGCACCGCTACCACCCAGGGGCAGTCGCCAGGTGCCCGCGTGGCTCTGGAAGAAAAAATGGGGTGGCGAGGTTAGTGAAGATAGGATGAGATTGGTTCGGAACCAAGAGAAACTGGTGTCTGAGCATCTTGTTTTGCATGTGGGAGTTAGTGCGGAAGGCCTTGTATCGGTAAGACTTAGTGCCTCCGGCTAGTGCTAGTGTTTGTGTCTTGAGGGGTGGTTGTGGTTTGTGCACACTGGTTAGGGATCTATAGTTGCAGTGGCCGTTGCTGTATGACTATATGGTGTGTACTGGTGTTTATTTTATGGATGGTGGGGTGGTTCATTCTAGGTGTGCTTGCAGCATCTTAGAGATGGTGGGTATGACCATAGCATTGATTCTTGGTTTGTGTCGTGTAGCTAGCCCAAGGTCTGGAGTAGTGGTGTTGGTTATGTCGGAGGAGCAGGTAGGGGAAGTGGGTTCGTAATTCTGTCTGTCGCAGCTTCTGGTGTGCCTCCATCCCCACCCTGCCAACCACAAGTTATAGCCCCTACAACTGTCCGATTTCCGAGACCCCCTGAATTCGATGATAGTAGTTGACCCCAGACCACCACCCATAAACCAGCTGGCCATAACATGAGAAGATTTGTAATGTGCAGGGAGGAATAAATTATGGTCCAAAACAAGGCTGGAAGCCTTGGGTGCGGACAATGCGATAAGGAGTGAGTGAAGGATGTGTAAGTTAGCGTGATCTAAGACTTCCTGTTTGCCAGCCCCTGAGCTTCCCAGGTGCACAGTGTAATAATAAACCAACATTGTTTCATAGTCCGCAATTAATTGCTAGCTCGACCTTGGTTCCAGCCCAGAAGACCCCACGTGATAGCGGATGGACAGAGCTGGGGCCAATGGCCTGGCATCTTCCATAGAGCAGGCTAGACATGCATATGGTCTCACCAACAGCCACACTGGTTTTTACTGTATATTTGCATCACTCGTGACCATTTATGGGCTTTATAAGTTTCTGCTTGTAGTTATTTAGGCAGAACGTTCCGTAGCAGCAGAGTTTTTTTTTTTGTTGCTGATACCTAATTTTGAGTGAAAATAAGTTATCATTGCAAGTGTTTCTTGTGCACACTTTCCCTACCGGGTCGTATTCTTTTCTGGTGAGTGAACATGTGCATGCCTTCACAATCAACTGCACGACTGAAACTGCTTCTCGTGTCACATGATTGGTAAATAAATGATCTACCATATACGTGCAAAACCAGGGCAATGACAGCTATTGAGTTGCAAACAAATTGATCAATGTACTAGGTTGGCTAATGCAGTTGGGCTATTATGTACAAACAGTGCCCCTATGACTTCTGCCTGGTAACATTGCTTGATTAATATCAACCACACAACTAATAGTTATAGTGCCCACGATACTTGTTTGTATTTTAATTATTTTTTGGGGATGTGTCTAATGCGCCTACACAACTAACGGTGTTCCAAAGCCACTCTGCCTCTGGACCGGTTGGGTGAGGGCTTAGAGTGGATGCTTTAACCCCCATTGAGTAGTGTGTGAAGAGCTGGCTGTGAACCACGTCTCCGTGAGGCCGAGAATTTTCAGGTCAAAGTCTTGAAGGCGACAGATATGTTGGTGCGCGGTACAAATGTCCTTTAACATTATTACCAGCGGAGTGGTCCCATGGCGCTCTGGCAGCTCCGAAAGAGGAAGGGAGGGTGAGTTAATGGGAGGAAGTTGGAAATGTGCAAGAGAGCAGTGGTGTGCTGTTGGCGGAAATGTTTTACAGCAGGTCGAGAGTTGAGGTAGCCTGGTTTATGCGGTTGCCACCTTTGAGGCTCTTCCGAGCAGGGCTACAGGTATGTGCTACCCACATCAGTGGTGGAGTGGGGGCAAGAGGGGAGGCAGACAGAGTAGTGGCGGGATTAGTGAGGAGTGTGAGACAGGGAAGACGACCATCAATACGGTCTGTCTTAGGGCCCTGGGCCATGGCACTACAGGTCTGATAAACATTACTTCCCATCTGATGCCACCATTAAGGAGCGATGAAGAGAAAGGGGTGGACAAAGACCATGTGTGTAGTCCATATGTCCGGAGAGGAAGCAATAAAGAGGTGGTCTGCGAGTCTGCCTGGAAGCAGCATTGACATTTGTCTGTGACAGGATTGTTCTGTATTCACGATAAGTTCTAACAATGTCCATATTACATCTTGGTTCTGTTGTATTGTAAATATTCAAAAACGGGATCGCATTATTGACAGTTAATTTTGTATTTGTCGTAATTACTATTTTTACAGACTTCACAAACATTTATAGAATCTATAAGCAGATGTATCAAGAATATCTAGCAACACATGTTTCTCCATGATTTTGAAATCACACTTGGGCGTCGACACAGGGCGTGCCTGTAATACTATCCCCTAGTGTGACGTCCACTGTACCCAGGATCCCTCATGCATGTAGGACCCTCATGTTTTTTCCCCGCCATACTTGTCAGAAGCATTGCGCGGAGTTCCCTGGCTTTAAGCCATTTTGTACAAAAATAAATATACATTTCCCCATTCTTTCACTCCCACGTCGAGACATCGAAGATCGACGCCGGTCCGAAGAACAAACAACCGTCCAGAGCTGCACGACGGATTTTGGGCCTCGGAAGGCCTCTGGCCTCGGCCCTGCAAGTAGGAAGAGTGGGGGGTGGGAACATACTGTACACTCTTTATTTTCCTACACACTAGCCCGCTGCCATAAGGTGACATATGGAGACTACTCCATTTAAATTTTGCCCCAAGTGCAACCGCAAGTACCCTTGGATTGACAAACACACCACCTGTAATCTCTGCTTGCCGAGGGACCACCCCGTAGCTAACTGCAGAGCGTGTAGGCTTTTTAAAGCAAAAACACTCAAGGAACGCTCCACTAAACGTTGGGCCCACCACGCCAGGCAGCTCGAGGCCATGGAAGCGGTGGGTGCCTTCAGTGATGGCAGCGACGCCGCCCTTTCGGACGGCGAGGGCACAGGGGTGTCAAGACACCCAAGCGCTAGTCCCCGACCTCAGAGGATTGTCCGGCAGGGCAGTCATGGGGAACACCCGGCGACACAAGCGCTACCCACACTACTGCACCTAAGAGGCCAACCGAGACTTGACACGCATGTTGAGTTCATGGAAGAAAGAGGCACAAAGAGAACGGTCCACCGAATCGGTGTCCTCTGGGCGTTCCAGGTTGAGATCGCCACATGATACACGGCAACCGTCCACAGTTGCCAAGAGTGCCTCGCTCCCTACAGTAACGGAGGTACATTCGTCAGAAGACTAATCTGACCTCCATCCAAAAGTCGGCTCCGGCAGCCCGTTCTGCGTCTGCCTCAGAGTCCCGACGTGCGCACTCAAAAGAAAGAGTGTACCCCCAAATCTCGACGCTAGCCGTCAAAAGATTCAGAAAAAGCCAAACCGCAGGGAAAAACACTTCCACTCACGGGAAAGGGGACAAACAGCAGAAAAAGTCTACACATTCAACTTCTGCACCCCAGGTACACAAGGACAAACGCAGATCTGTCCTTATCTGACGACCTAAGACCCCTGTCCCTGTCGCTACACCCAGGCTCACCCCTCCCACTCCTTACGATATGGGGTTAGAAGATGAACCTCAACAGGAGATTCTCACCCCCAGTTCCAGAGAATGGAGCACTGAGGACATAGAGATGGTGAGGAGGAGAATTTCTTACTTAGTTAATTTTTATGAAAAAAAATCCACAGCATTTTCTTAGCTATACCCCTGACAATGCTACTCCTTCAGGATCCAAGGACCCTCAGCCTCCTAATAAGAGATATCGGCTTGATACTCCAGCTCAGTGACTGTCTTCAGACCCTTACTATATTTAGCCTTACCAACAGTATGAGGATGACCCAGACGTACTGGTGCTGGAGACCAAACTAGGGTCTAGTATTTTGGAGATGACGAGGGCGAGGATGAGGAGGAGGAAGGCGTTGCAGAAGTCTACAATATGGACTTCCCGGTTAGCAAGGAACCACAGGTTACTGACTCACCTATAGATAACCAGCCCCTTCTAAATCAGGTCTTGGCTAAAGCTGCAGAGCACTTCCGCATAGATACTCAGGGGGCGCAGGAAGAGAGGGACTTTGCAGAGGAGCTAGTGGGGGGACAAAAGACCCATTGCTCAAGCCATTCCTATTCTCAAATCAATCCAACGTAGAATTGATCCTTCCCTTCACACTTCTAATCTCACCAAAGCTGTGAACCCCAGAATTGAGAAGATGTTCAGGGCCGCCCAGTCAGGCCCCTTTACGTAAGGGATCAACTGAAGCCCGACTCCTTGGTAATCACAAACACCAGAAAAAGAGCGGGGGCTCTTTGATCATCATCTGAGGCTCCCCCAGACAAGGAGAGCAATAGAATGTATGGGTTAGGACGGAAAGTAGCCTCCACTTCCGCTTACCAAGCAAGGATTGCCAACACCACCACTACCACTCTGCTGGCAAGCTATAATTGCCACCAGTGGGAGCAGGTAGCTGCTCTCATTGACTCCGCACCGGAACTACTAAAGGGTCAGTTGGCCCAGATCGCGTCGGAGGGCAGAGCAGTGTCGGTTGCATTCTGAAGACAACCTTTGACGCCGCAAATAATGCAGGCCGGCTCATAGCAGAGAGCACTGTCATTAAAAGGCACTCTTGGCTAAGAGCGTTGGGGTTTAAACCCGAGACCCAGGCAACCCTTATTGACATTCCGGTGGAACCGAATGTCTTGTTTGGCAAAGCGGTAGAGGACGCACTAAAAACTGTCGAGGATGAGTATGATGCTCTAAAGTCCCTGGGACAATTGACAAATAAGCCCACTAATCAAAGAGGGAACAGTAGTTTTTGTCGCTCACGCAGCCAAAATTCCCAGAGGGGCTCCAATTATGCACAGGAACAGGGTACTTCATGGGGTGGCATCCAGCACACTACCCAAAGTTACAGCAGTGGTAACAGGAAGGGCTGTGGTAGAGGTAGAGGCAGCCCCGGCAGAGGCGGTACGCCTCCCGCAAAGCAGTGACGTTCCGTTCGGGGTCCCTTCCCACATTAGGGAAGCGCATTTCCAACTTCACCCAAGCTTGGGAAGGGATCACATCGGACAGATGGGTGTGCTGTCCACAGTGTCCGCAGGATACTCCATCGAAATGTTAGAGCGCCCCCGCAACCACCCTCCACGACAAAAGATACATTCACTGGACCACCAGAAGATCCTCCTCGAGGAAATCGTCAATCTTCTCGCAAAGGACGCGATAGAACTCGTCCCGGGCAACCAGGTAAACAAGGGTATCTATTCAACTTACTTCCTTGTGCCAAAGAAAGATTTGACAATGCGCCCAGTATTAGACTTACGCCCTGCAAACAAGTATGTCAAGGCCTAAAAATTCCGCATGACTACTCTCCAAGAAGTAATCCCCCTCCTAAAAAGGGGGGATTACATGGCAACATTGGACAAGAAAGATGCCTATTTTCATATTTCCATGTTCCCAGGGCACAGAAGATTCTTGCGCTTCAAGTAGGACAGCCAGCACTACCAGTTCAAGGTGCTGCCCTTCGGTATAGCCTCAGCTCCAAGGGTATTCACCAAGGTACTGGCGGTGGCGGCGGCACACCTTCGCAGGGAGGCAATCCCAGTGTACCCTTACCTGGACGACTGGCTCATCATGGGGGAGACTCCAGTAATTTGCAGATCAAACATCCAAAGAACGATCGACCTCTTCGAATTGGGTTTTTCTATCAATGAGAATAAATCAAGCCTGGTGCCAAGCACCTCCAAGCAGTTTTTAGGAGCTGTACTAAACACTCAAGAGGGGTTGGCCTTTCCATCAGAGGAAAGAATTCGAAATGTACTACTGCAAGTTCCTCTATCAGCCCGGTTCGCCAAATAAGGGTGCGCAAAGCGATGCGTTTGCTAGGCATGATGGCGTCATGTATTTATCTGGTCCCCCACGTGCGCCTCCGCATGCAAGAATGGTTGGTGAAACAGTGGTCTCAGGCAAGTAGTCAGTGGGACAATCTAGTGGTTGTTTCGCCAACACTCGTACAAAGTCTTCATTGGTGGGCAAGAGAGAACCTGTCAAAGGGAAAACACTTTTACGATCCGGAGGTACAAGCTGTAGTCACTACAGACGCGTCCCTGTCAGGGTGGGGAGCACACCTCCTCCACCACACAGCTTAGGGTCTCTGGTCTCACACAGTGGCCAAGAATCATATCAGTTTGCTAGAACTCCTGGCAGTCTTCCGAGCGCTTTGGGTGCTCAAACCCCACCTTTTGAACCTGTCAGTGCAGATCCTAACGGACAGTAAGACAGCGATGTTCTACATAAACAAACAGGGAGGGACTTGTTCGCCAAATCTGTCCAGGCTTGCCCAGAAAATTTGGACATGGGCACTCAGACGGAACATTTACCTGTCATCCTGTCATCTCAACATGTTCCAGGGGATCTCAATTCACTAGCAAATGCTTTAAGCAGAGATCCCCTCCCAGAAGAAGACGAATGGTGTCTACACAGAGAAGTCGTAGAAGACATCTTCTCACAGTGGGGTTTCCCCATTATATATAGACCTATTCACCATAAGCGAAAACGCGCAATGCCCAGGCTTCGCATCCAGGTTCCCTCAGCCAGACTCCAAGGGGAACGCCCTGTGGATGAACTGGTCAGGGATGTTTGCCTATGTTTTCCCACCAACCCCTCTCATGAGGAAAGTGGTCAACAAGATGCCCAGGGAATCGATGACCCTCATCCTAGTTGCTCCCATGTGGGTGAGGCAACCGTGCTTCCCACACCTACGCAGACTAACAGTGTGCAAACCCATCAGTCTCCCGTGCTGGCACTACCTACTATCCCAGCACCAAGGTCAAACAATGCATCCTCAACCCAGCTCAATGAACTTGCAGCATGGCTCCTGAAGTCATAGTTTGGCCATCTTGACTTACCACAGAGGTGCATGGACCTCCTAAAGGAATCTAGGAAACCAAACACGAGGCACTGTTATTTTGATAAAAGAAAGAGATTCGTTATCTGGTACCAGAATAAGCAAATCAACATGGTTGATTGCACTCCTTCCATTATTGTCACCTACATGCTCCACCTGCTGGATGCAGGGTTGGTATTTAACTCGCTCAAGGTACACCTGGTGGCGCTGTCAGCCTACACCACCTCCCATAACAAGGTTTCGTGGTGGAAAGTACCAGTGGTTAAAGCCTTCATGGAAGGGGTAAAGAGACTCCACCCTCCAATTTTTAACCCACCACCAGGATGGGACCTTAATGTGGTGCTTGCTACGCTCATGGGCCCACCCTTTGAACCCATGCATAAAGCCAGTCTCAAACACCTGGCCTATAAAACTGCCTTCTTAGTAGCCATTACATCCATAAGAAGGGTCAGTGAAATTAAGGCTCTGCCAGTGCAGGATCCTTTCTTTACTATTCATACGGATAAACTGGTTCTACGAACACACCCTAGGTTCTCACCGAAGTTCATTTCAAAATTCCACGTTAACCAGTCCATTGAGCTTCCGGCCTTCTTCCAAGAACCCAAAAGCTCTGCTGAGGTGAAACTGCACACTCCAGATGTGCAAAGAGCGGTCCTCTACTATGTTTACAAGACCAGGCGCTAAGGAAAACAGACCAACTGTTTGTCTCCGTAGCTACAGGCAGAGAGCGAGATCGCGTCTCTTAAGGTGCCATCTCGAAGTGGATAGTCCAATTTATCCAGCTGTTTTACTCCCTTTCTGAAAGAACTCTACCTTTTACACCAAGAGCCCACTCTACAAGAGTCACTGGGGCCACTCTGGCTTTCATTGCAAATGTACCACTTGACACCATTTGCGAAGCAGCTACTTGGAGCTCTATTCACACTTTTACTCAGCACTATTGCATTGACAGTCATTCCAAGACAGATACTCAAGTGGGACAAGCGGTTCTAAAACACCTGTTTGCTCATGACCCTTCTCACATCTTCTAACACTGTTCGCTAATCTTTGCACAGCATGTGATCTAAGCAGATTCCACAAGCCTCAGAAGGGATACCTTACTCACCGTAATCGTATTTCTGATGCTATCTGCTTAGATTCACATACGCCCGCCCTTCCTCCCCTCGGAGAAGGCGCATGGATGCTTGTAGTCTCATCTATCTGCTTGGTAATCTGTACTCGCGCTACTCCTCATGCTATCTCATGTCAGAAAAAAATACAATCTGAGGGTCCTACACGCGTGAGGGATCATGGGTACAGTGGATGTCACACTAGGGATAGTATTACTGGCACGCCCTGTGTCAACGCCCATTTTTGAGTTTCGAAAAACAAACTGTAATACTCCGCAGCTTCCACTAGATGTCGGCCTATGCACCGCAAGTGAATCTAAGCAGATACAAGCATCAGAAATACGATTACAGTGATTAATGTATCATATATATATTTATTCTGAGGCTTATGGAATCTGCTTAGATCACATGCTATGCATAGGCCGACATCTAGTGGAAGCTGCGAAGTATTAGTTTTCTTCGAAACATGAAAACGGATGTCCAAAGTCGCGAGACGGCATGGACTTGGTGTCCAAATCATCAGCTGGGCGCAGGAAGACGCAGCTTCTGACCTTCCGTCTGCCGAAATTTGACACTCCTCGCACACGTCGAAATCAGCAAAAAGCACCAAGACCTTGAAAATAGCCCATCTGCTGCAAAAGCATATCCCAGAGAGACTCCTTAAGGGGAGTGCTTCCAAAAAACACTTCAAAAAGTCACCATTCTCATATGGAGAAGACAAGTACACATAAGGAAAAGAACAGTGTTTCCCAAGGGGAGGATACTATAGCAGCAGCCTTGAAAAACAAGGGGCAGCCTACTCCAATAACACCACAAACTCCTGTGACTATTCCCTGTTCCTCTCAATGGACCTCTGAAGACCTCGATTGTGATGAAACGCGTGACATTCATGGCAACATTTTTTTTTTAGAAAAGTCCCCATGCTGTGCAAAGCACGCCACCAACTGGTGGCGCCACGGCTCCCTTCAGATTTTAACAGTCGCCAAAGTAGTCGGGATCACCACGTCTTTCTACACTTTCAGGTTGTACTTTTTTCCCAATGTCGGGGAAAGCATTGTCCCCCCCCCCCCCACCCCACCCTCTGTGCCACGTGTGGAATGAAGAAAGTTTATGAAGGGGATGGGCACATGTATTGTCTTTACCCTCATCACTTTACGGAGAACTGTGATATCTGCAAGGAGTTCTCGCAAAAGACGTTAATGGACCGTGATCGGCGTCTAATAACGTGGCTGAATGAAGGGGCCTACCCTCCATCAGAGGCAGGATCAGTGCACAGCCTGGCATCGAACAGGCCTAAGTCCCCTGTAGTTCCTCGCCGCTCTCTGTCGGCGGAGTCTCCGGCAAAGAAGCCACGGCCTACGGAAAAGAGTCGCTCCTCTTTGGGGGAAACATCTGGCGAAAGACGCCCCTTCATCATCAAAGCATGGTTGTGTGGACCAGGACCCGTAAACAAGAATCTTCCTCTTCATCTACCTCCAAAAAACCTTTGAAGATTGATAAAGACCCTTTAAAGCGCTCCTCCTCAGGAGACCATCATAGGTCTTCCTCGAGACTCTGCAAAGCACCGGTCTAGAGACTCCAAGAAGGCAGGATCCCTTAAAGAGTCTGTGCCACAACTACCACCGTCGTCAACGGGAGTCCCGTCGTCGATGGCTTCACTACCGCCCACGCAGTCAATACCCGCAGTGGCCTCGTCGACCCCGGCGGCAACGATCGAAGGGGAAACTCCTAGGTTTCCATCGTCGATGGTGGATCCTCCAGAGGTTTGGCAACCGGCGGTGTATGACACAGTTCTGCCGGACACCCTATTGCAGCAGGAATGGGCTTTCTCGGTATCATCGATGGAGGAGGAGTGGGAACAGAAGGTGAATTACAAGACTGAGTCAGATCAAGCTCCTAGAGACTTTCTCGGACATTTCATCGTCGCCGTCGAGGGATCCTACGTGAGAATCTGATGCAGAAGTGGAAACTCCTAGAAGCCCGGCACAACCGTCACCTCCAGATGACATGGTGTCCTTTCATGCGATAATGGCGAAAGCCTGTATCAAATTTGGTCTGACCCCAGAGGAAGAATGGAAGGAATGCTTCTTATTTGACCATATGGGGAAGAGGAGAAAGTCAAATTCTTGGTTCTGATTCTGGACCACATTTGGCACGAAGGCTTACGTACCATGCGTCATCCGTTTTCGGAGCCTGCAATCAAGGGCAGGTTAAAAAAGAAATGTAAAGCCCCGGACTCTACACCCAAGTGTTTTAACCACGCAGCCCTCCCAGGAATCAGTAGTGTCAGCGGCGGCTAGCAGAAAAGCCAGATCCCAACACAAGTGCACAACACCTCTGGACAGTGAAGTTAGAAGGCAGGATGCCTTTGGTAAGAAAGTCGTGGCAGTGGGAGCGACGACGGTCAAGGCGGCTGACTCGTTAGCTATCATGGCACGATACGACCGTGAAATGTGGTATGGCTTGGACCCCATCTTGGAACACTGGTGCATGAGGGGGAGGAGGCATCAAACCACTCTATCAACATCGCTGTGGATTTGGCGAAGTCTGGATTCAAGCAAATAAATAATGGAGTGGTGCTAAAAAGGCAGGCCTGGATAAAATCTACAAACTTTACGCCGGAAGTCCAGTATAAAGTGCGCAACCCCATCTTCCCATATTATAGCAGGAGGTTGTGCTTATGCTGCAAAAAGGGGCTATAGAATTTGTTCCGGTGGCCGAGAGAGGTCTGGAGGTTTACTCCTGTTACTTTGTGGTTAAAAAAAAACCGGCAAGTGGCGACCCATTCTGGACCTTCAAGCTCTCAACAAGACTGCGCCCGATACAGGAATTTCTGGCAGACCGATGGTCTCAAAGTGGCGGATTGTGATCCGACAAATTGAGGATCAGCAGCGAGCTTCTAGAAGCGCTTCGATGGTGGCAACTCTCGGACAATCTGACAAGAGGGATCCCTCTGCTAGAACCGGAATTTCAATCGACAATTGTAATGGGATGCATCTCAAACAGGATGGGGAGCCCATCTGGGATCCCTACAAGTTCAAGGCCGATGGTCCCCAGGAGAATCGACCCTTCACATCAACGTGCTGGAACTAAGAACGGTATGTTGGGCTCTGAAGTCATTTTTGTCGCGCATACGAGGATCAGTAGTGAGAATATTAACGGACAATACGACCACCATGTTTTACCTTTGGAAACAAGGAGGCACTCATTCGGGAATGCTCTCTCTCGAGAGAGAGGCTCAGGAACTATGGCATTGGGCCCTCGAACAAGAAATAAACCTAGTGGCGTACCACGTACCAGGGTTAAACAATGTACAGACAGACTCTCTCAGCAGAGAGATGAACCAACTCCACGAGTGGGAGCTGAACGATCAGCAAGTGTTGAACATCTTCAGGAAATGGGGTCGTCCTTCTCTGGATCTCTTTGCAACCCGGGAGAACAAAAAGTGCAAGCTATTCGTCAGCAGATGGCCACAGCCCAATCCGCTAGGGATGCGTTCTCCTTCCCGTGGACTAGCATGTTCGCGTATGCGTTCCCTCCGTTTACGCTCATTCGACGGACCCTCCAGTGGATTCACAAATATCCATGACGTGTGATTCTAATTGTCCCTCACTGGGCGAAACAGCCGTGGTTTTCTGACCTGCTCCAACTGTCTGTAGCAGAGCCAGTGAGGTTTCAAGTGACGCTGGACCTTCTATTCCAAGACGGAGCGATTTGGCATCACAACCCGGGCTCCCTCAGCCTGATGGCTTGGCTCCTGACTTCTCCAAGTTTGGGGCCCTGAGCATTTCTTCAGATTGTCGCCGAATTTTAGCGGCGGCGAGGGCTCCGTCCAGGAATATTTCATTGCATGTAAATGGAAAAGATTCTGTGTGTGGTGTAAGGACCAACCGGAGGTGGACAGGTTTAATATTTCATCAGAGCAAGTTCTGCCATATTTGCTACACTTGGCGAAAAAAGGTTTGTCTTTCTCCTCCATAAAGGTTCACTTGGCAGCCATTTCAAGATTTACTTGAAAAAGGCACTCAACTCCGTTGTTCAGTGATCAGCTAGCCAAGCATTTCCTGAGAGGGTTATTTCGGACCTTTCCTCCAGCCAAAATGTTCCCTCCTAGTTGGAGTCTCAATCTGGTGCTATCGGGGCTAATGAAGGTTCCTTTCAAGCCTATGTCGTCGTCGCCTCTCAAATTTTTGTCGTGGAAAATGGCCTTTTTGGTAGCCATTACTTCAGCAAGAAGACTGTCGGAGCTGCAAGCACTGGTGATTGATTCCTCTCCCCCCCCCCACCCCCCAATACTTGCGTTTCTTCTAGGACAAGGTGGTGTTAGCAACTAACTCTCATTTTATACCAAAGGTTCCAACTACATTCCACAAGCACTCTTCGATTGTGCTACCAGCATTCTTCGCTGCGGCTTCTTTTGCAGAGAAAGCTCTCCATACGTTGGACGTCAAAAGAGCATTGAGTTGTACTCAAATTCAGGCGTACGAGACAACTGTTTGGTCTTCCCTTTACAGAGGGCCCATAAACTACAATCTCCAAACAAGGACTAGCTAGCTTGGTTTCGTCAACTATTGCCTTTTGCCACTCTAAAGCAGGGAAGCCTCTGGAAAGGCGTCCGAAGGCTCACTCGATCAGATCCACCGCGTCATAGGCGGCATTGTGGTCCGGAATCCCGCTGGTGGACATCTGTCAGGCAGCATACATTTACTCAGCATTATTGCTTGGAGCAACAGCATGCAACAGATGTGCAGATGGGACGGGCAGTCCTGCAACACCTGTTTCAGTAAGGTAAGCCCCCACAGAGGGGGGAGGAGGGGTATCCTCCTTTCTTTCAATGTACCATGGTTGTTGCAAACTTTGTATGGCCCCTACCTTGGGGGGTTAAATTCTTAAGGGAGCCGCGGGGGCGGGGCTATTTATACCTTAAATCCTATTGGGTCATGCGTAAGCATCCCAAAAGGACGTCGATGGGACACAAGTGTGGGGTTGTTTCCAATGGAAAACCTATTTTAATAAATATACCGAGGTTCCCGACGTGACAGGGAATATTCTAAGCATGTGAATCCATGAAAGATACCAACGCTGGAGAAATGGATTTACATGTAAGAAACTACTCCTTCACCACTGCAGTAAAATTTGGCGTGGCGCGGACAGAACTTTTGGTAAATAGACAGCCAAGAAAGGACAGGAGCAGAATGTAGTGCTGACACAATAGATATAAAAATTACGCCCCAGTGGGCTAAAGATTTCTTAAGTGTCCCGTGCTAGATATCCTATGACTGTGATATGCCCAATCGAGCTAAAGGGCAGCCAGTCTTGTTCTTTCCTCCATACTGTCTATGCCGAAATGCAACCTTTTTGGCTTGTACAACCTTTTTGGCTTATGCATAAATGCCGGAACACCTCCAAATCTCCACTGTGGCAGAATTCGGTGAGTCCATTCAAGTCTCTTGAAAGCATTTTGTCGTACACCATTTTCTCGAGCGCTGCGTGAAGAGAGGAAGCAGACACCAAGCACTTCTTCTTGCGATCCTGCTCCTTAGTCAAAGGTCCATATCCGCATTTGTGGAAATGTTCGTTTTCTCTCCAAGAGTGTATGTTGGAACAATGATGCATCAATGAACGCCAATTTTCAAGTTGAATTTCTAGAGATCCGTCACGCATTTTTGTGCTCCACCAAAGATGGTTGTTTATAGACTAAGATCACTTTAAAGCAAATTCTGAAACCTTTTTTTACCAGCAGCTGTGATATTTTTAGAAATTGATTTAGCAATGTGCTACATAAAATTGATGCTGTATGTGTGGGAACTGCTGTGGCATTGCTTTTTCTATTCCAACGTGGCTATCGGGTCTATTTGGATGCCCCTGGATTCCAGAAGTTCGATTTAATGAAACCATGTTTCGAATGGATTGTGTCCTCCAACGCATTCCACATCTTTGACATGTAATGTCCACAGCTGTGCACTTCGGAAACTTTTTTTGGCTGAGGGTGTCCTGCGTCGATGACATCGGGGTCCATGTCCCTCGAGGACGACTTCACAGGATGTTATAAATGGGATGCACTACGCCCGTTGCCTCAAATCTGTTTTTTCTGTGAACGTGTTTACTTCGTGAGACTCGGCACGCCTCGTGTGTTTTCTTCATTGAAGATGTCTTTCACTTCGACCCCTCCGGCTCTGCGGTCCGGTTTCAAGACCTGTCGGGACTAAGATGTCTCTCACCGACCCCCACCACATTTGTTTGTGGTACCTCGGCGAGTCGCATGACACCGATGACTGCTCATGTCACGATCCGCTTCCTTTGCTCCCGTTCCCACCACTTGGGGGCATAATTTGGGGTTTATTCCCTACTGGACTTTCCTTCCGAACCTTATGCTACAGTGCGGTGATGAATTGGCAGCGCTAAATCCTTATTTGCCAAACTACTTCCCTTCCGGATCCATTCCAGGTTTTTGCCAGCCAGTATGCTGCTTTAATCAAATGACTATGCTTCCCAGAATTCCTGGCCCACCTCTTCATCTCCACCGTTGCAGGACAAGGCTGGGTGGAGGATAGACAACACCTCTGGCTGCAGGTGCAGCAAGCAGCACACCTGCGGCGTGTGCTCGTTAAGCAGGTTTAAAAGCCTGTTTGCTTCAGTCCAGCGCTGGTCATTGTTGCAGTGTTCCTGTTGTGACTGGCCCCTTGTTCCTGGTTCTTAGCCTTGTGCCTAGATCCAAATTTCCATTGCTTGTTCCTTATCCTTGGATTTCAAATGTATCTGCTTAATTGCTTTCTGCTTCCCAGATTTCCCTTCTGTCTTCCCCTGTTTGCAGGCAGCATTTCTCAGTGGTTTCCCTTTTGGTGCAGCCCAGTTTGCCTGTGTTCTATATTTCTCTGACTTGTCTTTTGCTGCTGTATACCTTGATGCCTTAGTCTTTCCTCCTTTTTAGATTAGCTTCTGCCTTTTTTTCCTTAGATGGGGGGTGTGGGGGGAGTTTGCCCTTGTCATTTCGTTTTCCCTTTTCCTGTTCCTTTACTTTTTCTTGGAATCCATTCCATGTTTTCCCTTGCACCGCTGCATTTACTTTCCATTGATCATTAGGTGTGTTTAGGTCTGTAATCACTATTCCTACTTGCCCCTTGTCTTGAGTCTTATCTATTTAGTTATCCTCCCATTGCTGTTACAGCCTTCCGGGGTCCCTGTTTGATTAACAGGGTTCGTGGCCTCGCTGACATTCAAGTGGTATTTCTCGTCCTCGTGAGTACTGTTTTTAAGTTTCCTTATTTAATACCATCAAGAGTGTTAGATCACAGATCCTGTCGTTGCTTGTCCTCTACGTGGCTTAGCGCTGTCAGTACCTGTAATAGCAATTGTGGGTAGGAGCTTGCCGACTTTCCTTACAGTCAGAAGGAGCATCTAAGTGCTTACCCCACATCCCTTTTCATATATTTGTATTGTTGTCGCACTTTGTTTGCACTCCTGGGTTTTAGTATACCTGAGTCTTGGTTCCTGTATGTATGTTTGACTCAAACCATTCACTGTGTGATAATGTGCACATTTCCCTTGCCATATTCACTGCCTTTGTCCTTACTTGACAGATTCCTGACAGCTTGAAATGCCAGTCGCTGTCTGCTAAGGCATTGCAGGAGCCGAAGGGGAAAGCTCCAGGCAGGTAGGGGCTCGAAGCCTGTTAAGCGGTCTTCCAAGGGGGGCGATTCTCCGTGTCGGAAGGAATCCCGGGGATCTCGGTACTGGTGTGGTTCCCGGCACTCGTCTTCCTTGTCCCGGCACTCACAGAAGCGCCATCACCAGTCGCCTTCCCCGTCCTCCACGGAGGATGGTGCCTCGAGGAAGGTTGCATGCCCTACAAAGTCCTCGACTCCAGAGGAATGGGCAGCGTTCAAGAAATCTATGATGGCGATTTTCCAATCGCAGGACACGGTCCGGTCGTGCCTTCTGACGAAGCCGGCCTGGGTCGGTTTCGTTTTGTGGCTCGCATGCCTTCGGGCTCGGGTTTGTGATGCGACACATGGGGAGCTGCCGAGGTCCTGTACCGACAAGGAATCGAAAAGTCACAAGAGATGTGACTGTAGGTCTCGGTCCTCGTCCCCAATGAGACCGCAGAAACCTATTGAGGGCTCAGGCCCGGCATCGACTCATTCAACGCCATGTCTGTCCGATTCGGACGTCGACGCCTTGCCGTCATATCAGCCCACGGCGCCATTGGCACCTGTGTCGACGCCGAAGCCTTCGGAGATCCCGACGTCGAGGTTGTCGACGCTCTAGACGTGAGGTTGTCGATGCTCTAGACGTCTAAGCCTTTGACGCTGTCGGCGCCTTTGAGGATTTTTTTCTCAAAATTTGCCGTTGGAGTACCCAGACAACGTGGATCCTCCAAGGAAGGCTACATTGAAGTCGGTGAGGCCGGTTTTGGCCTGTCCCCAGGCCTGGGTTTCAACCCCCTCTGGATGATCTTTTTGAAGAGGAGGAAAGGTCTGAGGTTGAGAAACCTGGTGACCTGGGTGATGCTGCAATTCTTTTCTGGGACTGTCAGTTGGAGGAGTTGAGGCAGACCCTCCATGATGCAAGAGGACTGGACACTTCCGGGAAGTGGAGTTTGATAGACCTGAGCCTGGGCTCATGCAGAGTCGTCTTATAGGAGACTCATGGCACGAGACTGAGTATCTGGCTTAGTCTCATGGCACGAGACTGAGTATCTGGCTTAGTCTAGTCCTCCAGAAGACTTTGTGCAAGATGATCTGATGGGACATCTTGGATCAACGTCCGTCCTCTGACCCTGTCTTGTCATTTCATTCTACCTTTCAGAAAAGGGTGGCAGCTGCTTGGCAGTCCCCGGAATCTCTTCCGGCTGTGAATAAAAATCTAACTAAGAAATACCGCCTTTCCGTTAGCAACCCCAACTATTGCTCTAAACCCCCCCTCCTCCCCCCCCGCCACTCGTGGTTTGGTGGTTCAGGCGGCTATGCCCACCTCGAGGCAGGCGGTGTACCCTACCATCCCTCTGGATAGGGACAAGCGCTTCAACGGTTGGGCCCAGAAGGTATTTTCTGCTGGGAGCATGGCCTTCAAATCAGCCAACTCCACGTGTGACTTGGCAAGGTTTTCACACACACTGTGGAGTTTCCTTGGCGGCTGAGCATATTCCTGAGGGGGAAGAAAGGGATGGTTTCCTTGCTCTCATGCAAGACAGCAAGGATGCTGTGTGTGAATCCCTTCAGTCGGGGTTGGGTACGGCCGACCGTGTTAGCCAATCTATGGCTGCGAGCACCGTGATGCGCAGATTTGTATGGTTACGGAAGTCGGGGGTTTGCTCCGGATGTGCAGGCCAGTCTTCTCAACATTTCCTTTGATTGCGCACATTTATTTGGCAGCAAGGCTGACGAGAGCCTTAAGGGGTTGCAGACCTCAAAAGCTGCGGCGAAGTCTTTGAGCGCCGCAGTGCGTCAACCTCCGCCTTTTCGTCCTAGGGGACAGCAGTGAAGGGGAGGTTCCTTTCGGTACTACTCCTTTGGTAGAACAAGAGGGGCCGCCAGTCAAAGGGACAAGTGGAAAGGTACCAGTGGTGGATGGGGAAATCGTGGTGCCAGAGCCGCTCAGGCAGCTGCCTTTTTGCCTTCAGGCACTGCCGCATTCGCTTCCAAACAGTCATGAGGCCATGTCCCATGGTTCGCCGGTTGGGGGCAGACTGTCTCAGCATCTCGAAGAATGGCGGGCCATTACTTCAGAGTCTTGGGTGTTGGATACCATAGCCCACGGCTACTGTCTTCCCTTCCTTCAGCGGCCTCACAACAGTGCACCGGGGAAACTCTCTTTGAAGCTTCCGGATCCGCTCCTTGCGCAACAAATCTTGTCCCTGCTGGAGAAAGGCACTATAGAACTGGTACCTGTAGCGGAGAGGAAGAAGGGATGGTATTCCCCTTATTTTTAGATCCCAAAGAAAGACTGTTATTGAGACCCATCATGGACTTGCGTTGGTTGAAAACAGGAAGGACAAGTTCAAGAGGGTCACTCTTTCTCAAGTCCTACAGGCCCTTCAACTTCAGGATTGGTTGGTGTCTCTGGACCTCAAGGATGCTTACATCCATGTGCCGATTCATCCAGCGCACAGGAAATACCTGAGGTCTCCGGCTGATGACTCGCACTTTCAGTTTCAAGTCCTGCCGTTGGGATTGACCTCCACCCCGAGGGTCTTCACCAAGCTCATGGTGGTGGTGTCAGCGTAACTCAGCCGAGGGTGGGGGATTCACGTCTACCCCTACCTGGACGACTGGCTTATCCATGGGCGCGCTCACCAGAGCTAGCTGTGGTTCATCTCGGTGTCACTTGCCCCACCCTTCACAGGCTGGGCTTCTCCCTGAATTTCAAGAAGTTGCACCTGACGCCTTCCCAACAGCTCCAGTACTTCAGGGCTGTTTTTAATATGTCCTTGAGGAAGTGTTCGCCTCCCAAGGTAAGGGCTCATCACATTGTTCAGATGGTGGATACGTTTCAACATGCCCATTATTTCCAGGCATTCGAATTGTTAAGGTTGCTCGGCCTCATGGCTTCCTGCATTTTTCTGGTGCCAGAGGCCAGGCTGCGGATGAGATCCCTGCAGTGGGTCCTTGATGCAGTGGTTGCAGATCTCCGGCAAGATGATGGATCCTGTTCAGATCCCACGCTCGGTCTCCCAGGACCTTTTGTGGTGGGTGAACGACTGGAACCTGATGAAGGGTGAACCATTTTTGGCAACCGTGGCCGGAGGGGACTATAGTGACGGACGCTTCCCTCACAGGATGGGGCGCTCATGGCAACTACTTGACCACCAGCGGTCGTTGGTCTCCGTTGGAGTCCAGACTCCACATCAATTTGTTAGAGCTGAGAGCCATCGGGCTCGACCTAAAGGCTTTTCTGCCCTCGGTACGGGGGGGGGGGGGGGGGGGGGGGGAAAGAGTGTGTCCTGGTCACATGGACAAAACAGTGACCATGTGTTACCTGAACAAAAAAAGGGGGCAGGGTCCCTCCCATTGTGCAGGAGGCAATGCAGCTCTGGTTCTGGGCCATCCAGCAGGAAATTTCGATCTCGGCAGTTCCTCTGGCCGTTGACGAAAATACGGCAGCGTTCGCTCTGAGCAGGCAGAGCACAGGTCAGATTCTCCATCCAGTGGCCAAGACTCTCAACCTTCATGCTTGTTATCTGAAAAGTTGAGGTATAAGGATTGGGACCCCCCGAATGACGTGATGGAGGTGTTGCTTTCGGCTAGGCGGCCTGCAACAAAATCCCTGTACCATTGGCATAAATTCTGTGACTGGTGCATGGATCACATTGTTGATCCTTTCCAATGCTCCATTCTTATGGTGGTTTTTCTTGCTTTCTTTGGCCCACAGGGGCCTTCAAGTGGGTACCATTAAAGGTAACCTTGCGGCACTGTCTATCTTTAAGCGCTTGTCTGAAGAATGTTCCTTCTTTAAGATTCCTTTGATTTCTCAGTTTCTTAATGGACTGACTAATGTATTCCTGCAGTCCACTTTACGGGTGCCGGTTTGGGATTTTAATTTGGATTTGAATTTGGTTTTGAGATTTCTCATGGGTGCTCCGTTTGAAACTTTGCGCTCTTGTCCTTTTGAGATTACTGTCCTTGGTTACGGTTGCGGTTACTTCCGTTCGCAGAGTGAGTGAATTGCAGACCCTTTCAGCTAAGCCACCCTTTACTGTGTTCCACAAGGACAGGGTTGTACTGCGAATACGTCCTTATTTTCTACCTAGGGTAGACTCTAAATATCATTTGAGTCAAAAGGTGGTTCTTCCATCTTTCTACCCTCCTCCTGGTAAGGAAGAGGAGCGTCTCCATCGGTTGGATCCCAGGAGAGCTCATAGCTTTTACATTTCTAGGATGTCCATGGTCAGAGTGGGCGATCAACTCTTTGTAGGATATGCTGGACACCGATTGCGCCAGGCTGTTACTAAACAGACCCTGTCCAGGTGGATTATCCTTACCATTACGGAGTGTTACCTGTTGGCGGGTAAAGACCCTCCTTTAGGGTTGAGAGCTCATTCCGCTAGGGGTTGACTACTTCCACCGCCCTCCAGCGGGGTGTTCCTATTAGGAATATTTGTGATGCCACTACTTGGGCTTCAATCCATACATTTGTAAAACATCATTCCCTGGATACCATCCATAGTCAGGAGATGGCCTTTGGGAAGGTTGTTCTTTATTCTGCAATCTAATTGGGTATTCTAAATTATTTTCCCTCCTCCATTTACTGGTACTGCTTTGGGAGTCTGTCAAAGATGTGGAATGCGTTGGAGGACACAATCCATTCAAAGAACAAGTTACTTACCAACTGGTAACGTTCTTTCGACTTGATGTCCTTCCAACGCATTCCACATTGCCCTCCCAGACTGCCCCTCTGGAGAATTTCCTATGTGATTGCCACTTCCGCAAGGCTAAATGCAGTCCAGCAGGCATCTGAATGGTGTCGCACGTTCTGGGGAAAAAAACTTAAACTGAGCCTACGGGCGCCGTGCGTCCTATTTTTAACATCCTGTGATATCGTCCTCGACGGATGCCCTTAAGGGACATGGACCCGATGCCATCGACGCAGGACGCCCTCTGCCGAAAAAGTTTCCGAAGTGCACAGCTGTGGACATTACATATCAAAGATGTGGAATGCGTTGGAGGAACATCCAGTCGAAAGAACATTACCAGTTGTTAAGTAACTTTTTTTTTTAAAGGTTTTTTATTATTTTGAAAACAAATAAACAATACAAACCAAACTTGCAGCATTATTTACAACAGAAGTAACTTGTTCTTCTCCATGGCAACACACAATGTACATTCAGACACCTGCACGATGACCGAACTTGCTATTTTTTTCTTTCCATGTCTTGAAAATGTTAAGGGCAGCATTTAGCGGGAAATCCTCGACTGGCACATTGTATTGAGCAAGCCTTGCGCTTTTGCCAGCACAAGTACTATCAATTGATATCGGTTCGAGTTTCTAGGCATGGCTAATGGCTGGGAACAAGAAATCCTTCTGATATTTGTAGTACTGTGTCTCAGAAAGGAACTAATCAAAATCAAATTGACAAACTTGAAATTTTACTGAACAGCAAAGCAGATGAACAAAGAATTTCCTGCAGGAACTTTTCCAAGCATAGGTTGTGCTGACCATGAAAATGTGTTATGGTGGTGTGGTGGACACAGCTGGCCTGGACTTTCAGTTTGGTACCTTTTGACTACACAAATAATATTCACCAATGTCTTCCCACATATACGCCTTTGTACTTTTTTTAATCACATTAATCTTTTGTATAATCTCTAGCAGGCAGCAGTAGAATACAATGTATGTTTTGCTCCTTTAATAGCCAATTGTTTCCAGTACTGTGGTTTGCGATTAGATGTTGGTGGACAAGCCCCCCCCCCCTGCCCCTCCCAAACTAGGAATACTGAAGTTCAGATCATAAGCAGGTTCGTTGATCAATTGCGAAGATGCTTGTTATTTCGGGCTGAGGTAATTCCGGATTAATTGGAGAAACAGGTCAAATTGGATCTTTTATTGGTGGACATTTTTTAGAGGGTGTAGATTGTGTCAACGGGTCTGCAAGCAATTCAGATATATCTTCTGTTGCTTCACTTTCATCTGGGATGTGATGTACAATGTAGCAATGATCCATGGTTACTTTCCATCGCTGGTGACATTCAATTCATATTCAGGCCACTGGACATCTGTATCACGACATCTGAATCTTAACTTGACCATGCTGTAACTCAAAAAGTAGTTGATCCATAGTGACATCCGTTTGGCAAGTGACATTAATTTCTGTTGTCTGAGTCTTTATGCTCGTCGTCCTCCTGGGCCTATAACGGATTTAAAGGGAAACGTGCTCAATTTATATCACGATTCGATTTACCAATTAACATAATAGGATTAAAATATTTGCTTAAAAACTTTTCCAAAACAAACTGGTTTGTTCTTTATCCTGAGTTCTTTACCCTGAGTTTCTTAAAGTTCTTTGAAGAGGTGCACTTTGATTGTCCGACCACAATACCAAGATGATTTTCTTTTTTTTTTATCATGTGTAAACCGAGGAGATTTCTTTTCCACTCAACGAAACCTATGTACATAGGTTCAACTAGAAGCTAATTTGCTTACTTAAAAAATGTCAACATATTACAAATGGCATGCCTATAAGACATTTCAGATGTTATGGTTACCTCTGGTCCATGTGTCCCTTCAATTTCAACCGATTTGAGTGGTTAGCTGGACAGAATCTTTCCTGATTGACTGAACCAAGAGGGTCTTCTCCCCTTCAGCAGCTGCTGACCCTATTCCTATCACGTGCGGTGTCCCCGAGGGCTCTTGTGTCTCCCCTACATTATACAATACATTCACTAAGCCCCTGTTCAATGATTTGGACCTTCTGGGTATCACCTACACCAACTATACAGATGATACTCAGATTCTCCTCCCACTTTCCGGGGATTACGAGAAGGATTTGGCCTTAGTAAATAGTGTCTCATCATCCAGGCATGGATGGCGACCCACAGTCTATGCCTGAATGATAAGACCGAGCTTATCATCCTGGGCATCCACACCAACCTTAAACTAGGCCAGGAGTACTCAGCCTTCATAATTGATGGGAACCTCGTCAAGATGGCAAAGGATGTAAAGACCCTTGGCTTCTACCTTGACTCCACGCTCTTCCTCGAAAAAGAAGTGAAATCGATGCCCTCCGCCACCGCCTACACTTGTAAGCTCATTAGAACCGGCAAACCCTTTCTGTCGAATGACAACTGCATGATCCTGGCCAGAGTCCTAGTACTCTCCAGGCTAGATTATTGCAATGCCCTTTACATCGGTGCCAATGTATCAATCATTCAGAGGATAAAAATCCTCCAAAACCACGGCATAAGAGCTGCACTTGGTGTGACCAGAAGATCACATCTCGGCGACCAGGCGCCAAAATAACTGGCTTTCGACCCACAATAAAATCCTACTAAAAACTGCATCCCTCACCCATAAAGCACTAAACAATGCTGCCCTCAGCTACCTCACTGATGATCTCCATAGGAGAACATCCACCAGACCTATGAGACTTCATAACGCCAACTGCCTCACCATCCCCAGATTCAAGCTCGCTAAGGCAGGTGGCAGTAGCTTTCCCGTGAAAGCATCCCAACTCTTGAATTCTCTGCCACACCCTCTTAGAGAAGATAAACCATACCTGATTTTTAAACGTAACTACATTAACCTGCTCAAAACCATTACCTGTAGGCTCGACCGCTGTGCTACCTACACCTCTGTAATGTATCTGTATATTCCCCTCAAAGTACTTCTTAACACAGGCCTGCTGTATATATGTATTATACTCCTACGTCCTGTCCCCTTTCCTCCATACTTACGGGACAGGAGCACTTTGTAAAAAAAATCCCACATTTTTAAAAAAAATTCTCCTTCCTCTTTCTTTAGCGGGGCCGGGCACGCGGCTGTAACCCCGCCCATCTCGGCTCCGCGCCGTGCATCGCCCATCAGTCCTTTTCTCCGCTCGTTCGGGACTGGACGCACTTGCATCCTCAGATTTTCTTCCCTATTTTCCTCTCTGGCTCTTGCTAGCGATCGTGTACTAGTCTGTCTGTCGTTCAAACTAGACTTTCCAGATTGTTCTTTGTGTCACTGACATTTCGTGAGGGCGGATCCCCATCCTCTTTGTCTAGAGTGTTTGGATCCGGATCACCGTTGGGACTCCTGTTTTTACTGCGATTCCCTTTTGGTTCGGGCACTTCAGCGTCGGTTGGAGCGGTGGGAGTGGATGTACCGAATGACCCCCTCCTTCGCATTTTCAAGCCTTTATCAATGAAAAGAAGAAACGCCCGGTAAGTTTACTTTTCAGAGCACCCCGGCCCAGAGACACCTTCCCGGGTTCTTCATGAGCCGGGAGGGGCGGTGATCGCTCTGTCACCTGGGATTCCCCTGAGGTGCCCGTTGGGCCGAATAATTGTACCAGAGTTTTCTCTGAGGGTCTCCGTAAGGAGCCTGTGGATAACGAACTACGCTCCAAGGCCCCTCCTGTGGGGGCTGCTTGTAGACCCAGTTCTACTGAGCCGTGGGCTACTGGACCTCACTCTGAGGCCTCTATCGGCTTCCCTCAAAAATAAGACCGGGCTTCGCCCTGAGGCCTCAGTGGGGCTTGGTGTTACCGAACGGATGTTCGAGGCCCACGCTAGTAAGGCTGTTACTGGACCTGGGTCCAAGGTCCTTCGTCCCGAGGCTAAGGTTACCAACATTTCTGAGAGGCCTTAACGGTGCAGGTTGTTTCTCACCGTTCCCGCTCTTGTGGTGACGCCAGATCTGTTGAGGGGACAAAGAAGGAAAGTTCTTCTATTACCGGCAGTGCCAAGGTCCTTCCTGGGAAGGCTAATTTGGCAATTGGTATGTCGCAGAAACATTCCAGGCCCCATAGTACCGGCTCTGCCGAGGTTCCTTATGTTAAGGCTAAAGTTAAGACCCCTGACCCATTGACGGGGACCCCTGCCTCACTTCCTCACGTGCCGCAGTTCCCCTCAGGTGATGAGAAAATGGCGGCCGTTCCCGCCACGACCACGGCAGCCATTTTGAGCGCTACCCCTACAACTACACCATCGGCCTCATGTGTAGGGCTTGGATCTGTGGGTGAACATAGGGTTTCTTGTGTGCATCCTTATCGGCCAGTCTACAATTGGAACGCTTGGATGCCCCTTCCGCACAATGTTTTGTTGCCTGTGGGTTCGGCACTGTTGATTTTTGTGGATACGTCGGGTGATGGGCCGGTGTGGCAACCTTCCCTGTTACGTCCCTGGAATTTTCCTCCTCATGAGGTCGCCTTTTTCGGCAAATTTCAGACGCTCATGCGTACCCACCCCATGAGGAAATATTTCAATGGGCTCTTTAGGGAGATATGTCCACGCGCGCCTCCGGCTCCACCCGTTCCTCCGGTGGTTCCGCCGGCATCTCGCTTGCCTACGGTGCCTTCCTGCCTCTTCCGCCTTTGCCTCAATTGTCCCCGTGGACAAGGCAGTGCCTGACACGGTTCAGCAGGACCCTGACCTGTCGGATGACGCTCAGGGCGATCAGGACAACGAGGATCTGCCCCGCTCTATTAGAGCTTTCCATGACCGGGTACTGGACATGAGCTTCTTGGATGTTCCGGTGCCCGAGGCACCAGCTCCGCAGGAGGGCATGCTTTCTGGGGCATTCACCCTGTCTTCTTTGGAGCGTACCGGCCTGTTCTTGCAGAAGGACGTTCTGGCCGAGGTCCGTGGGGTTTAGGAAAAGCCACACTCTGGACTTTTCATCAATAAGGAAATTGACGCGCTATACAGGCTGCATTCTTCGGAAGAGGTGGCCTTGTCTTGTCCGTCCCACTCCTCCACGGTGGTGGCTGCGGCTACCTTGCAGTCCAGGCCTGCAGCATCCTCTTCCACGATGGCTACTCAGGTTCTGGGAAAGGAGGACAAGCTTCTTGACTCTCTTGGGAGGAAGATTTTCGCTAACTCGGCCTTGCAGCTTCGGCAGGCCAATGCCGAACTAGTGTTAACGGGGGGTAATATGCAGATGTGGAAAGGTCTGTAGGAGCCCTCAAACTCCTACAGACCTTTCCACATCCACATATTAGCCCCGCTAACACTTGTTCGGCATTGGCCTGCCGAAGCTGCAAAGCAGCGTCGAAAAGTTGGAGGATTTTAAGGCGGGAATATCTGACGCGAGGGTCTTGGCCCAGGATATCCTGGAGGCTGCGGCTAACCACGTAGACACCTCGGCTCGGGGCCTTATGCTGGGGGTTGATACCTCCCGACAGGCGTGGCTGCATGCCACCAAATTTTCAAAGGAAGTACAGGACAAGGTGTTGGACCTGCCGTTTGACGGTAAGGAGCGGTTTCATTCTACAACAGATTTAGAGCTGACCAAGACAAAGGATAGCACTCGGACAGCGAAGGCCTTGTCGGTTCTAGTGAAAACTCCCTTTAAAACAGTCGGCCCTCCTCTGGTTTCAGGGGCTTCCTGGACTGGAAATCTCGTAGAGTGGATACCCCTTCGGGGAATAACTGCCAGAGGCAACAACAGACTTAGTTTTTTTCTGCTCCTCCTCAGGTTCAGGTGGCAACACCATCGAAAAAACCTACAAAATGAGGGTTCTCTGTGCTCGCACGAGACCCCGGTGGGAGGACGCATTGGGTCTCATTGGGAGGCGTGGCAGACCATCACCGAAGACAGATGGGTCTCAGTCCCTCGGGAGGGCTTCCGCTTACCCTTACCCCATAGCCCACCGTTCAAACCTCCCAGCTGTCGGGATCCCCCCTCCCTGAACGCCAAGGTGCAGAAGCTTCTGAACCTCAGAGCGGTGGATCCCGTTCCCCTCGGGGAGTGAGGGGAGGGCTTCTACTTGCGGCTCTTTATGGTGCCCAAACCCAACCAGGCTGCCTGCGCACCAGCCTAGACCTTTCCCAGTTCAATCTTTTCCTACCTCAAGAGAAATTCAAGATGATCACACCCAGCCAGATACGGTCTTCCTTGCAGATGGACGATTGGCTCAGCGTGGTGGATCTTCAGGATGCGTACATGCATATTCTGATTGGAATCCACACAGGAGATTCTCTGCCTCTTTGGGAGAGGAGCACTTCCAGTTTCGAGTGCTTCCTTTTGGCCTCAGGTCGGCACCGAGTGTCTTCACAAAAATGATGTTGGTGATTGCGGCCTATCTTTGTCTGCAGGGTATCCATGTGTATCCGTATTTGGACGACTGGCTCTTGCGCAGCCCTTGCCCGTTGAAAGCCGCGTGCAACCTTCAGTCTCTCCTACAGCTCCTGTTCCATCTTGGGCTGTCGGTGAACTGTCGGAAATCTTCCATGACGGTCTCGCAGGACTTGATTTTCCTGGGTTTTCGCTGGAACACGATCGACTGCAGAGTGTACCTGACCGGGGACAGAATGGCGGATCTGTTAGCCGCGTGTCAGATGTTTGCGCAGTCAGATAGCATGTCGGCCTGGTGGTTCCAGAGGCTTCTGGGCCTCATGGCCTCGTGCATGTTGGCTCTTCCTCTTGCTCGTCTCAAGATGAGGCAGACTCTGATGGCTCTTCGGCGTTCTTGGTGTCAGGCTGTGGATCCGGATTTCAAATTGATAATGATTCCGGCTTCCATGAGAGTGGACCTCGAGTGGTGGTCGTCTCTCTTCAACCTGTCGGTGGGTGCGGGGTTTCAGGACCCAGCCCCTACGGTGACGGTCACGACGGACTCCTCCCTTCTAGGTTGGGGTGCGACGTTGGATCTTCAGGTCTCGGATCGTTGGTCGCCTCAGGACAAGCTCCTCCACATAAATCATATGGAGCTCCTGGCGATCTTAGCGCTCAGGGCGTTCAGAACGATCATTGCCAACAAGGTGGTCCGCATACGCACGGACAATGTGGTGTCGATGTATTACATCAACAAGCAAGGGGGAACCATGTCTCCCCCCCCCCCCCACCCCCACTCGTGTCGTGGACCTGTCCATCCAGATTTGGGAATGGGCTGCTCTTCATGGGTTCTGGTTGCTAGCAGTGCACATCCCGGTCCAGCTGAATGTCACAGCAGATGCCCTCAGCCGGCGGACAATGGTCAGCTACGAGTGGGAGTTAAAGGTGGAGGTCCTCTCATGGATTTTCCTGCGTTGGGGCACACCGGAAGTGGACCTCTTCGCTACGGCGGTAAACAAGAAGCTTCCTCGGTATGCCTCCAGAGGGGGGCTGGGGCCCTCCTCACTGGGGGATGCTCTCAAGATTCCATGGCACAACATGAGGGCTTACGCTTTCCCGCCTCTGCCTCTAGTTCACCAAGTGATTTGCAAATTGAAGAACTCGGTGAACTGTTCTCTTCTACTCATAACCCTGTGGTGGCCGGCCAGGGAGCGATGGGGACCCTGCTGGGACTGCCGCTGCACTTGGGGATGGTCGATCCACATGGGAAATGGCCACTCCCAGGGAAACACCAATGTTCTGCTGGCATGGTGGACAATGTGTGGCCTGACCCTGCAATTGTGTCCAACCCCATCAAAATACCTCCACAGAGTGCCTACTCCCGCCCACACCACCAACAATCCAGCCCTGTCCCACCCACCCCATCGACAGTGGGCCCTAACCGTAGAATTTTTTAAAAAAACTAGTTGCATAATGTAGATGCTACTCGAGTAGAAAACCTGTAAACAAAGCAATGTTAATTATCTGTGGTCAGCCCAGCAAAAACAAATCTGAATTATCACGTTCCAATCACTGCCCTCCTTTGAAGCCATCCCTGGTGGTCTATTGACCCTCAGCTGCAGTAAAAACACATTTGCCACCTCTTAGGGGCAGATTTGCAGATTACTCTAGCAATATGCCCCTCTGGAGGGCTAAATGGCATGCCCCATCCTTTTGGGGCAGGGGGAGGAGAGGGCCGCCCCTTTATTTAAAAAAAACATCCCAGGTGTTCTAGTGACCCCACCCCCAGTAAACACAAAAGCACCCCTTCCTAGGGGCAGATTGGCAGATTAGACTGTGAATCGGCCCCCAGGGAGGGCTACATGACATGGCCCCATCCATTTTGCGCGGGGAGGGGGCTACGCCCCTTTAAATAAAACAAATCCCTGTTGGTCCATTGGGCACCCAACTCCCCCTGGAACAACCCCAACAAAGTGCATTTTATTTTATTTTTAGTTTGCCCCTTCCCTAGGGGCAGATGGGCACATAGTTTACCCATCTGCCCCCAGGGTGGGCTAAACGTTAATGTTAAAGGTTACTTGTACCACGCACTAATCGCCACTGGAGTGGTCCCTGGCGGATCTGAAAAAGGACGGTGTGAAACAACGAGGCTGTGGGAGCGGTTAGTCCGGTGCAGTGGGAATAGGAAAGTGAGATGTGTTCTGTCTGCAGCTACAATTTGGGTTGCACTGTTTGCTGAGGTTAGGGATTATTGTCAAGTCTGAGTATGTGTGTTTTGCTGTTCAGAGTTGTGATCATTGGTCATCTGAGTTTCTGTAGAAGAGTTTGCAGAAAAATTAGGTTTAATTATTGGGTTAGCATGTTTTTTCTCATCTTTGCGTTGGTTTCTGTGGTTGGCATCTATGACCATCCTGTGTGCTTTGATTGTTTGGCATCCTAGTCGGAAGCTACGTTGTGGTGTGGTGATTATCTTCTGTAGAAGTCTAGCGATATGTGGACATGGATTATGGAGGTGTGTCCCCCCCTAACCCCCCATGCACCCTGCGCCCTAGGGTTAGAGATGTGTGGTTAGGAAGGTTTGGATCTCTACCTTTACCTATAGTGGGGGGGTCCCTGCCTACTGTGGTATTCCTCGGTAAACCTGGCGGTGTGTGGGCATGAGAGGTCCAAAATGTCTAACCTACGCCCACCAGTTGGGGATGGTTAGGCAATGGATTGCATGTCCCTCCCTGGGCTACCCGTTTCTGCCAGCATTTGATTCGTACTAGTTTCCTTAGGATTCTGGGGTGAAGAGCCAAGTTTCTGTTGTCTTTTTCTGAATTCCAGATGATCCCTTGTATTGTTTTAGGAGCCAAGTGTGAGAAAGATGCTCCTCCGAATATTTTTCTTTTATTGTATGGTTTTGGTTGATATCCTTGATATCAGAGTAGTCTTGCTGGATGGTAGATGGTTGTTTATTTCTTTAGGAACTCTGCTCCTCTGCCGTGGATTGCTCACTGCGTTATGCCTATTGTTTTGAACATTTGGAGGATTCTGGGCTTGGGTTGCTAGGGTGCACGTAGTTTGCTGGGGATTTCCCAGGTGGCTGCCTAAATAGTGGATTTGGGTTTCGTATCTTTCCTGTGGGTGGAGGGTCTAACAAGTGCACTGGTTTTGGGATATTAAGTGTTAGAGGGATATGCAGTTGGGTTATCGACCGGTTGTGTGAGGTGAACAACCTGACCTTACTTCTTGGGTTGTGATCAAGCTTTTGGTTATTTGCTTTCAGTGGGCAGCCAGATTTTCCTGGACGGTTGGTGAAGACCTGGGTTTCACAAAATGGTAGATATAAGCACTCCTAAATTTGAGATTCCTGTAATGTGGAAGAAGGGCCTAGGCTTCAGAGTGGCAGATAGAAGCACACATAAATTTGAGACTCCTCGATATCGTTTGAAAGGCCTTGGTTTGACAAAATGGCAGATATAAACACAACTATGTTTCAGATTCCTAGATGGTGGAAGAGATGCCTAGTTTTTCACACAATGGCAGATATAAATAGCTGAATTTGATATTCCTAGACAGTAGGGGAAAAGCATAGGCTTCAAAATATGAAGGGCATTTGTGTTTGGATTCCCACTGGTCTTTCCAGAAGATGTCACGGGCGTGTGTGATTGGTGCAAGTTTTGGTTGTTTAGCATTAACGTGGCTATTAGTACCTGAACGTTTTGCCTACCTTATCCAGTGACGCTGGCAGGTGTGGACACTATCTGTGCAACTTGTGTTGGTTGCTGGTGTAGTGTCTTGGTCACCATCCAGATGAATGGAGGTGTGATGCGAGCTAGTGTTGTCATGCAAGCTAGTGTTAGTTGTCTAGATGTGACACAACAGTAGTCTTCACAAATCTTCTATCTGAGTGTGACGCATGGCTAAACTTCACCAGGACCGAATGTGAATGCTAAAATTGAAGGCACAACAGAAGTGTAAACACCTAGGTTTGACCTAGCTGAATAGGTTGAGAGTGCCTAAGTATGGGACACAACAGTAAATGACACCACTGAGTGATTGTTACACAGCAGTGAAGGGCGTTTGTTCACTAGTTGACTGATTTTGGTGTGCTTATATTATGTAGGTGATAAGAGAGGCAGGGCTTTTTGGAATACAGTGATTGTTGTACTCCCCACCCAGACCACACTTATCTGGTCAGTCACTGCAGGTTGACAGCTGAGTACTGGTTTCTCAGGCGAACACTGGCAAACACATTCTGGAGCTGCTTCTTTGGGAGCTGCCCTTTGTAATGAGGCCCTTCACCAAAGGGGATTTATGGGCAGTGGACTGTCCTAGGGGGTGTGGTTAACAACTTGCCTCCTGGAGGGAGACAGTCGATCACTGACAAGGGGCAGGTGAGAGGTCACACAGGTGCGGCAAAGAAATGGAAAAAGTCCTGAAGGCAAGTGGAAATGGCTGCCAGCAACAAAGGCAGAGACACACCTGACTATTCCAACCAATTGTACGGTGGGAGGGTGGGGACATGAAGAAAGCAAAACAAAGGACTCTACACCCCAGGGACGGCACGCTCTAGATGCAGGACAACGCAGAAAAACAAGATGAGAAGCCACAAACGCAAGGGAAACCCACCAGAATAGCACAAACTAGACAAACAATTGAAAAAAAAGCATGCACACCCCTCTGCAGGAGCATATCAACCATGCCAGAAATGGACTACAATTAATGTACAACTAATCACTGAGCATCAACCATCCTCCAAGGCTGTTTTCCAAGTGGTTTCCTTAAAGGATCCTTCTAGACTGCAGTCCAGAAGGCAAGTGGAAAATCATACTGCCCCATGCTGTAGTGGCGGGAGGGGGCCGCTTATATACTAAATGGCCCCTTCACCCCCATGCCCCGATCACACTTCAAAAAAGAATCCCTGGTGGTCTAGGGGCATTGCTGAGCACGGATAGAGCAATCTGCGCCCAGCAATGCTTCACTGATGGTGTTTTTGGAAAGGGGAGCGTCTCCCCTTTCCAGCAACAGCTCCCTCCATCAAAATGGCATAGAAATGCCAGAGATCAAGGGAGAAACCTACCTTCCACTTCACTGCCGCAGCCATTTCTGGCTGCAGCGGTGAAATTTACATTGTCATGTCAGCGCGCATTATGCACGCTGATGTGTAACTGAAGGAAATTCAACCCTGGGGTTCGTGAGGAGGAACCACCTCCTCACATAGCCCCATGGCGGGATTTCCAGTTTGTGCTATCGTACAAAAAGGCTAAAAATGACGAGGTATCTCATCCTCTTCACTGCAAACCTAGTGCTAAGGATGAGATACCTCGTCCTTGGCTCTTCAGCGTTTAATAAGTGAAAGGGGTTTGTCATGTGGTGTAGGAAGTCGAACATCAATTGTTCACATTGCATGTTCTGCATTACTTACATCTTGCATTTACTCGATTCAGGACTAGCCTTTAATTCTTTAAAGGTTCATTAGCAGCATTTCCTGCCCTTGCAACATCTCAAAACAAAGTAATCCAATCCATTGAATTACCATCTTTCTTTCAAAACCCTCCATACTCGGATGAAAGTGCACACGCTCGATGCACGTAGGGCAGTCATGTTCATCCTTAATAAATCAAAGCCACTTTGAAAGACTGTTCAGGTCTTTAGATCTCGAACAGCCGGAAGAGATGGGGACCCTCTCATGAATGCTACCATCGACCGGTAAATTGTAAGGTGTATTCAGCAATGTTGCAGCCTTTCAAACAAGACTCTTCTTTTCAGACCTACGGCACACTACATGTAGCAAAGGAGCTTCTTTGCCTTTCATTGAGAATGGGCTGTTAACCAGACACATGGCATTTGATTCACACGTTAACGCAATGTTGTGTTGACACGCAAGTTGGGAATGATTCACAGATGGGACAGGCTTTGTTAAAACATTTGTTTCTGTTCCTTCACATAACCCACCACCTCCATTGGGTTGTGCTTGCTAGTCCATACGAAACATGTGATTCTAAGCAGATCCACAAGCCTCAGAAGACAAACATTACTTTCCAGTGTTTGTCTTTCTGTTTTTGTCTGCTTAGATTAACACATGCCCAACCTCCCCAAACTGAGAGTTGAAAGTATCACAAACAAGTTACATGGGTTATTTAGAAAAGCAGCAAAAAATAGACAAATTGTAAATTGCCAAAAGGGGTCAGTGCAATCCCTCTGTGATGGATATTTCATTCAATGCGATTAGTTTGCCCTAGAATTCAAAAGGCGCCAGATTCCAAAATAAGGAGTATTGTAGAATAATGCATCATGATCAGTAAAATGTGGAAAGGAATTGGTATGAGCCTAGATACCTTTTGTGCACTATACAAATGACAAAATAAATACTGTGATCACAACTAAAATATATTGGATGAACCTGTAGTGTAGGTTTTGTAGTATCATTTTTCAACAGTTCCTTAAAGTTGTGATGGGGACTATGGCCATTGTCTTAATCTTTGGGAGAACTGTGCATATTACATCGAAGCTTTGATTTTTAAGATTCTGAATAGCCTACTCAAAACACCCAAAGACAAATTCCTAACTTCTTAGACATATTATTTAGCATGTAAGTGCCTCTCTGGAACACTGTTCGTTTGGATCTGCATAGCTTGCCATTGTACATCTTGGTGTCCCTATGTAATCATATCCTAGACCTACTTTGCTTGCCAGATCTTAACTTCTGCAAGAGATTCGTTCCCGCCAGATGACTCTTAGATAGTCCTTCCTTGGAATAAAATGGAAGATTTATATTTGCTCTAGCGGATTGGCTTGATCAACTCAGAAGGAATCTGAAGGAACGAGCAGTGGTAAGTTTATCCATGCTTGTATAGTGGCTTCTGCCAGCGCATGATCCTGATGAATTCCCATGCTAAAATGGAGCCAGGTTTGTTGATTTGGTTCGAGGCGGGACACTTTCATCCTTAACAGAGCTCACGTCTCCTTGCTCCCAATTGGGATAGGAGAATATTGTGATCCGTGTTGACATTCTAATGATATTTGATCCGCTTTGCGCATTGTCCTGCCTCTAAACCTGAATGCCAACCTGCTTCAACAGAGCAGATTCTTGGATAAGTCATTTTGTCATCTGGTGATTTCTCCACTCTATAGGAGGAAATAACTGTTCAGATGTTTGTCAATCTGCTTAGAATCACATGCTGCGCATAGGCTGATATCCAGTGGTGTCTGCAGAATATTGCATCTTGTCTTTCGAGAATCGAAAGAGGACGTCGACATGGGCGTGCCTGTAACACTATCCCTACGTGACGTGTAGTGTACCCAAGATCCCTCACGCGCCGAGTTCCCTCAAATAGTTTTTCTCCGCCCAGATAACTGGTCGCCCTTATGCGGATTTCGTAAAGAACATTGCTATTGTCCTCTGTCTCCGGCCCCGATAAGCACGGCGTAAACTCTGCTATGAGGAAGTCACACCCCGGCAACAAAGACGGACACATGCACAGCACTAAATACACAACCCCAAGCCTTACTTTGACTATGTCACAGAAGACTTCGGTGCTAACGGGTACCCCGGTAACTCCGGCGATAACCGGCGATCGCCGGCATCGGCAGCCCTCCCCGCAGCCGCATATGCGCCAAGCGACTGGGAAATCCAAGACAAAGGGCGCTACTCCAAAAACACATAGGTCCGTTGACACGCATCACAAGAAGGCGTACGGCGACTAAGATTTCGGCTCCGCCGAAGACTGCGATTACGCAAGACAAGGCCTTACCACTGCCGACAATCGCAGCGCTACCGGAAAAGGTGGCCAATAAAGGCAAGGCCCCAGCTCTGCTGAAAAAGACTCCCTTACAATCGCCGGCTGTAACTACGCGCCTCACGTCTGAGGAGGAAGTCGAAGACAGCCTGGCAAGAATAGTGTCTGCCGATTCTCAAAGACGGCAGTTTAGGGACTCTTCGTAGGTTTCCGAAAGGCCCAAAGATCCACCGAGATCTAAGGAGAGCGTTCATACATCGAGGGAAAGACACAGGGATACCCCACCTTCATCGGTCCCGCCAGAGGAATTCCCTGAAGGGGAAGAAGGACTTTCTCCAGCATGGGGTCTGGCATGGATTCACATGCTCATGAATATTCCCCGTCGTCAGGCTGGGAATCCTCGGTAAAGAAAAAACCAGTATCAGTTTCGTTTCTGATCTGTCTTTCGTAGTAATAACCAATCACTGGTCTCTGCGGCATACTGACCACAGCCAATGACTGCCCTCTACCTAAGCACCGCCTCTGGCAGCCATCTTCAGATTTTTACCGCACGTTCATGTGTTGGGATCCTCGTGCTATTGCTCTCGAGCGTTAGTGCTATTTTTCGCGCTTTTTCACAAAAAACTTCGATTCTTTCGGTCAAAAGAGCCTCAAGCTCCACCGATCCTACATCCGATCAACGGGGACCCGTGTCGGATTCATCTGTGCCCCTCAAGGGTGAAGATTTCGTCGAGCTACACTTCGGAGGACTCCAGAAGCTTCTCAGGCCCGGTCTCGGAGATGGCCCAGGAGAAGGGAAGCTCGACGCCCGGAAAGCTGTTCAGGGTCTGCCCTGGATGCCAGCTGCAGAACGTCTTCAAGGAGGACGAACACTCTTTCTGCCTTTACTGCCTTCATGAGGACAAGACGCACGTGGAGAAGGACTGTGCGTTTTGCGGCAACATGTCGGAACGGACCATGAAGGACCGCCATCAACGTCTCGCCAACTGGCTGGAGGGTAAGAGCCCGTCTGGCGAGAAGAAGAAGAAATCCGAGCGGTCTTCTAAGACCTTTGAGGGCGCCCCGGCGACGGGGGCCCAACATAAGGCCAAGCACCGCGAGTCCGCTGGCACCGGGAGCGCCGAACGGTCGGGCTCTACGGGCGCCAGGCAGGGCGCACCCTCCCCGGCACCATCAACCACGAGCCAACGCTCTGGGTCGGGTAAGAGGAAGGCCGAGCACCCGGCGAAGCTCCTGGAGAGGCCCCGGTCGAGCTCTAAGGCAGAGGAGGAGCGTGGCAGTGCCCCCTCCCTCAAGGATAAGGCGGTGAGCGCACCTAAGGTGGTGAAGGCCTTGATCCATCCGACCAAGCCCTCTATCGAAACGGTCGCGGCGGCCCTGGCTCAGCTTGTGGTGGCTGCACCAGTGGTGGCGACCTCAGGGCCCAGAATCTCCCTGCCTCCTCGGAGGGAGTCTTCCTTTGTGCCCATCGATAGGACCCCCGTGAAACCCTCCGTGGGGAAGAAGGGGGGGCAGGGCGTCGTCGTAGATTCGGCCTCAACCTCAGAAGAGGAGCTGATCGAGGTCTTAAGCCACGGCCTAGGCGTGGAAGAAGGCCAGCCCGTCGGAATGGACCCCGACGCAGGTGACGACGACGACATCGTCGAGGATACCGACGGGGCCCCTGCTCGCCCGTCGGATTCCCCTCTGCCAGCGCCGCAAGACAACTCGGCGGCCATTTTGTTGGCCATACAGTCCTTATGCTCGGAGATAAGGACGAGGCTACCGTTACCGACGGAGGAACCTCTCCCGTCGGGGGATCCAGAACCGGGACCTTCTGGTGTTCCCCCTACCAAGAAAGGAAGGATCCATCCACCACCTCCTTTTCAACAGTCGCGCCCCGTCCAGCCCTCCTCCCCGTCCACCCGAGGGGATGATACGGGGACTGACACGGCAGCGACGGGTACGGACGACGAGGCATACGACGAGGATTTTCCGTCGTCGCCTCCCACCAGGGCTTCTCCGCCCGACGAGATCGGATCTTTCCACTCCATGATCTCCAGGGCTTCCGAGCTTTTCCAACTCTGCCCTGAGGAGAAGAAAAAGGAAGGCTTCCTTTATCAGCGGCGCGAGGCCAAGAGGAAGACGGTCCTCGCAGTGCCTCTGTTGGACGACATTTGGGATGAGGGCCTTTCCCTCCTCAAGAACCCTTCCACGACGCCAGCTAGAAGAGACCGGTACGAGAAAAAGTACCGGGTCCCGGACACGGCCCCCCTATGCCTCCGGGCGCAGCCTACCCCGGACTCCGTCGTCTCCGCGGCAGCCAGGAAGAAAGCGGGGGGGGGGTGCGGCCTCCACATCGACTTCCCCGCCGGACGGCGAGGGAAAGAAATTGGATGCTATGGGACGTAGAGTCATCTCGTCGGCAGCGACGACGATTAAAGCGGCCAACGCCTTGGCTATCGTGGCCCGCTACGACAGGGAGCTCTGGTACAAGATAGCTCCCCTGCTGGATTTTCTGTCGGACGACAAGAGGGCGGAGGCCCTTGAGATCCTGCAGGAAGGTGAGGTGGCTTCGGACCACGCCATCACCGTGGCGACGGACATCGCCGACACTGGGTTCCGCCAGCTGGGCAACGGCGTTTGCCTTCGACGTCGTGGATGGCTCAAAGCTACGGACTTTCGGCAGGACGTCCAGACCAGAGTCCTGGACATGCCCTTCGACGGGAACAACCTGTTTGGGAAGACAGTGGACGATTCCCTTCAGGCCATCAAGGCGGATACTGAGACGGCCCGGGCCCTTGGAGTCCTGCAGCAACGACGGACGCCCTTTCGGAGCGGCGGAGGCAAGGGCGCCTCCAAAGGTTCCGGCGGCGGTTTCGCTTCCTACCGTCAAGCGGCCCGCTCGTCGTCGCAAGAGGCCTACAGAGGACGAGGCAAGTCTAGCGGACCCCGCCGTCGTCGCCAAGGAGGTCAAGGCGGCAAGGCCGCGTCCAAGCAGGATTGAACCGGCCGTGGGGTCGGGCCCCCACCGAAGCACCCCGGTGGGAGGCCGGCTGGCGGGCTTCGTCAGCGTGTGGGAGTCCATCTCCACCGACCGTTGGGTGCTGGACGCCCTGGCCCGGGGCCACGCGCTCGAGTTTCAAAGAAGGTGCCCGCGCGTCCCCCCCCGTGGCCAGGAAAGAACTTCACGTCCCTCAACTTCTCCTGGAGGTAAAGGCGATGCTCAGAAAGGGCGCCATCGAACTCGTCCCGAAGAGGCTTCGGGGCTCCGGAGTCTACTCGCGATACTTCCTCGTGAAGAAGAAGACGGGAGGATGGCGCCCCATCCTAGACCTGCGACGTCTGAACAAGTTCATCAAGGCGCAGAAGTTCCGGATGGTCACCCTCCAGCACGTCCTGGGTCAGCTGGAGGAAGGAGACTTCCTATCGTCGTTGGATTTGGAGGATGCCTACTTCCACATTCCCATCCTAAAGGGGCACCGAAAATTCCTCAGATTCGTGGTCCAAGGGCGTCATTACCAGTTCAAAGCCCTTCCCTTCGGACTACGGTCGGCACCCAGGGTTTTCACCAAGTGCCTCGCACCGGTGGCGGCGCAGCTGCGCCGCGAGGGGATTCACGTCTACCCCTACCTGGACGACTGGCTCATCCGCGCCAAGACGAGGGAGCTCGCCGTGGTCCACACGGCAAGGACCGTCCAACTCCTCACGGACCTGGGATTCTCCGTGAACTACGCCAAATCCCACCTGGTGCCCGCGCAAGTCGCACTGTTTCTGGGAGCGAGGCTCGACACAGTGTCCCTTCTGGCCTCCCCGTCGGAGGAGAGGACCAGGACCATCTTGGGCAAGGTGCAACGGATGTTGGTGGCCGACGCGGCCAAAGTGAGGTCCATCAAGTCCCTCCTCGGGATGATGTCTTCCTGCATCTACCTCATTCCCATGTGCATGCTCCGGATGCGCCCGTTGCAAGAATTCCTGGATGCGCGCTGGATCCAGACGGGCAGCTTCGAGGAAAGGATCAAGCTCGACGAGAGTTTCCGACGAGCGATACGGTGGTGGGGCACCCGCGCGCATCTGACGGCGGGCATGGACTTCCAGACCCCAGCCCACCAGGAGACTGTGACCACGGATGCCTCCCTGGAAGGGTGGGGAGCGCACACAGAAAATCTGCACGCAAGGGGACTCTGGCTCCCGACGGAGAAGTCCCTGCATATCAACGTCCTGGAGCTCCGTGCAGTGTTTTGGGCCCTCAGGTCCTTCCTTCCGTCCCTCAAGGGCAAGGTGGTGAGGATCTTCACCGACAACACCACCACCATGTTTTACATCAGGAAACAGGGCGGAACCAGGTCCCCAGCGCTGTCCAAGGAGGCGCAGGACCTGTGGCATTGGGCCGTCGCCCAAGGGATTTTTCTGGTGCCGTTTCATCTGGCAGGGATAAAAAACACCATCGCCGACTCACTCAGCAGGGAGCTGCGCTCGTGCCACGAGTGGGAACTACGGCAGGATCTGGTGGATCGCCTCTTCCGACGGTGGGGCACACCCCAGATCGACCTGTTCGCGACGGCGACGAACACCAAGTGCCGGAGGTTCGCCAGCAGGTTTCCCCAGACGAGGAGCATGGGCGATGCTTTCTCGTTCCCCTGGGAGGGCCTGTTCCTCTACGCGTTCCCTCCATTGCCTCTGCTAATCCGGCTCGTCAACCAGCTCAAGAGGTCACGGTGCAGGATGATCCTCGTCGCACCTGCGTGGCCGAGGCAGATATGGTTCCCGGACCTTCTGGACTTGTCAGCGTCCCCGCCGATCAAGCTGCCGGCGGACGCGGATCTACTCTCCAGGGTAGGAGGCGCCATCCTCCACCACGACCCGAAGTCGCTGAACTTGCAGGCCTGGCTCCTGCAGCGCTAGAGTTTGGAGGATACGACATACCGGCCGATTGCAGAGAGGTTCTTGCAAAGGCCAGGGCGTCCTCGACTCTTAAATGCTACGGACACAAATGGAAGAGGTTCTCTGTCTGGTGCCACGCACAGAAGATTAACCCTCTACGGATTACGGCTCCCCAAGTACTGCCGTACCTGCTGACGCTGGCCAAGGCTGGTCTGGCACACGCGTCCATCAAGATTCATCTTGCTGCGATCTCCCGATACACCAGAACCACGGGGCGGACGTCTTTGTGGTCTCATCGTCTGGTGAAAGAGTTCATGAAGGGACTGTTCAGATCGTTCCCGCCGGTGAAGGCTCCGGCCCCGGCGTGGGAGCTCAACGTGGTGCTGACCAAGCTCATGGGACCTCCGTTCGAGCCTCTGCACTCGGCCCCGTTGAAGTTTCTATCGTGGAAAACAGCTTTTCTGGTGGCCATCACCTCCGCACGACGAGTGGGAGAGATCCAGGCCCTTTCCTGCAAGGCCCCGTACTTGACTTTCCACGACACGAGGGTAGTGCTCAGGACGCACCCCTCCTTCATGCCCAAGGTACCGTCGGACTTCCATCTCAACGAACCCTTGGTGTTACCTGTGTTCTTCCCGTCGCCTTCGTCGCCGGCTGAGAGGACTTTGCACTCGCTGGATGTAGCTAGAGCGCTGAAGTTCTACGTGGACCGCACGAAGGGGTTTCGGAAGACGTCACAACTCTTTGTGAACTTTGGACCTGTCAATCAGGGGAAGGCTCTCTCGAAGGCTTCCATCTCCAGATGGCTCTCCGGCTGTATCATGTACTGTCACCGGTTGGCAAACCGACCGCTGCCTGGCCGTCCGAGAGCCCATTCCACCAGAGCGATCGCAGCTACCACGGCGTTCCTATCTGGTGTGCCCCTGCTGGACATATGCAGGGCTGCTACGTGGAGGTCGACGCACACCTTCACGAAATTCTACTGCGTCGACCGGGATTCCAGGGAGGAGTCCAGGGTCGGCCAAGCAGTGCTGCGCAACCTGTTCGCCTGAGGTGAGCCTGGTGAGGAGGTAAGATGCTTAATGTTGAGTTGATGTGTTGCTTAATGTTGAGCCTTTGCCACCTCCCGTGGTTGTGCATGTGTGTACTGCTATGTATTCTTTATTCATGAGCATGTGAATCCATGCCAGACCCCATGCTGGAGAAGGAACAAGTTACTTACCTGTAACTGTTGTTCTCCAGCATGGGTCTGGCATGGATTCACATGCGAACCCTCCCGCCTACCCCTCTGCGGCTCTTCACTTGGTCATACTGCCACTTCACGTGCTTCCAAATCTGAAGATGGCTGCCAGAGGCGGTGCTTAGGTAGAGGGCAGTCATTGGCTGTGGTCAGTATGACACAGAGACCAGTGATTGGTTATTACTACGAAAGACAGATCAGAAACGAAACTGATACTGGTTTTTTCTTTACCGAGGATTCCCAGCCTGACGACGGGGAATATTCATGAGCATGTGAATCCATGCCAGACCCATGCTGGAGAACAACAGTTACAGGTAAGTAACTTGTTCCTTCTTTGACGTGAAGGCAGAAATCTCTACAGTTTTCGACGGAAGACAGTGCTAGAGACACTTTTCAACCTCTAGACCATTCTAGGTCATCAGGCTGGACTAAAGAAAAGTTTGAAGACTGCATGGAAAGGCTGGACAGGTTTGTTTCATGTTCAGAACAACCTACACCAAGAAGGCCACGGGATGAAAGCCCCTTTTAACCCTGGAGCTAAATTCCCATAGCTTTTTGAGCCCTCTTTAGAAGAACATATGTATAATTATGACCTTACTGAGGAAGACATTCCACCAGTAATTGTAGAGGAAAATACTTTCTCTAAAGAGGAGGAACATGAGCCTATTGAGGGCTGGGGGAGGACCCAGATATTGGTGACCCTCAACCATGGCAGTCCCCAGAGCCTCCAGATCCAGATATTCTGGCTTTGGACTCCCCTCAAGCCACCCCTATAAGAAACCCCTCTCTAGTTGATGATCAGTTGACGGTTAACGTATTGTTGTGTAAGGCAGCTGAACACTTTAAAATTGCCACTGAAGAGACGGCCCGTGAAGCAGACTTTGTTGAAGATATACTCAGAGAAGCTGCCAGCCAGGCTACCCCTCCCCTCAATTCAAAATGCCTGGCTCCCTCCTTGGCAACACCTGCTCTCACAAGAGGTGTAAACCCAAGAATGGAAAAACTTTCGCCCTTCTCCCTCGGATCCTCTATGTATTAGAGGTCATTCCACCCCATATTCTTTGGTAGTCATTACCACAAGAGCAGGGGTCCCTTTGTCATCCAGCAAGGCACCCCCTGACAAAGAAGGAAAAGACTTTACGCCATTGGGAAGAGGGTTACCACAGCAGCAGCGTACTCTACGCGTATTGCCAATAACACCACTTTATTGGCCAGTTACGCCGATGCGCAATGGGCTTTAATACAAGAAGCCCTAGAAGAGGCTCCAGAACCTCTATGAAACGGTCTCCTCACCACAGTCTCTGAGGGTAGGCAAGTTAAACATAGCATTTTAAAAAAATACTTTGGATTCTGCCGAGGCGGCAGTCGAGCCCTGGCTCACGGCATACTCTTCAAGACACGCATGGCTTCGGAACTCCGGATTTAATCCTGAGACGCAAGCGTCGCTTATAAACAAAACTGTGGAGAAATCCAACTTGTTTGGGAAGGCGGTCAACGAGGCCCTAGAGACCGCAAAAAAGGAACATGACACCCCAAAGAGTCTGGACCAAATTACTCAGAGACCCTCCATAAGACGAGGATTTGGAAATCGAAGGATTTTTCGTGGCCAACCCTTCACTCATCAACAATACTCTTCAGGAAACAACTGGAACTCTCCACAGGCAACCAATACTTACAACACCCCATACTCCCAAAGGGGACAGCGCCGTGGAAAAGGAAGGGCCAGGAACCCTACCTCCAGAGGTTCTCTAGCCTCAGGTTCCAAATGACCCGAGGATTTGGGATCCGCTCCCATGCCTCCCCGGGCAGGGGCCGGCTTGCATCGGTCCTTCAGGCATGAGAGGGAATAACCACGGACCAGTGGGTGCTAAAAACCATAGCCCATGGGTACTGTATAGCGTTCAACCGGTCCCCAAAATACAGACCTCCACGACAATGAAGACTAACACCAGAACAACTTCACATACTACTTCAAGAAGTTGAGATACTGGCACAAAAAGGAGCCATAGAAATTGTACCTCTATCACAGGTAAAAAGTTATTTATTCAGTGTACTTCCTTGTACCCAAAAAGGATCTAACCATGTGCCCTGTTCCAGATCTGCGCCCAGTGAACAAATTTGTAAAACCACGAAACTTCTGCATGGTCACCCTGCAGGAAGTAATTCCCCTGCTCACACGGGGATTACATTGCAACTCTAGACATGAAAGATGCATACTTTCATATTTCGATGTTGCCAGCGCACAGAAAATACCTCAGATTTATGATACAGAACAAACCCTATCAGTTCAAGGTACTACCCTTTGGTTTAGCATCTGCACCAAGGGTATTTACAAAGGTATTAGCAGTATCAGCAGCACACTTGCGCAGGCAATCCATTCCAGTATATCCTTACCTCGAAGACTGGCTCATAACAGGGGACTCTTACGAGACGGGTCTGTCAAATACTCAAAAGACGATAGATCTTTTATTCAGTCTGGGATTCTCGATCAACAAGAAAAAATCCAGTTTAGACCCCAGTCAAGTCAAATAATTCCTAGGGGCACTAATTCGAGCAAAGGACTGCCTCGTCTTCCCCTCCAACGAGAGGGTTCAAAACATGTGATTTCAAATCCCTCACTATGTAGCCAGTCGAGGGGCAACAGTATGCAAGGCTGTGTCTGCTGGGAATTATGGCGGCATGTATCTATTTAGTTTCTCACCACGCCTGCACATTCGCCCAATGCAAGAGTGGCTAAGCAGACAGTGGTGTCGGGCCAACGGACAGTGGGAGGATTTAGTAGTGGTCTTGCCAGCCCTAGTTCTCTCTCTGCGGTGGTGGTCGAGGGAAAACCTCTTGAAAGGGAAATCCTTCACCACCATCGCAGTGGAAGCCACTCTACAGACGTCTCCCTCACAGGCTGGCGAGACCACCTGCTTCAGCAAGCGTAGCGTCCAACCACATAAACCTGCTGGAAGTGTTCAAAGCACTAAAAGCTTTCAAAACACAACTGCAGGGAAAGACTATCCTAATCCTCACAGAACATTACCACGGCCATGTTACTATCTGAACAAACAAGGGGGCACTCATTCTCCAGGGCTGTCCAAACTGTCTCAGAACATTTGAAAGTGGGCTCTCAAATGCAAAATATTCCTGTTATTTCAGCATGTTCCTGGGGAACTCAATCTTCTGGCAGGCGTACTCGGCAGAGACTTTCCGTTCCCCAGGGAGTACGAATGGTGATTACAGACATCGTCGCCAATGTTTTAGCACCAAGGGGCTTTCCAGAGATCGATTTGTCCGGAACTCTGGAAAACGCTCAACGGCAAGATTACACCTGCAGGTATCCCCAGAACCACTCCAAGGGGCACAGACTCTGGATAACATGGTCAGGGAAATTTGTCTACGCTCTTAATAGCCATTTCCTCCATTAGGAGGGTAAGTGAACTACAGGCACTCTCTATTCTAGATCCCTTTGTAACAGTTCATAAAGATGAGGTGGTTTTGCGCACTCAACCTAGATTTGCACCTAAATTCATTTCCAAGTTCAATGTGAAACAGTCAATTGAGCTACCGACGTTCTTTCAAAATCCTTCAAACCCGGGGGAAAGAACCCTGCACGCACTGGGTGTATGCAGAGCTGTCATGTCCTATATGGAAACAACTCGTCCACTAAGGAAAACTAATCAGTTTTTTGTTTGTGGCCACAGGAGGAGGAGACCCAGTCTCCAAATCCACTATTTCTAGATGGATTGTTAATTGCATTACACTATGCTACACTCTTGCTAAGAGAATTTCCCTTCAAGCCTAGAGCACATTCCACTAGAGCCACTGGGGCATCCATAACATTCATTGCAAATGGTCCCCTTGAGTCCATTTGCAAAGCGGCAACCTGGAGTTCTGTACACACCTTTATAAAATAATATTGCCTAGACACTCATTCTAGATCTGATTCTGAGGTGGGAGAGGCAGTACTAAGACCTCTTTTCACTATTGTTCCTTCTCACAACCCACCTCCAACTCCGGGTACTGCTCGCTAGTCTATGCACAGCATGTGATTCTAAGGGTGTCTAGTCAAAGGATCGAATCTAAAGGGTCGACAGTTCAAAGGGTCGACACCAAAGGGTCCACAGGTCAAAGGATCAAATTTTTTAAAAATAATTATATATATATTTTTAGGTTTTTGTTTAGGGGAAAAGTGTTTTTTAGCAAAAAAAAGGGCCCCCACCCCCAAAAAATAAAAATATGTGGGGAGAAAAAAAAATTTGATCCTTTGACCTGTCGACACTTTCACTGTCGATCCTTTGACTGGCAACCGATTCTAAGCAGATTGACAAACATCAGAAGACATGCATTACTTACCATAAAAGCATTTCTGATGGTTGTATCTGCTTAGATTCACAGGCGCCCACACTTTCTCCCTGCTCGGATGGAAGAAACATGGACGTCTTACCACTTTCTCTTTTCTGTACTCACGGTAGTCATAAGGCTCCCTCTTGGCAGAGAAAATACAATCGAGGGACCTCGACGCGTGAGAGATCTTGGGTACACTACACGTCACGTAGGGATAGTGTTAGAGGCACACCCATGTCGACGTCCTCTTTAGATTCTCGAAAGACAAGATGCAATACTCTGCGGTTACCACTGGATGTCAGACTATGCACAGCATGTGAACCTAAGCAGATACAACCATCAGAAATGCTTTTAAGGTAAGTAATGCATTTCATACTTACACAAAAATAACAAGGATCAAGGCCATGGGTAGAGGGCACAGCAAAAGCACTGATGAATTGAGTAGATTAGTTGAAAGGTAAGCTTAAAATGTATTCTTCAACTTTTTGCCACCATCTGACTTGGGTCACAACTCAAGTCACCTCATTGGGAACTGATGCCGCCATCTTGGCAGGAAGTCCAACGCTAATTCACAGTCCAGGATTAATTGAATAGGACATAATGTTAACCCCACCGCCGAACATATCCCCAAGCAGTAAACCACTAACCCGCTCACATGCAGGCAGTATCCTAGAAACGGGTCTCCTCTTTTGAGGAAAGTAACGCATTGCTTGAGCAATACATCCCCCAACCTTTTCATTTGGCAATAGGATTACTACATTTACTTCCAAAAACATGATTTTCACCCTTCAAAAACAAGGGAGTAAAATTCTCACTTCAAAATCTTTTCTATGCTTTACATATTAACATTAGCCTGCTTAGCATCGAGAAAGGATTGTGAATGTTAGCAAGTGCCACATCCAGACTGCATTGGGAATATTACCAATGCCACATTTAGATAGAAGCTTGCTTCGCATCTAGACAGGTTGCTCATGCGCCACATCTAGAAAGAACGTGGACCTTTAGCACATCACTTTTAGATAGCAAGGCATGGTGCGTGGTACAAATATCCTTTAACATGAACATTTAATGTGGTATTCATTCCAGTGGTTTTCCAAATCTGCTCCCAGATGACATGTGGCTTGGGCAGTGTACTTGCAGCCACTTCTATGATTTTTGCTCCTCTTCTGCAGGGCTGGTGTGGCCAGTTGGCACTACTCGGGTAGCAGTCCCCTTTTGCCAATAGTTGTGTGGGCATAAGTGGGTAGAGGAGGGATTAACACATTTCCTTTTTTGTAGTTGTATCCTTTTCATGCTGTGCAGCATTGTGATATTTTAATTGAAGAAAAACATGGCGGAAGCCCACATATTTTGCGTTTTTCAACTACAATGTTTCTGCTTTGGCCATCTTTCCAGTATGTTTGAACATTATTTAACACAGTTTAAATGCTGCCAGCGTAATTTTATCTGGTGCAACTAACCCCATGTTCGTGGCCTTTTAGTGCCAGGTCTAGGAAGAGGCTGGAAGGGGAAGATTATTGGCAGGAGAGGCACGATACGAAAGATGGAAGTGTTGCATGCAGACAGGAAGAACCTGTGTTTTGGGTGCTGTTAAATTGCGAGTTGCGGGTAAGAACTTATGGTATGTATAGCCAGAGGGGAACGCCCACGTGCAAGTAAAATGCTCTTGGTGGATGGTTGCGACACACCATCGGTTATAGGCTTAGTGCTTGGTGGTGGAAAGTAGAGTGGTGAGCAGTTTCGTGGTGGGTGCAGAAAAGCCATATAGCTAGGTCGAATGAGCCATAACGTTCAAGTGGCCTCTGCTGACCGATCCCATTGTCTCCATCTTCGACTCTCGTTCTTTCATACTTGTTGATGTACAAAGAATCAAAGAAGGGAGGAGCGGACTGCTAATTCACTGAAGTGTTCTGGGAGGTGTCAACCTTTTGGTTCAGACACAGAGCTGCCAGGATGTGTAAATTTAATGATGCTTTCCGCTTCCTTTGTATGTTGGTTTGCACGCATAGAGCAGTCTCCTACATCTCGCTCAGGTGGGTTCCAGTTGGGCCCCATTGGGGCTTGTACCCACCGGGCAAAGAACAGTTTGTTAGGGCTATGGACAGAATCCCAGGTTTTCTCCCATTAGTACCTGGCAAGGGACAATCCGATTGTTTCTAACATTCTTACTGGCCCTCGCCTGGGTCCTTACCTGACGGACGAGGCTTTGCTGACTACCAGGGCCCCGGTTTTCTTTCCGCGAGTGGCTGCCATGGAAAGGGAGAGGGAACTTCATGTCCCATTTGCTGTTCCATGGCGGCCACGTTTTTATTTACTTTTTTGTTCGTTTTATCAATGGCAGCCATGGAAAGGGAGAAGGGACTACGTATAGTCCTTTTCCCTGTTCTGTGTTGGCCATTTTTTTTTCTTTCAGTTGAGAAATGCTGACGGCGTCTCATAACTGAAAAAAATACTATTAGTACTCCGGTTTTACCGGCCTGAGTACTAATAGCAATAAGCCCCTTGCAGAGGAGGGGGGCATTACAGTTTTAGGTAATGCCAGAGGGACTGGAACTATGGGCCTCAGGACATTACCTGAAGCAGAAATGCCCCCTGTTGGTTGGGCTTATTACTTAAGTAGTCCACCTCTGTATCTCCAACAGACATAAAACCCCTTTCACGTGGCACTCCCGACCAAAGTCTAGCCTTCTCCGCCTGTCCTCAAAACCTCTAACTGGTGTGGCAGCATCATAATTTTGCTACCAGAATGATGATGAAAGCCCACAGGAATTTCTTCAGGTGGATGAGATGAGGAGCAAAGGTAGAATGAGGATTCCTCAGTGCCCCATAAAGCAGGGGTAAACCATACCTAAACCAGAGGGGCTTCCACAACTGCAGGAAGGTGAGGGGAAGCTTGTGGCCAATGAAAAATGGGTAGGTCAGTAGAATATATAGTCCACCAATATGGTAATCTCTAATTCATAGCAATTCTGACCCCCTTACCTAGATGCTGATCATTTTGTTTTATTTGTATCCGTTTTAGGGGCATTTCTGATCCCAACAGGACACTAAGTGACTCTTTTGTTTCTATCGTTTATCTCGAATATTGGTGTCCATGCAGAAGAGTTTGAAGCCTAGCGCCTTTCACCTCCACCTACCTTTTCAGCATGTCATTGAACAGATCAGGCATTAATATTGACGACAGTAGACATTTAAAATATTGACCGATAATGCTTCTGCTGCTTGATCGTAAGTTTCTTCTCGTGCCCCTCGCACACCACACTATCCAAATCTATTTAGGACCTCTGATTGTAAGTCATGATTCATAGTTGAATCTGCAAGCATTGCTGCCCATGAAGCTAGATCTGTTTGGAATAATCCACCACACCGATATGCATTTCCATCTCAATTTAGAAAGAAGTTTTCTTCTTTGCCCTCACTGTCTTTGCCAGCCCTTCCCCGGCCTGCCTTTCATGAATGTGATGACTGTCTGTGGGAACAGGCTGCTTATGCAACGTTGCTAATTCTGCCATCCCTGTTTACATGGAGCCACGCCATCTGCTTGCAGCTTAAGAATCTCCACTGTAGCCTCTTATTGGAGGAACTCTGGATCTGAAGGGCCGTGCCACCCGCCCCCTTCCTCCCACCTCTTGAGTGCATACTTTCTGCACAGCATGAGTCCGCCACACCTTGTTTTTGTTCATCGTAATGTCTCGAGCTCAAGGCCTGGTCTCGCGTAGCCCGGGCGTGCAAGCTTCATTGGGACAAACAGATCGATGATTCATAGTGGCTTTGTATTGTATCCTGAAAGGTGTCAATGTATTCTTAAACAAATGAATAAAATGGGTTTCTTGCTGTCTGCTTTTGAGTAGAGAGCCCCGTCTTTAAATCTTTTGAATGTGTCAGTCAGCTCCCGTTCGTAACTCGTGATTGCAGCAGGATACTTAAATTCCACATTTCAGAACTATTTTTGCTTGGTGACGTTTTTACTAGCCAGTTGAATACATAGTAGAATCCCATCGTTGTATTGACCCGAAAGTCTTTTTTGATTGGAACATTTTATTGGACATGAAGTAATACTTGATTATAGTGACTTCCTTTGTCGTGGTGCTGCACATACATGTTTGTAGTGGACGGGTCTCCTTGTAGGCTAGCATTGTAAACTATACAAATAGTTCCTTTGCTACTCACTGCTTAGGCGAGAAGTGCTTTACCGGTTACTTTGGCCAGGGGTGTTGCTAGGTCTGGAAAAGATCCGGGCCTGCACTAATGTCGGGACTGTCGTGACTTTGGGCTAGCTAGCCTTTTGGTTGTAGCCCCTGAGCTTCTATCCGGGGCTACAACCAGAAGTCCCGGGGCTATAACTCCCTCCCCCTTTCCACCCCTCCAGCAACAGCTCTTTACCTCTCTCTGGTATTTGGTTTCGAATGCCATCAACAAAATTGCAAGGCTCCTGCTCAGTGCTTTTAGTGGGCCGGGGCCTGCCAGGGCTGGGTCCCGGCAGTCTCCACAAAGTGAGGCTTAGCCTAGGCTCCCCGGTTCCACCACTTCACGGCGTGTCATTGTCCCGCCATGGCCTCGACTGGAGATGAGCCCGCCATCATCAAGTCGGGTAACCAGTTTGTGCGAAGCTGCGACTGGCTGGTACTTGTGTTAGTTACAACACCAGGAAACCTACAGCCTACCCACCATTAACACCCCTTTGTCTCCACTCCCTGTTGTGCTTTTTACACTGTAATAGGCACAACAGGAGTGGAGACAAAAGGATGTTCTTGATTGACCCATTGACCCATTAACCCCATGGCGGAGGCTTTAGCTTCTGAAAGCCTTTACTTAAAGGCCATAACCTCCCAGCCATCACCTCTTTCCTTTTACAAATGACTTGTTGCAGCAGGTTACATGCACACCAGGTTGGTGATGACCTACTCGCTGCCTTTGTAAGTTCCAAGTCCTCTGGAAACTGAACTCTCCACGGCTCATTAGGACGTTGCTTACATTGCTCACAATCTTGACACTGGTTGCATATTTACAAACTACCGTTTTTTTTTTCCACAAATGCAAGTCTTTATCATTGCGTGCAGTTCAGGCAAGCAGAAGACAAAGTACCCTTATTTTCGATTAAATTAAGCAATGTGCAGCAACGCTGGGAAGATAATCCATTAAATGCTGACAGTAAAACTAGCCCACGTATACATTTAGGAATATGAATGTATATCCTGTCTGGGAGCAGGGCCCGTGAACTCGTGTGCAGTTTAGGGGCATGCGGCTCAGGCAGCTTGATAATGCAGTCATCAAGAAATGTCATAACCCCTTTGAACCTATGGCTACTACTGAAGTTAAGTACCTATCCTGGAAGGTGGCTTTTTTGATTGCGGTAACATCTGCAAGACGCTTGGTGAGCTTCAGGCTCTCTGTGGAACATCCGTTCCTGCCTTTCCGTAAGGATAGTGGTGCCTCACACCCACCCTTTATTCCTTCCGAAAGTGGTTTCGGAATTCCATTGAAACCAGTCTATATCTTTGCCGGTCTTCTTCCGGAATCCGGTCTCTGATGCTGAAAGGGCTCTGCACAATTTAGATGGGACTAGCAAACTCGGGCGCTCTTAACTTTTCGTCACATTTGGTGATCCAAATGGGAAAACCTGCCTCAAAAGGCATCCATTTCCCGCTGGATTGCTTCATGAGTTTCCGGGGCCTACAAGTGTCAAGGCCTTAAAACACCTAAAGGCATTCATGCACATCTCATTGATGCACAAACTCATTGACCGAACCGCCTACTCCCAACTGAATGCCTGTCAAAGCCAACATCTCCTAGACCCCGCACAATCAGGTTTCAGAGCCCGTCACGGAACCGAAACCACCCTAATCTCAATCTGGGATGACCTTAACATGACGGCAGACTCCCCGCGATGCGCTGCACTAATCCTTCTTGACCCATCTGCCGCTTTTGACACAATCAATCACTCAATCCTCCTAGACCGCCTCCACTCCCTAGGAATTTGTGGAACCGCTCTTAAATGGATAGCTTCATTCCTCAAAGATAGGTACCAAATAACGATACTCTCCACCTATACCTCCCAGGTACGACCAGTCGACACGGGAGTCCCACAAGGAGCATGCCTATCTGCCCTCCTGTTCAATCTCTACCTGATCACCCTCCCTCCAATAATTAGTTCACACAACATCCTGTTAAAACTACGCCGCCGACACTCAACTAATTCTAAAACTAATGAACTCAAATCCCAACTCCCGACCCGACCTGACCTGGCCTCCTGCCTCCTCGACATAGAACTCTGGATGACCCAAAGCCACCTCTTGTTAAACCCCTCCAAAACTGAAATCATGGTATGTGGCAACTCCGAGCTTCTTCCGCATCCACTACCCTGGCCATCCGCAGCTCACCAACCCTCTGCAACTCAGTGAAAAAGCTTGGATGCACCCTTGACTATGACCTTACACACTTGCGCCAAGTCAACGTCTCAAAATCCTGCCACTGCCACCTTAAAACCCTTATGCGTATCGTTCCATATCTCCTTTCCTAACAGACTCTCCGTGGTCCAATCAATCATATCAAGACTGGACTATGCAAACCCCCTATACCTCGAAATCCACGCGTACCAACTGAATAAACTCCAAAGGGCACAAAACACAGCAGCCAAAATGCTACTTGCGCTCGGCCCAAGAGACCACATCTCCGCAGCCCTTAAGACGCTGCACTGGTTTCCAGTTGCCCGAATGGTGACTTTCAAAACCATGTGCATCTCCCATCGAGCACTGCATAAAACAGGATCTCAATATCTTCAAGACAAACTAAAACCCTACCACCCCCCTCGTACCCCAAGATCAAGCTCAGCCGGCCTCCTAGTCATACCTAAGATAAACCCGGTCAGATAAGGCAGATCATCATTCTCAGCCTTGGCCCCCACCCTGTGGAACTCACTCCCACCCCACATCCACCAAACTGAGGATTTAACATCTTTCCGCAAACTGCTGAAAACCTGGCTCTTCCCCTAAAACCAACCGGTACCAAACTAACCCAAACAGCATCTCAACGACACCAACCCAACAAACTACCTGATGTGAGAAATTGACAGCCAATAACCCTGAATATACACTAGAAAGATAAATAGAATTAAACGAGTAAAGTAGATCAAAATAGTGAAGTGGATAATAAGAATAAATCATAGGGAAACAGTAAGGAGATGTAAACTGCTGAAAGGCACATAATGCATGAGGAGGGAACGAAGTGAATGGCGTGGATGAAATAGTTAGGATGGATAAAGTGTGTTGAACAGATGAATGCACCGAGTGAAAGAATGCATGAGTGGAAGAACAGATGACTATATAGATTGAGTGTGTAATTTGTATGAGTATGTAGATCGGATGGACGTATAGAATGGATGAACATGTTATGTGGATGAGCTTAGAGTGGTTGTGTGTATAGCGGACGAGCGTGTATGGCAGTTGAGTGCATAAATACAGAGAAGAGAATAGAACGCAGGAGGGTGTGCACAGAACGTATTAGTGTGGAGAGCGGATGACTCTAAGGGCCTGATGAGTGCATATTAATGTTCAATGCAGGGGGAGCGGATGAGTGCGGGGAGCGGGTGAGTTGAATGCGTGAAAAGCATGGGTGCATAGAGCAGGTGGGTGCATAGAGCAGGTGGGTGCATAGAGCAGATGGGTGCGAAATACAGGGGCAGACAGGAGTGCATGCATGGGGCAGACTGGAGCGGACGTGAGCGCGCGGGGCGGACTGGAGTGCATGAGTGCGTCGAGCAGACCGGAGTGTGTAGCAGACGGGAACGCATGGAATAAATAAAAGCCCATAGAACGGACTGGAGCTCATAGAACTGCGTGACGTAAATAGTATGGTCTGGAATGCAGGGAACGTTTGAAAGAGCATGTAACCCATCATATCACACCCCACGCTTACTCTCTTCTTTACACCACCACTCAACTAGAACAGAGATACTATGCCACCATTCGGTATAACTGTTCTCATACCAACATCTCCCGCTCACTCCCCATCATTCTGAGTAAACTCTGCTGGTTACACACCCCCCCCCCCCCCAGCCAGGCGTTCTCCTCGGGCACTAACGCAGCCACAGTCGGTCTGTATAAATCCTGCCAGAAGGAACACATACCCCTGATCTCAACCAACACACCTAACGCTAAGAAGCAGCTATTACATGAATACCACACCAGCTGCACACATAATCGGTGCGCACACGCGCCGTTGAATCTCCTTACTCTCTCTACGACCTGAACTTCAGTTCCCAAGGGCGTTCAACCTACCAGCGCCTTCAGACCATGCCAATGGTATATAAGGCACTATATAAGTGCAAAATAACATAACATACATGGACATAGGTCTGAAATATCATATTAGTTTTCTTATTTCACTGATCAAGGACAGTGGCATCAAACAAGCATAAAGGACAACGGGTCGAAGACCATGAACAGGAAAAAAAATCTAAAACTGCACCCATTAACACATTGTGACCTAGGAAGACAGTACTTCTGGGTAATGGACATATGTTGGGCCCCAACCGAAGCAAAGAAAATGAGTGATCCTAGAATCTGCGATTGACAGTTCCCCCTTTAGTTTGTCGCCGCTCACGGACATTGGTACATACTGCATTGGCAGCGATTAAAAGTGCATGGCAAAGCACTCAACGTTCCCTTACCCCCTTTCACCTGCCCAAAGGGTCATGTAAGGGTAGCATTAGCAGTCCACAATGATGGTACTCTTTTCTAGCATAGGGACAGGACATGTGTTAACATTAGTAGCCACAAGTAGATTACATTGGCTGTGGCATAGATACCGGGCACAGATCAGCAGCCATAGGAACAAGGTACATACCCCATTGTAGACTCAAACACAGATTAGACATCACAAGGATTGTGTATGTAGCAGAGCTCTTGCTTTGAGTTACTGTATGAGTGTAAAAGCCATAAGGAATGTTAATGTCGCTGGCATGGACAACCCCCAGAAATGTGGAGCAGTTTGAAAGGTGTATGTGGTATAGAGGACGGGGATTAGAAGCTATGAGCAAACGGCTATCAGAAACACAACCTGTCCCATTTCAGGTATGAAATGACGAGCCACTACTGGATTCTATAATTCCTTAATTTTGCATTCAGGTTCTTGTAATTTCTGCATTCACAAGAGGGGGACTCGCAAAATAATCTCACACGGAGGAGGCGCTACTGTACGCTGTTACACTGCTGTATACTGTAGCATTATATTGCACTCTGTCACTATTACTACACCAGGACTTTTAAGTGTTGCAGATAAGACACAGTGAATTTAAATGATTTGCCCAGGACCACACGTTTTGGTTGTACCAGCAGTGTTGCAGTATGGGCTTAGTTATGTGGACGAGACCACGCCAGTTCATTTTTACATGCTGTTTTTTAAGCCACTCCTTCAAGTTTTAGGACACGCTCCTCAGACAAGCCACGCCCCAAATGAGGCCCCCCTCCATTTCTTACCCCACTTAAAGCACTGATCCTGCTACATCCTACAATACACCAGTGTACTTTCTATAGCCCCACGTGTCTCTCTTTATAGGTTCATTATTTTCGTTATTATTGGTCTTTACTGCAGTTTTAAAATCTGTTCATTTCATCTTGGACAAACCTTAGGTTTTTCACTTTTTATACTTTTCTATGGGGGTTCGCGCGTTTCTCCAGGCAGCATTACCTGCTTCCAGGGCGAGTTTAAACTCAGTTGAACGCTGCTGGACTTGCATTACGAGAATCCTCCCATTCATGGCTTGTTTGTGCTCAGATGTGTGTACTTGCGTCGGCCTGGAATTAGAAATTCTTTGGCATGAATTTAAGATTGTTTGGCTTTTTTCATAAAATGGTAGGAAACCTAAAGGGTGATAAATATTCTGATTAGTTGGCTGTATTACCTTTCTATTGTATCACCTCCGCGTGTACATGTTGCGTCTTCATCTACATATCTTGGTGTCAGATTATATTCAGTCAGTCCTCACCTAATTGACTATATCGTTGGTGGGCTTGATCTCGTCATACATCACCGTGCATGATTGTGCTTTTCGCAACAATCCAAACCGCACAAATCCCTACTGGCCTGTTGGCATTAGTCATTAAGCCAGAAGAGATTTTGTTCTTTGTTCAATAGCGTCTGCTACATTTGTAAGTGGAGGCTGTCTTTTCTCACCTCACCTCTCGTAACTTAGGCCTTGACATTTTTTTTTATAATTCTGCCAGATCTGCAGGTCTAGTAACTGTTTACCTACTTGACATATGAAAAATGCACTCGAGCCATGAACTGGATTGGAAAATGTTCTTTTTATTGAAGAAAAAGAAAACTTGGTGGCCCCTCACCAGCATTATTTTCCCAGATATGCCCATCAAAATAGATATGCTCCTAAAGCAAGATAAGCATGCAGGGGTACAGGTGTGGCCTAATGAGCGATCAGAGCATCTGAACTTGACTTGTGAAGGCAGTTCTCCAAATAATTTGAAGTGGGAGTATTTTGCTGCTCCCTATTATTTTTTTTTTAATAGCTGGGAGTAAAAATGTATTTCCAATTCCCAATGGGAGTTTTTTTTTTATAAGCGAGTAAACCTGTTTTAACTGGAAAATGGAAATGTTTTTGTAATAGTTATTCCTTTGCACCTAGATTTTCATACACATTCTCTTGAAATCAGGTAGTAATAATAGTAGTTTCTTCCTGTGGTAATATGGGCAGGGGAAAAGCTAGAACAAAATGAGGGCGTATCATAGGGGCCGTAGGAAAACGAGACACAAACAAGTACCTGCAAGTAGGCAGAGGATGCACATTATTCTCATTCTTATTCCAGGACTCATATTAATAGATATAGTTTTGCACTGAAATGTAGTCATGGATCATATCCCCAGTACGTTGGGAACAGCACCAGTATCTTGAACCTACTCTTGCGTCCCTTTCCTCCATACTGTATAGGATTCCTCGCGAGGGACGGGAGACAGAACCTTTTTCACCAGAAAAAAATCTCCTTTTCCTTTAAATTTAGAGGCGTGTGGGGGTGTGGCCCTGGGAGCATGCGCTCGCCTGTTTCCGCCCACTGTCGCCACTCCTCAGTCCCTTTTTCGGGCCGAATTCACCAGTGCTCCTGGGTTTGGCTTCGGCAATGTAATTCCACGTGGGGATACTTCTCTTCTGTCTTTTTCGTCTTTTTATCATTCAGGTACTCGGTCCTCATGGTTACACTCCTCCCTGGCGCATGTCAACTTCTACAGCGCTCAGCAGGTGTCCATCCTGCAACGGGCTCTTTTTGAACTTCAGACCCCCACGCCCTCTGCCTACGTTGTCTTGGCCCTGACCACGGCTGGCAAGCTCGTACTGCGTGATGCGCTTTCCTCGAGGTCTCTGAAGACAGACTAGGCAGATGGAGGGTGCTCCTCTGAGATCGCTTCTTGAGGACCGGAAGGAAAATCATCGATCCAGGGCCAAGCTAAGGCCACTCTTTTCAAGAGCACCCCGCAAGGGAGACTCCTTCCAAGGACTAGCCCGCACAGGAGGAACCGCTCCGGTTCTCATACCAGCACAAGTACAGAGGTCAAGTCAGCTACCGGCCGGTAGGCCGAGGGGTCAGTGGATCCTCCCAGTGACGGTGCTGAGGGACCGAAAAGGCTCTTTTACAGGGCCTTCACCCGAGGGGACATGCCCTATTACCTGCATCATGTCCGAGGGGGCGCCTTAACGCAGCACTATCCCGAGGGCAATATGCCTTCCTGGTCACTGCCTGAGGTGCGGGATAGGCCTTTTGTTCCAACACCAAGCGTCTTGGACGGGACTGGTTCCAGTGAGCCAGGCATCATGACTTTGGCATGTGGCACGCAGCTCGTCAAAATGGCTGCCGCGCCAGACAAGATGGCGCTCATCCGATACCCCCTCTTGCGGAGCAGGTAGAGGAAAGAGTCACAAGGTTGGAGTCTGGTGTCAGCCAGGTGTGTGACCTGCAGTCTAGCCATCAGCAGCGCTGGGCTTGTTTCCCCTGCACCCCAGGGAGAGTGTGCCCCGGTCTCAGCTGCACTTGGCCACCCCGTCAACATCGCCTTCAGCCTCCGAAGACAGATTCTTTGTAAGTTTCCCCGGGCTGATGCAAACTCCCCAGATGGGGGCCATCTTCCGGGATGCTATCGGGGACTTGCTCCCACAGGTCACCCCACTGGCACCCATAGTCATTCTTTCGATGGCTCTGGTGCCACAGGCCCCAGCACAGACGCTGCTGCCCCAGCCGGCTCCTCCTATTCCGGCTTTCCTGCCTTATACAGTGCAGGTGGTTCGACACCAGCCTTCGCAGCAGCCACTGGCTCCGGTCTCCACTCCGCTGCCCGCGGCGCCCATCACTCCACCACCAGCTCCGGACCCTCTGAGCCTAGCGGAAACTGACAAGGAGGTGGATCCAGACACGCCATCTTCAGCCAGGGCCTTCCACGAATGCCTTGCAGGTTTGGCAGAATATTTAGCCCTTCCTCAGCCCGAGGTAGAGCAGCCCGAGGAGGGGGGGGTCTTAGTAGAAGTCCTCAAACTATGACCCCCTACCAAAACAGGGATCCCAATGCAGAAAGACGTAGTTGGCCTGGCCAAGAAGGGGTGGCTCAAGCCACACTCTGGCAAGACTGTCAATCAGCGCCTCAAGACAAAGTACAGGCAGAGGGAGGGGGGAGACACACTTGCTTTCAGCGCATCCTCAACCGCACTCTTCTGTGATAGCTGCAGCGTCACTCTATTCCAAGCCTCGGTTGTCCTCTGCCACCTCGTCCTCAACGCTGCTGGGCAAGGAGAAGATCTTGGATGCTTATGGAAAGAAGCTGTACTCGAACGCCTTCTTGCACCTGCGGCAGCGCAAATGCCATGTTTGGAGTTGGTCACCCTAAGTTACCTGGGGGCAACCAGACGTGGACTCCCTGCTCACTGTGCTTAGAGAGGCACATCTTCACCTCACTGATGAGGCCCAACACGGCTGAAACACGTATATGGGGTTGCTGTTGGTACTCTTGCTCAGAAGGGAGTTGCCATAGCATTTCGGTGCTGTACTGCCCATGTGGGCGGGACAAAGACTGATATGCAAATGGATATTTCAAATCTGTGAAAGGTACAGTGAGCGAAAAGCAGATGGCTGCAAACTCTTAAAGGTTAAAAACCATTGAACAGGTTATCATGCTGTGTTCTTTGAGAGAAGGGCGCCTGCTACCTTTTTTTTTAAATGCCATGTTGGCAGCCGCTAACCAAGGGCTCTGGCGGTAAATTGCGAACTTCCTCCCAGAACATCTGGCACAGAGCCAAGCGCGCTTCAGGGCGGGACTAGGAGAATCCAGGCTGTTGGCGCAGGCCATTATGGAGTCCACCGTGGCCCACATTGATACCTCTGCCCGGGCTATCTGCATTTCCACAGACATGAGAACGATGGCCTGGCTCCTGCCAACTAAGTTTATCCCGATGTCCAGGAACGCATATTGGACCTTTCCTTCGAGGGCAGTGACCTTTTCCACTCCACCACGGATAAGGGATTAGGTAAAAAGAACAGCTCACAAAGTCTATCTATTCTTAATAAGGTCATGGCCAAGGCCCCACCCAGTAGCAGCAACGCTCTGACAAGGGGCGGGCATTTGGCGGGTTCCAAGGCTTCCATGAACGGAGGGCCAGACAACCGGACTGTTCTCAGTCTGCATCGGAGGAAACAACAAAAGGGGTACCGCCTACCGGTACCTACTTCTCCTCCCTCCTCTCCCACAGATTGGAACAGCAACTCTGCTGGCAGTGATCAGGTTGCTCGTCGAAGAGCCAGGCGGTGGAAGAAGACCCAACCTCCCAGCAGGGCTTGGGCTTTTATTCCAGGATTTTCACCATACGGATGAAGAACCAGGCTGGCGGGAGAGTTGTGTTGGACCTTTCCACCCTCTCAATCTCTCTCTCCCTCTGAAAAAACTCAAGATGGTTACGCCAGCTCTTATTACGGAAGCACTGGACAGGGGAGACCTGAGGTGCTCTCTGGATCTGAAGGATGCTTACCTACAAGTCCCGATTTGGCAGCCGCATCGTTACTTACTGTGCTTCAGGATCATGTGCTTCCATTTCCAGTAAAAGGTGCTACCCTTTGGTCTCAGCTCGGCTCCCAGGGTATTTACCAGGTTGATGAATGCAGTGGCAGCCCCCCTCAAGGCCCAGGGCCACCACATCTACCCATACTTGGTCGACTGGCTCGTCCGGGCTACCTCTCTGGAAGCAGTTCAACATACTGCCTCCGCACTGATGAACACACTCCACTACCCGGGGTTCACTATCAATCTCAAGTCTCCTCTGCAGCCCACGCAGGGCCTGGCCTTCTTGGGCCTCATCTGGGACACAAGCTCTATGAAAGTCTTTCCCACGGAGGACAAGATTGCGGCCATCAAGAGAGCTACAGCTTGCTTTCTCTCCAGGCACGTGACCTCAGCCGGGTGGTACCAAAACCTACTGGGGCTTAGGCCAGCAGGCTCAGCGGAATGGGGGCGGACAATTATGAGATTTTCCTCAGGTGGGGGCATCCCCGGGTAGATCTTTTTTGCCTTCTGGGACAACAGGAGATGCCAACAGTTTGTCTCCGGGCAGGGGCAGGACTCCGGCTCACTGGGAGACTCATTCCGGGTCCAATGGAATGACATGACGGCATACGCCTTCCAACCCACACCCCTAGTCCACAAAGTGATCTGCAAGATAAAAGGGAATCCTGGCACATCAGCATCATTTTGATAGCTCCCTGGTGGCCAGCCCAGACCATGGTTCTCCAGGATCCTCAGCCTTTCGGACAGACCACCCATTCACCTACTGCTGGGCCCAGCTCCTCTCCTGGCCCAGCAGGGGGACGGGGCACTCCACCCTGCTCCTCACAAGCTGGCCCTCGCCACGTAGCTCCTGAGCAGGTCGCGCTGAAACACTCAAGCCTCTCAGGCTAACCCAGAGATCATCCAGGGCGCTAAAGGCTACTAGGAGCCAATATAAGAGTAAATGGTCAAACGACATCTGGCGGGCCTCCACAGGCGTTACACACCTATAAAGAAGCCACACCTGGTGTGGCACATTAATGTTGTTTGGCGCCTCTGCGCACAAACCTTTTGAGCCTATGGCATCCATGAACATAAGGCTGGTCACCATAAAGACCGCTCTGCTCGTGGGCCTCTCCTCAGCTCACAGTTTCAGCGAGATCCGGGATCTGGTGGCATCAGAACCCTATGCCACTTTCCACAGAGACAAGGTCGTCCTGCGATGCTCCCTGCTTTCCTATCTAAGGTGGCCTCCTTCTTCCATCTCAGCGAGGAAATAGCGGACGCCTTGTCACTTTCGATGGGTCTAGGCCCGGTTATCCAAGGCCTCCATAACAGGGGGATGATTGTGGCCGTTAAGGAGGCCTATTGGAGCCAGGGCCATGGCCATCGCGTTCCAATGGCATGTGCTGTGGCAGGTCATAGTGGCACTCCAGAAGAGTCGGCTTTTTAAGCAGCCGGTCTGGGATGGCTTTTCTTTGCTGGTGATACCTGCGTCCAAAGGTAAAAAAGGTAGGCTGTCAGCGGGTCTAACTGCATGCAAAAAGAACCTTAGGGCTGACTTTGGAGCCCTGGGATTTACTGAATTCTTTCACCCAATTTAGAAAATTGGTTTCCACCTAATGGCCCTTTCGCCCTTTTTTTAAATTTATACTGGAATCGTGCAGCAATCACAGACTGTTTCTTAAGGAGGTTGAACAAACGTTGGATTTAATCCTGCAGGATAAGGTTATTTCAACTTTAATTGTGGTGAGACAGGCCCCCAAGGCCCGGGGGTGAGCACCCCCAGCCGCACTGGAGCTTTAGCAGGGCCGATTTAGAGCTTTTCCCTCCGTGCAGGGATGGGGACCCCGCTGGAGGTCCCCAGGACTGTCGCTGGGCTTGGCGGCGGTTAATCCTGACATGAGACGGGTGCCAGGGGACAGCACCTCCAGCCGCCCTGGGGCTTTAGCATGGCCCCTCTAGAGCGTTTCCCCACCGGGATCCCCATGACCACCACTGGGCTTGGGGTCTTCTGACCCATGCACAAGACAAGTGCCCAAGGCCGGGGGCAGCAACCTCGGCCATCCTGGAGCTCCGGCTGGGCCACCTTAGAGCTTCTCCCTCCGGGGTAGATTCAGTCGAGAGTTTAGTTACTAAGTCAGTAAGCCGATGGTCAGCCTTAATGAAAGATACTGGAGACGGATGTAACAGGCCTCTATCACAAATTAATGACTTGTAGAAAGAAAGAGCTGTATGACTTCCAAGTGATCCCTAAAAATCAGAGTGATCACAGTTTATTACTTTGGACCTAGGACGCACCTCTACACTCCTCCCAAGGGAGCTATTATGGTTTCAATGTGGAAATTGCAAGTGGGAGGAATAGATTCAGATGGACAGGGTCATCTCTACATGATTTGAATGTATAACTAACCATCCACCTCTGGACTTTTGCAATCAGAGGGGTGGGGGCGGGGGGGTCGTTATGTGGCAGCTTTGAGTTTGTTTATAGAGTCAAACTTTTCCATCCAGCTGTGTGATTGAGGTGCTCACCTGCACAGCCCTGCGCATTGCCTGCTTATAAAAATATTAATTTCGTTTTCTGGCTTCATCATTTCGTTTTTCTCCTACTTTTGCAGCCTTTGTTGGCTCCGCTGCGACACTCCTCCCCGCTCCCGCCTTCTCTTTCCGGCCCTGTGCTATGATTGTGCCTGTGTGCCCTCCCCGCAATACCATCCAGGGGTAGCCCCTTGGAGCAATCCCCCTCGCTGACCCTCTTCCATCCAACTGTTTGAGGTAAGGTGCTCACCTGGACATCCCTGAGCATTGCCTTCTTTTTAAAAAAATGTTTTGTTTTTCTGCTTCTCTTGCAGTCTTTCTTGGCTCCCCTGTGACACTCCTTCCCCGTTTCCTCCTCCCTCCTGCCCACCAAGACTGTGATTGGCCTGTACTCCCTATTAAGTCCTCCCAGGACAGCCCCACGGCCCGTGCAGCCCATGAAGTTAAGAGCCCCTAGGCAAAGGGCGGCTCCTGCAGCGACGGCTCCAGACAGTGTCTGCAGATGTCGGCAGGGGAGGCCACTGGCCAGCCGTCAACCAGCAACGACCATCATGATAGGTGTGGCCTGGGTGGGGAGTAGAGCAATCACTGTACTCCATGAAGCCCTGCCACTCTACATACCCTCAGAACACAGCACACCAGGCTGTTAATACTAACCAGCTTCACAACTAGTGGGGATTGTGAATATTGGCCTCCGTTACTTTGAAATAGAACTGTGAACAATATCCTGAGTCACTTTGAGATAGAACTGTGAATATTGGCCTGTGTCACACTCAGAGGGAATTGTTAATGTTGTCTTGAATCACATCTAGAGAGTGCCACTTTGAGATAGAACTGTGAATATTGGCCTGCGTCGTATCTAGACAGAATTGTGAAGGTCAGCTTGCATCGCATCTAGACAGAATTGTAATAGCTAGTGTCACACCTAGACAGAATCGTGAAGACCAGAATTGCGTCACAGCTAGACAGAATTGTAATAGCTTGCGTCAAAGCTAGACAGAATTGTGAAGATTAGCATTGCATCACTGCTAGACAGGATTGTGAAGATTACAATGCGTCTCTTCTAAATAGCAATGCCACTAACCAACCCCACTAAACAAGCTCACCCCTCTGTATACACCTCTCGCACTCTACACACACAACCACACCTCCAAAGCACTACAAACCGCTAGCACTTCACTACATTGCAGCAACAAAACATAACACACACAACGCTGCACAACACGTGATGGCTGCCAACCGAAAAGCACGCCTAAACTCAGCGAACAGTGTTAACCAAACCTGCTAACAGCACATCGCAGCTCTCTGGCTCTTTTTCCCGCTCATCCTTACTAACCCATCCCATCCTCTTTCATTTTCAGATCCGCCAGGGGACCGCTCCGGTGGTGATAATGCGCAGTATAAATATCCTTTAACATTAACAAAAGATGGAGGCTCCAGGTCGGTATTTAAGCAGAAGCATGTCTTTGACATGGATAGTATATACAAGAAGAGACAACTAAGGAAGAACCTAAGAGCATTGTCTAACCTAGATTTAGCTAGAATATAGACTACTCAAACTTAAGCTGCAATATAAAAATTGACTGAAGACACATTGAGCTTTTATGTTCCAGCAAGATTATGAATGAATGCTATGCACAATAGCAACTAAAACATTGCCCAGATGTGGGCTCTATCGAACAAAGGTAGCAGTGATGCCCAACTGCCTCTTCAAACTAACCCAAACCGGGGGAAATCTATGGGTACCATACAATTATACGCCTCACAATTAACACCCATGTTAATTTCAACCATAAGCAGAATACAGAGGATGATCTAGTTTTTGATTTGGATGACCCACTGCGACAGATACAAAAACTAATTACATCTACAGTCCCGGGTCTAGATGGCCTAATTTATTTTTGGGCTAAAGGCTCACCCAGAGGAGTGGTCTAGGGTTCTCTTTTCTATCTTCACTCAGGTTGTCCATTCGAAACAAATTCCGCAATCCTGGAAGAAGTTGATTATCATCCAAATATTTATGAAGGGGCAACTGGGAATTACTGCCAAATTATCGACCGACCGATCTTTTGGATGCCCCAGGTAAGAATGTTGCTTGCTTGCTCCTCAGAGACATAACCGACTGGATCAAGCACATGCCTCTGGGGCACAAACAGTAATCCGGTTTTGTACCGGGTCTTGTTACTGCGTTAAACTTGCTGGCATTAAGTTTTGGTTAAGAAAAGAGTTGTTAAATCAGGACAGTCCATCTGTATGGCTTTTATAGATTTTAAAATGGCCTTTTATTCGGTCCCTGGAGAACTTTTGTTCTTAAAAATGGAGGAGGCCGCATGTCCTGCACTCATTTTTGTCATTGGTCTCAACTCTATTCTTTGCACCTCCATACAGATCAGATTGAATAAGAAGGGCCTCCTGACTCATTCAATTATGGCATTTAGAGGTCTAAAACAAGGATGCCTATTAGCACCTGTACCTCTAAACCTTTTATATCAGATGTTGGGCAGCGTTTGAGAATTGTTACCGCCTACCCACTGAAATTGGCAAACACCGCTTTACAATGGCTGCTTGATGCAGATGATCTTGTTATTTTGGATAAAACACTGATAGGACTTCAAAGATCATTAAGTGTTTTTTTTTTTAGCATTATGTAAACCAGAATCATAAACCTTTAATGTTGATAAAACTAATATGCTGATTTTAACTGCAAAAAAGTCCTCGAGGTGGTGTGTTCGAAAATAGTTCTTATATAAAAAGCCATTGGCCGTATTAGACGAGTATCGTTATTTGGTAACTAACATGAATAATAACTGGGAGTCCCCATATATTCTGGAGATTAGGAGGAAGGCCCTAGCAGCAGCTACTCGGGCTGGAGCCATGCGCAGGAAGTATGGGAAGTTCTCCTACAGGTCTATAGTCACCTTTTTATAGGCAGAAGGTAGTACCCATCATAATTTATGGAGCAGAGACCAAGATGGAATTTGTGTAGGGTTTGTTTTGTAGGAATGGGCTGGCTCTCTCAAGATGTTTGCCAATTGGTGAGTTTGGGTTATTATCATTAAATATTATGTACAAGTGGCAAATACTGTCTTTGAATAGGAAATGTGTCTTGAGTAACTCCATCCTGAATTCATAGCTCTATTACTGGTACCAAATGTATATCGCTCATTGCAGGCCTGGAAAAAATCCTTTGTGGATATGAGGGAAGACACTTTTTTGTTAAATCTGCTGATGACCAATCCAGCTAGAGCCACGGTCAAGTTATGGCAATATGATTGGAGACATAACGTGGGAACAATGTAACAAATATGAGACTTATAAGAAGGGCCATTTTAATTTGAAACCTTTTAACAAAATGCCAGCTTATTTTTTAAAGTTCTGGCACCAAAATGTAGAACACTGTTTTTAAGGTTGCGTTTTAATTTGTGGCCAACAGACAAGTCCTAGGAGTGAGATCGAGGGTGTTAACCGGGGAAAGATGTTGATTATGTAAAAATGTGAACGAGCCTGAAACACATGATGGTGTTCTGCCCAAAGTTGTTCTCACAAAGACTTTTTTTTTGCAATATGCTTTTAAGGATTATGAAGATCTAAATTTGTTATTTGCATATTTAGTAAATTTGTGTTTCACCCTAAATTATTAAGGGAATCCAGACATGGACCACTTGGTCACTATTCTTAGAGGCACAGCGCCACCCTTCTGATGAGGTCCAACCAGACCGAAAAACGTGTCTGGGGTTGCTGTTGGTACCCCCTGTTCAGAGGAGAATTGCTTAGCATTTCGGTGCTGGTTTGCCCCAGGGCAGGACAAAGACTTATGTTTTTTGCTATTTCTCGTCTGTGAAAGATAGTGAGCTAAAGACTCTGGGTAAGGCTCTCGTAACCAGGACTAATGTCTAGCAGAGGGCCTCTCCTGTTTGTAGATTTTGATGGCCCAACGCCATTAGCAGCGATAAAAGTTAAGCTGTGAATAAGGGGTAGTGCCATAGAGATGGGTTTTATGAATGTGGATATTTTTTGAAACAGAACTGAAGTCACACATGCAAAAGGGTTTGGTGTAACAATTGTGGAGGATCTTGGCTATAAAACTGTAAATCAATTTAAACTGTTGTAACACTTTTTTTTAAATGTTAAATATTGTATTAAAAGGTTGAATTGTTTATTCAGCTATAACAAAATACAAAAAAAATAAATATAAGTGTACTACTGGTCCGAACGTATCCATGGAACTGTTTGGGTGAAAGCATGAGCACGAGGTCCTACTGGTCTGTTTCCGTTTCCTATTTTATTTGAGTATTTGTACTCCCTATTTTTATTTTTTTGGGAGTATTTGCCTTGGAGTAAAGTGTCCGATAAACCCCATATCTGTAAAGCTGTGTGAAGGTCACTCTACCTCGGTAATGACTAACATTAACTGCTTGTGCATGCCATTTCAAATATTTGTACGCGTATTGCAAGGAATCGTTGAGCTGTGATTAATCAACCTCTTTGGTGCATCCCATTTGATTGCTTGCATATTTCTCAGTTACAAAGAACCCATTTAATAGAAAAGACAAACACTGAAATATATGGGTCTGCACAATTCGAGCACTAAGCTGTCAAATTAACCTGAAATAATCCAGTCCTTCTCGAAAGGATAAGCAAGAGACTGCATTTACTTTTGCTGTTACTGAACAGCTCTAGTAGCAGCATTTTATTGTGCACTTGCTGCATATAATCACTAGTTACATTTCATTACACTTTTTGCAATGTAGGAAGTAACCACATCATCCTAATATTTAAAAATCCTCTAAAATAAGCCTGACAGAAGAACCCCACATAGTGCTAGGTAAGTGACCTTTCTCGCAACCACGCCATCTCAGTTCCTGTACCCCAGTTGACTCCTGAGAGGCTTCATTCTGAAAGTTGAACCCTTTCTCCACAGCAGCCCATACTACGAGTCACCTCCTTAGGGGCAAGAGGATTCTCGGGAAAGTAGTTTCTGATGCTTATCTGCATAGAATCACATGCTGTGCATAGTCTGACATCTAGTGGTAATCGCATAGTATTGCATCTTTCGTTCGAACATCGAAAGGGGACGTTGGCTTGAGCGTGACTCTAATACTCTCCCTAACGTGACGTGTAGTGTACCCAAAATCCCTCAGGTGTCGAGTTCCCTCCAATTGTTTTTCCGCCCAACTAGTTGGTCGCTTTATGCGCAGCTCGCAAGAGTTTACATTGCTCATTAGTTACTCTTTGTCCCACAACCAATGGTAGTGTAGTCTTCGCTAGTTCTCTTCGATGACTACTTCGTGGACTCCCGACACCGAAGACATCCACTACTGCTCAGCAACTGACGTCTGTGGACCATGTGGCATCAGCCCTCCGGCCAGGCCCTTACAGGAGCGAGAGTGGAGCCCAGGTTGTTATTTTTTAAGAATGCATTTCCTTTTCCCCCTTCTCATTCCCTTTCTGATCTGGCTGCTGTCTCCCTCTGCTATGGAGTGGAAGCCCTTTAAATGTTGTCCGTCGTGTAACTGCAAATTCCTGTGGAAGGACACCCATCACCGTTGCAATAGGTGTCCATCTTGTGACCATGATGAGCGTCTTTGTAAGTCCTGCAAGCTCATTAGTCCCGAGAGGTTAAAGGACAGGTGGATATAAGCTGTGGGTGGCCTACGCGATTCAGGCCGAAAGTGATTCCCCTGTTGGCGCCGTCGCTTTGGATGACTAGGATTCCAGTAGCAGCCGTGGCTCCGACATGGATGCCATTGACATTTCGGCTCAACCATCAGGTTCCCAGATGCCCATCCCCGGCAGACAGACCACTGGTTCTGTTATGGGGAGTTCCCACCCCGGCGACAAGGGCACACACGATAGTGCCACTGATGAGGATATTCCAATCCTCACCTTAGAGCCTCCAATAGTGCCATCATATAACATTAAAGGTGCCCTTATAAATGCCGTTCTGTAGAGCACACACCAAAGAAATCCACAATCTCCGCATATAACAACTATTGCACCAGTTAGTAGTTACTGAAACCTGGCTGCACCAAGCTTCTGGAACCCCACTAGCTTTGGCCATCCCACCAGATTTTAATATCATCAGGGCCGATGGATCTAATGCACAAGGGGGTGGTGTGGCTATAATAGCCAAAACCAATCAGCAAATTAGATCCTGCCCTATCGAAGAAATAGCAGGTTACGAACTCCTCTTAGCCAAACTTGCCACTGACCAGAAAACCACACTCAACATCTTGGTCATCTACAAATCACCCAACAGCAATACCCACCCGGACCTAGACCTACTGCTGCTCCTAGCTCCTCACATCAAATCCAATACCAAATGTATAATCCTTGGCGATATCAATCTAGGATTTAACGTCAAGCAGGACATCAAAGCAGAAGCCCTACATGCTGCACTCAAAGATATGAATTTCACAGTTGGCGTATGCCCCCACCTATTTCAAAGGCCGAACTCTAGATTGTATACTTATGCTTAATTCCAAAATAACTATCTAGTCGATAGTACCCATTGATTGGACTGACCACGATGGCATCAACTTTTTCTTTACTAAGAAAGAGATAAGCCCCTCAACGACTAAGGCAATGGATACCTATGAAACAAGAAATAGTCACAAGCCAACAGCTGAGAATCTAGCCCCCATCATAACGGATGTGCTGTCTTCCAACTTGGTCAATAGCAACAAACCGAGTTGCCTGGCAGAGACCTACCACAAGTGCCTTACCACCACTATTGACATGGTAGCACCTTTAATTACTAAAACACAATGCGCTGACAAACAAGTTTTTGGTTTAACAAGGCATTTCTCTCGCTAAGACGAACTAAAAGATTGCTTGAACATATCAACAAAAAATCCCCTACAACAGACTCTGCCAATGCTTTCAGAGCTGCCAGCAAAACGTACAAAGCTGCAATCATAACCCATAAAGCTGAGGTATATAACACTCGCAACGCCAGCTCGAACTCTAAAGAGCTCTTCTCCATTCTTGAATAATTGGAAACCCCAATCCCAGTTACTACTCCTGCAAACTCCAGTAAGGAATGGTGCACTACCATCCAAAACACGTTCGCCTGCAAAATTGACCTACTCCAAAAGGAAATTCTCACAAAAAGAAAAATCTTGGCTGAAAAAAATGTGTCAAACCAATCTCAACATAACTAAGAAAAACGCTAACCTGCAATTCCAATTTACCCAAGACACAGTGGCAGACACAATCTCTAAACTAAAAGCCTCAAATTGCAAAGGGGACAACTCCCAAGCCCACCTAGTTAAACTCTGCGCCCCTCTCATCTCCCCAATCATTACAAACTTTGAACGCCTCATTCAACACAAATACAGTCACGGCATGTATAAAAGAAGCGTGGGTGCCCCCCCCCGCTCAAAAAACAATCTCTTTATGCAACAATACCCACTAACTACCGACCATTAACCACAGTACTGTTTTTGCTCAAGATTATTGATAAAATAGCCTATAATCAAATTCAAGCCTGTCTTGAACAAAATCAGCTCATTGGAGCTAGACTATCTAGATTCAGGCCTAACCACAGCACAGAAACGGCTCTCCTGTATCTGAAAATCCAGATACACCATCAGGGACAGAGGTAAATTCTGTATTCTGCTGTTAGACCCATCTGCAGCATTTGACTTAGTGGACCATTATAAACTATGCGCTACTCTAGCAAATGACTTCTACTTCTCTAAAGATGTCGCCATCTGGGTGAAATCCTTTCTAGCCAAATGCACATCTAAAGTAAGCATTGGTAAAGAGGCTGCCGATTCATACCAGTCCCTATTGGGGTACCCCAAGGGTCCTGTCTCTCACCCACCTTATACACTAAGCTTCTCTTCTCGGCTCTGGACGCCATGGGTGTCATTTACACCAACTTTCCGGATGACACCCAGATCCTCGTACCGATCTCGGGGGGATTATGTCCAGGACACGTTGATCATCAAGATATATGCAATAATCCAAAATTGGATGGCTCTGACTAGCTTCTGCCTTAACGATAAGAAAACTGAGAACCTCATCGTGGGCTCCCAAACCAAAATGACTGCCCTCCATGCAGACTACTCATCCATCAACATTTATGGTTCTCTGATCCCAGTATTGAAACAAGTTAAAATCCTAAGAATTAATTTAGATGCTAATCTTCCAATGTCCAGACACGTAAGCACACTTTAGTCTACATCTTACATTTCCAAATTGATTGCTCTGAGTCGCCAGTACCTCACGACCACAAACTGCATCACGCTAGCCAGAGCCTTAATTCTATCCAAGTTGGACTAATGTAGTGTACTCCTACCAGGGACCTCCAACTCCAACCTAGGGAAACTACAATTAATGAAAACAAAGCGCCATGAGCAGCCTTAGAAATCAGGAAGTCTGACCATATCTCCAACATTAGAAGGGAGACTCATTGGTTACCCATTAAGGCTAGAATCATATTTAAATCAATGCGTGTTACCCATAAATGCCTTACTAAAAAAGCTCCCATCTGCTTAACTCAATAAGGAAAAAAGATCAAACAGAACGCTCAGATCTAATAATAAGTCGCTCCTTACCATCCCCCGATTCAAAAGCTCCAGAGCAGGAGGCAGCAGCTTCCTAGTCATGACCCCGAAACTCGGGAACAAACCTCCACTAAACATAAAAAATGAAGACTCCTTCCATTGTTTCAAAAAACAGCTATTTTACCTATACTAGTTAAACCACTCACAATCTAAATTACCGTTCTCCGAAAGCCCGGATAATGCCTCTTAGGTTAGACTGTTAACAGAATATGTAAATAAATGGTGCAAGTGACCATGCAATGTATTGACCTATACAATTTCTTTTGTACCAGTGTTTTATTGTATGTAATTGTAATACTGCTGAATTGTAGTGTAAGATGTCTGTAACAACGCTGTGATACCCGAGTGTTTGGGCGTTTAACAAATGCAATAAATAAATAGAATAAAGCATACAACCCCTAAGGCCTCCTCTACTGGCACGTCGAAGAAGCGCCAAATGCCAAGAAGCCAGCCGAAAACTTTGCATGGGCCTGCCCACCCTCGCGGTCCGGCGCCCTCCATGTGCAACAGTCTTCTCGGCATGCGACTGGGCTTTCCTCTCACAAGGGCGTTCCCACAAATAAGCACACGGTTATCAACATGTTGTCCAAGGGCGTGCTAGCACCGAAGGCTTCGGCGGAGACAACAACTGTGACGACGCCTACAGGCACATCGAAATCCAGCATTCAGCTGATGAAATACGTGACAGTGTTGGAGCCATTATTTCAGCAGAGGAACAACACAGGAACACCCCCTCTCGCCTAGAGGAGTACTCTGAAGCCCCCTTCTGAACAGTCTTTTCCTCCAGACCCCTCCGCTTCATCCCTGTTGACTAGGCAGAGATTTGAGAATTATATGGACAAGGTGGCCCAATTCCTAGATGTCTCAGAAATTAATTGCTCCCAAGAGACCTAGGGAGGAAGACCAAAGCGGCAGAAACCTCCTATTCCTTCTCAAATCCATCAAGAGGAAGTAATTGATTATTCAGAACAGGAAAAAACATACAAGGACTATCCTTTTGATCAGGACACTGCTGACCAGGACCCAGACTGGGATCAAGATCAGCCAGCAGATCAGGGGCCTTGTCTCTCACCCACTCATACTCCAGTCTGAGACATTTGGCTAGACCCGCCTTCACCTCAGCAGAGGCAGTCATCACCAATAGATGACCAAATGTTATTTTATGCCATCCTAAAGAGAGCCGTAGGTCATTTTCAGATCGCTACACGGGAGGCTGTACAGGACTCTAACGTCGAACGTCCAGCCTATTCTAAGCCTTTCCAACAGCGGGAAGTTCAAACTCTCGTTCCTTTCGAGGTCAGTCCTTCTCCCGATCTCCCCATGGTCGGTATGGCACTGGAGGTACCCCATGGTCCTCTGTAAAATTCTCATCTGGCAACAGCCAGTATCAGCAAAGAGGACCGCGCAGAGGCAAGGTTAGAGGCAGAAACTCCACCCCAAGAGGCTCTCGGGCCTCCACATCAAAGTGACTCGCCAGTTCGGCTCCCCTCCCCAGTCGGGGGACATTTCATCATTCATTCACACATGGAGGGGATGAAATCAGACCAGTACTAAAGACAGTCACCCATGGTTATTGCATCGAGTTCCACTGGCCATTTCGATCTTGATATCACTCACCAAAGAGCAGATGCCTATCACCAGCACACCTGCAGATCCTGCTGGAAGAGGTGCAGATCCTTCTGGAAAAAGGTGCTGTAGAAGTAGTCCCCATTCACCGGTTAAACAAGAGTATTCGGTGTACTTCCTTGTACCCGAAAAGGATCTTACCATGTGGCCTGTTAGATCTGCGCCCAGATAACAAATAAGTCTGCAAAAATTTTGAATGACAACATTGCAGGAAGTAATCCCACTGCTGGTGCAGGGGATTACATGGCCATATTGGATATGAAAGATGCAAACTTTCATGTTTCAATGTTGCCCACACACAAAGTACCTAAGGTTCATGATAGGACACCCACTATCAGTTCAGGGTTCTTCCCTTGGGCATCGCCTCAGCTCCACGGGTGTTCACGAAGATACTGGCGGTAGTAGCTGCTTACCTGCGCAGGCAGTCCATTCCAGTCTATCCTTACCTCGACTGGCTCATAACGGGGGATTCATACAGAACTTGCCTAATAAATACCCAGAAGACGGTAGATCCCCTCTTCAGCGTAGGCTTCTCGATCAATAAGAAAATGTCCAGTCTAGATCCCAGCCAAGAAACCGTTTTTGTGGGCTCTAATTCAGGCCAAAGACAGCCCAGTCTTTCCCTCCAACAAGAGGGTTCAAAACACGCTGTTCCAGATCCCTTACTATGTAGCCATTCACGAGGTGACCGTACTTAAAGGAATGACGGCCTTCTGCATTTACCTAGGTCCTCACGCTCGTTAGCGCATGCGCCCCCTGCAAGAGTGGCTCTCGAGCCAATGGTGTCAGACCACCGGACAATTGGACAATCTAGTGGTTGTCTCGGCAGCCCTCATTCAGTCTCTGCAGTGGTGGTCAAGGGAGAACCTTCTGCAGGGAAAAACCTTCACCGCCACCACAGTATAAGCCACTCTTACCACAGGCGCATCTGACGGATGGGGGTGGGGGCTCTCTTCTCCTTCAACAGACAGCGCACAGCGTGTGGTCCCTAGTGGTAGCATCCAATCTCATAAACCTGTTGGAATTGCTAGCAGTATTCACTGCCCTGAAGGCTTTTCAAACACGGAAGACAGTTCTAGTCCTCACAAAAAGTACTACGGCCATGCATTACTTGAGCAAATGGGGGGCACTCCCTCTCTAGGGCTGTCCCAAGTTGTCACTGAACATATGGAAATGGGCTCTCAAACACAAGATGTTGTTCCTGTCACAACATGTTCCAGGGGAACTCAATCTTCTGGCGGATGTAATCAGCAGACTTCCCCCTTCCCGTAGAGTACGAATGGCAACTACACATGAATATTCTACTCCACGTCTTCCCAGAGATTGACTTGTTCGCAACTCTGGAGAACGCACAATGCCCAGATTACGCCTCCAGGTACCCTCAGAACCACACCAAGGGGAACAGCCTCTGGATAACAAGGTCAGGTAAATTTGTCTACGCTTAAAGCCCCCCCCCCCCCCCCCACCCTCTGCCTCTTTGCTACTGTTCCTTCTTGCCATCATCTTTGGGTACTGCTCGCTAGTCTATGCACAGAATGGGATTTTAAATAGATTAACAAGCATCAGAAGACATGCATTACTCACCGTAATAGCATTTCTGATGATTGTATCTGCTTAGATTCACATGTGCCCACCCTGCCTCGTGGATTAGAAGGAACATAGACATTTTACTCCTTGTCTCTTCTGTACTCACATGGACTATAAGGCTCCCTCATGGCAGAAAAAAAAGTCGGCAATCTGAGGGACCTCAACACGTGAGGGTTTTTGTGTACACTACACGTCACGTTCGAAAGAAAGATGCAATATTCCACGATTACCACTAGATGTTGGACTATGCACAACATGTGAATCCAAGCAGATAAAATCATTGGAAATGCTATTACAGTGAGTAATGCATGTCATATGTGGGGGACTTCCTGCTCCTTACTTTAATTTATATAGCACAGCAATGGACCCGGAGGCATGAGGGCGCTGACATTTAGGCTAAATCACTGGTGACAATTGCACAGTGGTCAGGGGTGAACGCTAGGGTAGAGAAGCCAGTGCCATGCAAAAGACTCTGAAGTCTTGTCTGATGCAGTAGGCACTGCAATAGCCATGATGATGTGAGGTCCCATGTTTTGCAAGGAGTTAAAGCCCAGATACCTTCTTATCTGTGTACCACCTTACATGTACTACTTCATAATTTAGTGTTTGCTGTAAAAATGTAGTCTGACTTATTTGTATTTGTACTAACCTACCCAAAAATCATGGTAACTGAAAGCTCAGACCCGGAAAGTGTCTGACTTCAAGGGAGTCATCTAGGCAACGTAGTTGCATGGGTAACCTCGTGCAAGTTGATATTTGAAGCAATGCAGACTGAACAGCATAAAATGCTGCTGCGAGGCATTTTGTCATGGAGCGCAACAGGATTGCTTTCACTCGAATTTGTCTGTTGCAGTGCAGCAATAGATCTCAAGCTTTCCCACACATTGCGTGAGTAGTGCATTGTTCTATGTTTGGCCTTAGCATTCTAGGACTTGTAGTCACACAATGCAGGTTTGGCTACTAATCGAAAAATACACCCAAGCTAAGCTAACGGTGTAAACCGAACTGAAGCTGCCAACAACACCTCACAGCTTTCTTTCTCCCGCTCTGTCCTACTAACTCACCCTACCCTCTTGCCCTTCAGAACCGCCAGGACTCGGATAGTGACAGTGAGCGGTATAAATATTGTTTAAAATTAACTTTTTGATACCCTGTTAATGGACTAACTGGGAATATAAAGATGGAATCATGCATTAGCTTTCGGAGTCCCATAGACTTCATAATCTGATGTGCAGAGTGAAATGAGTGCAATGAAGCCTACACTAGATATGTTTTTCCGATAAGAGAAGTATAGTGTTTTCTGTTTAAAGTTAATTGGATGATGGTGTAGTATGTATGGAATGCAGGCTTGGGATGGCTGCCTAGATTTAAAAGTCCAAAAAGTTATGACAACCTGCATTTTGTGTGGTTTTTAAAACTGGGCTCACACTGCGTCAAGCTTTTCTTGAGAGACGCTTGTTTTATCCATTTTAAATCGCTATGATCCTCAATGCATTATTAAAGCAGCACTTGAAGAACTTTGGAACAGCGTGGAAACTAAGGACTGTAGGGGCATGCTGCTGAGCGCTTGCTGTGAAGCCTCGTTCTGTGATGGAGCCGGAACTGAAAGCAAATGAGGCAGCATACGGTCTTGCGCTGAACATCTGGGTCGGCAGGGCCATGACAATGCCAAGACCCATTTTGTGCTTGGGTATCCGATGAGCTGCTGCAATTTTGTTCATCCATATACAGCCTTCAGAAACATATTGGTGCCCTCAACAAAAGACCTCCGAGGCAAAGTTGCTGACGGTGCTGTGACTCCATCTGCCCCGATATTCACAGCCTACCTCCTGCTTGACTCTCCCTTTGCCCCTACCTAGTTTTCCAATCTGCCAATTGTTTACATATTTCTCGAACTGGCAGTTGCATAAAAGATGGACCACAGATCACAAGACAGCCTTGCAGATGCATTGTCTCGCCTAGAAGCAATAGCAGATATCCTAGAATGGGTACTTGCCTTAAAGGGAGAGTACCATGAAAATACTCCTCAAAGCTAATGGTTGAGTGGATTTCGTTAGGCCTGATTAGTTGTTGGTTTGAATCTGACCAAGGTATGTAAAGAAGAATGTTACCACCTGGTAATTTGATTGGTGGCATTGTTGTTACCCAGTTTTGATCAAAGGCTTTGAAGGTGTCTGATCTTACCAGTGATCTTAAATCCACCAGGAGTGAAATAATCAAATTTGCCTTGATACCCAGTAAGTGTTGGAGCCTTTAACCAGATTTGGTGGTTGACCTTGTAAAGTGGACAGCTGTGCGAGTTTTCATCCATTGTTTAGAGGAGCATTTGCAAGTAAATCAGCAACGGGTTGGTGCTATGAGCGGAAGCACCCAGCTTACATGGCACTATATTCTATCCGTTGTTCAGCATCTACTTTCTCCAGTATCTCATTGATAAAAGATTAGTTAGGTTGGAAATGAGTAAGGACATTAGTCAGCTGATTTTTAAAGCAGAGATGAGAGGGTGGTTTACACTTGGTTTGAAAATGAATCATTTCCCAGCTTTAAATACATGTTCAGGTCTCTTAATACTCTTATCAGTGCATTCACCTTTTTGAATCATGGCTGTACCTCCTCTGATCGCCACTGTCCATATCTGGTCCCACTTTGTTTCCTCAGTTTCTCGCACCTCTTTGGTCTCTCCTTTTCTTCCTAGCTTTTGTCAACCTGGATTGTTTCGGCTTTCTCCTCTATTTCCCTCACTCCCCCACCATAAATACCCTCACTATTCTATGGAAATACTCCCCTCGTCTGTTGCTCACCCTCTGATCTAGATCTCTGGGTTTTCCTGGCCCAGGTTGGTTTTCTCGTTTGCTTCTCCATGCAGTTGGCATAATTTGGCATTCATGTTATCCACTACCACATACAAGTTATACAGGCAGTTAAATGTCTCATCTCCAGCAGCATCTCTGCCGCAGCCTCTTGCACTATCTCTGCCTTCAGGGGTCAGTTTCTGGTGCATATAACCTAAACGACTTTCTCTTTTTCCAGGACTGCTCATTTGTTTTACCTGCTGATGTGCTGTTTATTTCCTGTTGCTAGTCCCCTCGCTAGCGTCTCAAACACGATACTCTGCACACTCCCTTTCGTTTTCTAGGAAAAACATGCTGCCTTGCAGGAATGATGGTGTCTCGACATGGAAGGCCGTTATTACTCACAATGACTAATCGGAAAGGGCTGCCGCACTGCATTACCCTTCAGTCTAAATTGGGATCCTATACCTTATACACAAACTTTTGTCTTGGACGTTTGCCCAACTACCTTAGCACCAACCTGATAATTGTGGCGATCCCTTAACAAACTCTCACTCCTCCTTTTGAAATGCAAACACGTGAAACCCCACGCAAAGGATGCCATATTGCCTCAAAACCTCATTTATTAGTCTATTGCCCATTTTCCATGTTTATTATAATCCTGATCGTTGGTTACTTAAAACTCCTGAAAGTTAGCGTAAGAGCTATTTCTAAAAACACACATTTAAATCCAGTGAAATGCAACTGGTAAGGCTTCCCCATTCATCATGAACTTGCCATTTAAATACCGGTATTATTAGGGGAAGTGTGTTGTCTTGCTAAATGTGAATTGCTGATTCTAGACTGTCTTTTTGGGCTACCTTTACTGTGGTAAGAATGGGTCTGTTATTACTCTTACCAAATATAATTATTTGGTTAATTTAAAAAAACGTGCCCGTACTGTGAAGTCTTTCTTCAATTTCCTTTAATTTATCTGGCCCGTCCACACCTGACTTGCTGCACATGAGAGCGGATGCGCCAAAGGCAAGCCAGTCTGTGCTCGTCCGGGCTGAGGACGGGCCTTGGGGCCTTAATGTTTTGTCAAAATGGGGATATTGTGGACTTACTAATGTTGTAACCTATTCCCAATAAACGGGGTAGCATGACAATATTTTGCCTTGATCTTTTAACTCTGACTCCCCAAGATATGATTCCCCCCTCACCCGTAATGTTTTAACTATGGCCAGGATGGGCTCAGAACATGGACTCCAGCCACAATTGAGGCTACTGTTGTGGGTCCCCATCTAGGTGGCACACCCCAGAAAGTGTTATTGGATGTAATCTTTCAGAGAAAGCCTTACTGACCACTTTCAGCCCACTTCCAGTGGTGTGGTCTGATCATTTTATTTTCCCTTTTGTCATAGCTCTTCCTGCTCCCCCTGGTCTTATTCCAAAATTGTGCAAAAACTACATTTTTGGGGCAAGGCTTACCTGCCTGCTATGGCAGATCTTTTGCTAGTGAGCACTAAGCATTTTGTAGTGAGAGGGCCAGGATCCCGGCACTGCTTCTTAATGCTTTGAGTGATGAGACTGGCACAGTATCTCCATTGGTTAGGAGATTATGCCACTCTTAATTCCTCAGCACCATGCTTGTAGATGGGCCGAAAGTAGATGACACACTGAATATGATCCGGACGGTAAATCAGCATATAAACAGGCAGTGCACTCTTAGCCTGGTGTGCTATCAAAGAAGCAGTCTTTTTCTTTTTTTTTTTTCGTGCCCAAATCTCATCACTTCTGCAACCTGCTCCACCCGAAAGCTATTTAGAGTTTCGAAAGAACTGTCTTTATTATCCCCATCAGAAAATCACTCTTCTGGTAAAATCAATGTAATGTGATGCGATCAGTGCATTTTTTGCAGAGAAAATATGTAAAATTCAACAATTTATTGCTAATGATGCTCAGCACTGCCCTGAGCTCACACAAGGGCTACATTTAACCAAACTGACTAGTCCTGTGGAACCTTTTCAATTTGAACTGGTACTCAACGTAGTTGGCATCCCCTATGGACCAAATCCTCCTTCACTTTGAGGCACTTTCCCAAATAATCATACCCTTGTTCACTGCTGCTCTTCAATATCCTTTTTTTTTTTTAAATCTTCCTCTTTGAAACATGCAGTCATCACTCCACTTTTAAAGTAGCAGCATTTAGATCCATCCTTAGCTGTCAATTATCGCCCCATATCCCTCCTCCCAGTTCCTATGAAGGGTATGTAGGTGATTATAACTCAGCTTTCTTGCTTATTGGAAGCTAGTCATCTCTTACATCCTTTTCAGTCAGGCTTTAGACCACGTATGGGTATGGAATCAGTCGTGGTCTTATTGCTTGACGATTTCTTGCTGCTTCTGGGTCGCAGAGCGGTCAGTGGTTTTCCTCTTTGCCCCCTCTGCACCCTTTGATACAGTTCACCATGAGATTCTTCTGCGACGTCTGGAGCAGGCCAGTATTTCTGGAACTCCACTCGCATGATTATCTTCGTTTCTTTCATACCCTTTACAGTCTGTATCCTTCCATTCCTATCCACTCTACTCCTATTTTTTTGTGTTGTCCCTCAGCGCTCCTCCCCATCTCTGCTCCTTAACTTGTATCTCCGCCCCCTGGAAGATGTCATTTCTCACTGCACTTTTACACCTATGCTGATGATACGCAGCTAGTATTTTGCCTGAATTCTCCAGTTGTGGAGTCCCCATGTACATTGAAAAACTGCTGCTCAGCAATTGCGGACTGGATGACAGAAAATTGGCTAAAGCTGAATGGGTATAAAATGTGGGTCCTGGTGATCGGCTTCCCCAGCCCTAATACCAACTGGAGCTCAGAATTGTGGCCCGACTCCTTCAGGCTGTGCCCGGCTCCTAGTAGTTCAGTAAAGAGCTTAGGTGGGAAACTTTAGTCATCAGACTCTAGTGACACCCGCATTATGTCACTGTAATGCTGGCTTTTCCAAATTAAAAATCCTCAGGAAGATTTTTCCTTTTTCCTCTTTTAGATTGCAGGGCACATGTTGTCAGGCTGTCCATTATGGGGTTGCTTGACTTCTGTAATGGAATATATCTGGGACAACCTGCTTTTCAGATCCAGTGACGGCAAACTCTTCAAAATTCTGCAGATTGGCTGGCTCTGGATGCCCCTGCCCACTTCCTCTCAGGCCATGCTGCATCAGCTCTATTGGCTTCCTGTGAACTCGCGTATTAAGTTTAAGATTCTGTGTATGTTGGGCAGAATCGTATGCAGTACCCCTTGGGAACACTACACACAATTAAGACTGCAAGTGACAGTACAATTTCACCTTTGGTACAAGCCTGTACTACACAGTTAAAGTGGTAGCAGAGCAGCCGACTTATCTCAAGAGTTAGTGAGCAGTATCAAATAGTTACACAAAGGGCAGCAATTACTATGATTCAGGCAAACACTGACTAAAGGTTTCTGAGTAAAAGAATATTTATTTATTTATTTATTTACTCAACCGTTGTTTAACATTTCACTATTCTAAGCAAGTTAAAAATCCCAATCATAAATACACCACACCACTTCCCTTAAATTCCAGACAAGTTAAGCTCACAAAATAAAGTGGAAACAAAATGGCACTCCAGCAATTTAAAAGGGAGGGAAAGACAGTTATTAGAAATTAGGCAAACCAACAGTAAGTACTCAGGGCAATTGAACAAGAGAAACTACAGTGAGGAGATCAGCTAGAAAAGGCTCAGGGCCAAAGTCAATGGGTCAAAGGTCTTTTGCTCAAGATCACACAGTTCAGGGTAGTTTGCAGTAAAGTTTGTGGCACAGATTCCGGACGAGGTTTGTTGGTAGAAAGGTTAGTTCAAAGAAAAGAGGAGGACAAGCCCTTGGAGTGGCAAAAGATTTAAAACACTTTTGCAGTGGTTGAACGAAACGGCCAACCAGATTTGCACAGTACCTTTTAAAACAGAGAGGGAACTGTAGCTGAGGCGGACGTTCCTGGTGGTTCCTGAAGCGACTATCCAACTGACAAGAAGTAGGAAGACTGGAGGGTCCTGCGCCACCCAGGGAAGAGGCCAGCAGCAGAGCAAAACAACAAATGAAAGGTGCACTCCTTAAAACCCAAGCAGGGTCCGACCTTCCTGGCTATCCGGCCCACAGCGAATTCGACCAGAGGAGGGGTCCTGACTTGTAGTTTGGGTGAACTGGTTGGTCCCACCAGCTCAAGGGAAGAAGTTTCCTGGAGGATCTTCTCTGTTGTCCGATTCGTGAGATTCACACCTGCAGCAGCGCTTGAGCGGGCGGTTCAGTTGTCATAGGGGTCCTCTTCTTCCAGTTCCTCATTGGTTCTTTCGTTCCGGTGAAGACTCTGCCTTTCCAGTCCCAGAGATCTGCTTTTTATGCAGTTTTCCCCCATTCATTCATCTTTACTGTCAATCACACAGCAGTGTGCATGTCCTGGAAAGGACAGTCACCTAGACAAACACGAGTGCGACTTGGGTTACCAAGGGCACCCAAGCCAGGGGTCCTAAGACCCCACCCTCACATCATGCCTACGCAGACTTTCAGGCGCCTTAAGGAGGGCTTTTGTGCAGAAAAGACAGTGAACAAAGGAATAATTCCCGGTTTGGCGCGCAGAGAAAAACACGAGAAGGACTTTAACAAAAAGAAATGGCGAATACATCCAGCCAGAGCCAAAATAAAATGCACTTGGTCAAGCGGATTTATGTTTGAGGCTAATATAGTTATCACTGCCACCAGCCAAGTCTTAATCTTAAGGGAGCGAAACAAGGCTCCAAGAGGTGCAGACAAAAAGGGATAAGAATTAACCCTTTCCAATACTCCCATGTAAAATGGGGTGTTCTGGGTCTGTGGTTTAAAGAGAATACATAAAATTAATGGCAACTTTACCTGTTTCTGGGGGACAGTCAGCCCCAGAAAAATTGAGTCAGTGGGAAGTCTAAAAGACAACCCTGTGTCACTGCACTGAAGGTGCTGTGTAACCCACATAAAAGTGGTGCTCATGGAGTAGGTGAGGCTCCAGAGCCCAAGAACACACAAAATGGTGGTAACACACATGGCAAAACACATGTAAGAGTGGGGAAAAAGGCTCACACTCATACCAAGTGGAAAAAATAAATCCTAGAAATCCAGCAAAGCTGCTGAGGGACTTGTTAGTTAAGGGAAATCAGCCATTTGTGAGAATTCTCCCTAACAGTGCATTACTCAAGCAATCCACAATATAGGTGCAAAGTATTTACAAACCAAGTGAACCGTTATCACCCCCACTAGGTGCCTATGCTCTGCCTCTCAAAATGTATACAAAGGAGGACGCTCCTTCTCCGTTCTCTCCCCCTCTTTGTGGAATGCTCTTCCCCTTAAACGAGATCATTGGTCATGCCCCGTTTCGTAGGGTGTGGAAAACTCATGTTCTAGTTGACTTTTTTTTTTGCTTAATGGTTCTGTTTCATTGCACCTGGATGCCATGGGGCCTTAAATTGCACTCTCCAAATACCATAATAAACTACAGTCCTTAATACTGACAGTACCATAAACACATACTTGTTACTGCTGAGCAACAACCAGCAATCCTACATTTTGGAGGTTGAACAAGCGAGGTACATTCTTTCACCACAGTCCACAACTGACCTTTCTATGCAAGAATTTAAGAGGTGAATGGAGCTTGACGATTGGGAAAGCCTCATTGTTGCCAACAGATTTCCAGACACAGAATTACTTGTGCTAAGGTGCATCAATGTTGCATTTGTCTTACATTTAAACTGTAGATTAACCCTTGAGGAATGTAATCATGTGGTGCAAATAGAGGTTGCCGGTTTTATTCTTTAGTGTACTGACCTATCTCAGACATGGTCTATACATCTAAGCTGTACAGTGCCTGCAATTGCCTTAAACTATATTAAAGACTTCCTAGATGGCTGGCGAGAAGAGTACACCGTGAAGAGGTGCTCGCCGCCCCTGCATGCTCAGGTAGACAATCCTCTCCCTGGGAAACAGCTGGCAAGGGGGCATCATGACTCAAGCTTACTTGCAGCTTACTTGCAGATCCAAGACTAACTTGAATCCAAAAATCTCCTGGGGCTAAAACAATCGGGCTTCCGTCCCAAACATGGCACCGAAACAGCTCTGATTGATCTGAAAACCCAGATGGAGACTCTAAAGGACAATGGGAAGCTAGCGCTACTCCTTCTCCTTGATCTCTCTGCGGCATTTGATTTAGTTAACCACCAAATACTTTGCCAACATCTTAGATCTGCGGCCCACTTCTCAGACTCTGTTAATGCCTAGGTCCACTCATTCCTTAGCAACAGGTCCATGCGGGTCTTCTCATCCACCGCTTCGGCAGACCCCTTGCCTATTCACTGTGGCGTCCCTCAAGGCTCATGTGTATCGCCCACGCTTTACAACGTGTTTACCAAACCCCTGTTCGATGTGCTCGATTATCTGGGTGTCTCCTACATCAACTACGCGGGTGACACCCAGGTACTCATTCACATCACTGGTGATTACACAGCCGAGACCAAATCCTTGAATGATGTCTATCTGGTCATTCAGGCCTGGATGGTGCAACACGAACTATGCCTCATCGATGACAAGACAGAGCTCCTATTACTAGGATCATCTCAACGTCTTAACAAACTAGACCAAGTCTACAAGTATTTCATCAGTGACGTTAATGACATCAAGGTCTCTAAAGACACCAAAACTCTAGGCGTCTATCTGGACTCCACCCTCTCACTAAACAGACAAACAAATGCAGTAAGTTCGGCATATGCCTATACATGCAAACTTATCATCGCCAGTAGACCTTTCCTGAACCCTCATAACTGCATTGCACTCGCAAGAACACTCATGTCCAAAATCGATTACTGCTATGCCCTCTACTTAGGGACCAGCCAGTCTAACCTCAAACTGCAATCTATCCAGAATAATGCCATTAGGGCAGCTCTCAATATCCCCAGACGGTCTCATATCTCTGTTAGATCTGATCTACATTGGCTCCTGGTGTCATGATGCCTACCCTCAGGCATCCGGACCAAGCACATCAGTCCCGGGAGCAGACATCTGCATTTAGTAAAACCTCAGCAGCCCCGGCTAGGGGCTATCTGGGTTCAGTCCTGGCGCCTTAGGCGCCAGGCTCATAGTAGGAATCAGTCCTGGCGCCTAAGGCGCCAGGCTCATAGTCATTACTTACCTCAGGCAGACCATGCTGCAAATTACTCCAATCCAACATGAATCCTGAAAGGGACTATTTTTCTACAGGGACTATTTTTTACTAGGGTGTGGTTCTAGGGACTTCTTACCTGGGACTACTGTTGAGGCTATTTAAACCACACCCGACCAGCAACACACGCTTCGCGTTATTCTGCATCCAGCAGCGTAACACTCGCCGTGCCTGCAGCCTGCATCCAGTCTTCTGCCACACTCGCCTCGAATCCGGAGCTCCTAAAACAAAGAGGAAAGAAAGGGACAAGGTTAGAAAACGAATTTATTTCTATTCCACACCTGATTCTGGATCCATCTGGTCTCCGGACCTGTAAAGAACATCATTTCTGCACGCGCCGCACCTCCAGCTGCAGCGCCGCGCCATACTCGCCAGTCTTCACAGCATCCTTCGGGTCGGCGCTGCCTCCATCATTTCTTCGCCGAACTTCGGCACCTAGGAGACAAAAGAAAACCACAAGGTGAGCTGAGGGAACCAACATATATAATTCTTATCACCATAGACTTACCTGATTTACCACCGGAGGCATCCTTTTGTGACTCTCCATATTTTGACGTGCCGCGTCTGTAAAGAGACAAAACACGTTTTCCTCATGCAACATTAACCGGACAGCGCCGGGTAATAGACTCTTACCTGAGCGCCACCAGCTGCCACAAGAGCATCTTTTCACAAGCCAGCTGCAAGACCAGAAAGAAAGGGGGGGAACAAGAGTGAACATCGGACATATTGAACTCTATGAACTTAAGTATTACTGGTCCTCACCAGGAACCTCCAGTCCATACTCTCCGGAACTCTCGTGAGCCTTCAAACCAGTGAAGTAACTGGAATTGACGCGCCCCTGCAAATCCATGCAGGATGGAGAGCTCATCTTTTAAGAATATAAGGTGAGATTGCAGTGAGGGCATTTCGGAGGTGATTAGTTGGGTAGGACTGTGGGGGTGCCATCACTTGAATCCACAAGTGGCTAAATCCATCTCTGCTTGCAGGAAAATATTTCTACGGGTTAAGCAGACAAGATTAGGAGGGCAGATTCAGTCAGTCATCGCTGCACTACGCATCACTTGGGTGGAGACCGCAGCTGTCCGGGTCCGACCGACGCCCCTGTGGGAGCCAGGTGAGCATAACAGCCGGTAAAACAAAGAATTGCCTTGAACACTAGCCTTGACTCTCAAATGTCTGTACAACAATGCCCCACCTTACTGCTCCTCTCACCTTACACTCAGCACCTCCTCACAACCTACCAGATCAGCTCAAACTCGCAGCCTAATCCTGCCCAGATTTAAACTCCAAAAAGCGGGTGGTATGAGCTTCCCTGTCCTAGCTTCAAAACTCTGGAACACACTGCCTACCTCCATCAGAACCGAGCCGTCGTTCCTAACTTTTAAGAATAATACCAAATCTTGGCTGTTCGTGCAGATTCCTTGAGGCTCCTTCACCTTAGCTCTTGCCGATTTGTAATTTGTGTCATTGGTGTATATATAACTTTGTATTGTGTACTGTAACTTTGTAAATCGTAATTTGCGTATCTTGTATATATTGTAACCTGCATCTAAGAATATGCGCCTGGTTGCGCTCTAAAAATAAACTAAACTTCAAGGGCCCTACCTGGGGGTACCTGCGTTGGACCCGTAACAGGATCTGGAAAGGTGAGGAAAGTCGGCGGGACATCAAGGTGGGAAAGGGCAACCCCCGTATCATCGCCGCGGTCTCGGGCTGCCCTCACATACGGCCCGCTACAGCAAAAGTGACGTCGGCAAGAGCAATTCCGGGGATCACTGTTGCGGTTTCGGGCCGTCCTCTCTCAAAGCCCTGCTGCAACTCCCTGCTGAGGTGGACCCACTGGGCTCCAGTCGCTGGAGGCGGTACAGCACTTGCCAAAGCTTGAGCAGATCCCCTAAGGGAAACTAAGGACCGGCAGCAGAAGGAGCGGACCAGCATTTGGTGGGAAAAGCCGTGAGGGGCAGGACCCTGCGTCCTCAGTCCTCTAGAAATCCCCTGTCACTAGCTCACATCCTCAGAAAAAATCACCAACCGAAGTTTCCAACTCAGCGCTGCTCAACACTCACTTGCGCGGCAAGGAGGCCAGAGGGGAGAAGGGGACATCGCGAACAGGAGTAGGACAGGGATACAGAAGACAATCCACCAAGAGGAAACCGAAGAGGAGAGGGTGGTCACACAAAAGATCCCTGAACAATGCTTCCAAAATTTTGGGGACAGGATGGCGAACACCATCCAGTCCCAGTTAGACAAAACGAAAGATGACCTGATGGGAGCACTAAAGGAAGTAACAGGTTACCGACACAAGCTCGAAGCAAGAGTTGACACCAAAGAAAAAGCCCTGCAGGAATTGGCAGACTCCCACAAAGTGAAAGAATTGATGGAGGACCTAGCCAGGTCCACCCATAACCGGGAGATCCAAACAGAGGACCTGGAAAACAGATCAAGGAGAACGAATAGGAGTCAAAGCGCTACCTGATGCCGTCGGAGATGCGGCTCTGCTCCAGACAATAAGCCACATCTTTGCAGACCTAGTGGACGCATCAGACCCGCCAGGTAGACCGCATACATAGTGGGGCGAAAGAGAAATGAACCGGGTGCAAGACCAAGAGACATCCTAGTAGCAATGCACGAACATACCCAAAAAGAAAAATACCTGGCCGCCGCAAGAAGAGCAAGGGACCTCAACTTCAACGGCTGAGCAATCCAACTATTTGAAAATCTCTCTCAGGTCACGCTCACCAAGAGGAGACTGATGCGGCCATTTGTGCAGGTACTAATGAAAAGAAGTCAAATATAGATGGATATTCCCCTTTGGCCTCTTGTTTGAGGTAGACGGCAGGCAAAGGAGAATCACCTAACAGAGGAGCGAGCAAACATCCTGGGAATAGAACTCGATCCAACCAGCAAGGAACCCTAGGGCCCTTCGAAAGAGTACACAAAACGAAAGTCATGAGAATGGTCCACACAAGAAGAGGGAAACGAGGAAAAAGAGGGGCCCAATTCAGAGGATAACCAGCAGGTCCACGACTCCCCTGAAAGGAGTCCATCTGCTTAAATGCAGCTCTGTGGGGGAATAACCGAAAAGTATAAGCTACCAGGGAGGGGACACACGAAGCCTCCGCGGGTGGGTGCGGGTGTAGGTGGCTGGGGACTCCTGTCCTCTAGGAATGGGTCAGTGGGGGTCCGCAAGGGATGTCGCTGGGAACGCAAGGGTATTCGCCAGGGGCTTGAGGGCAGTTGAACCAACCCAGCAAGGGGGTAGGGAAAAGAGGGAAGGTACGGGGGTGCCCCAGACAAGTCTGGAGGAGAGGGCATGGGGGCGCGGGAGGGAACGGGCAGGATCCAGGTCCAGTCCCAGGTGCAAATGAACCAAAGCTTGCAGCTGGAAAACCTCCAAACAATGGCTAAGGAAACTAGTTTGAAAGTTTTATCACTAAACATTAAAGGCCTGAACTCACCAATAAAATGGAAAAAATTAGAATACTACCTGTCGAGAGAAAAACCAGACCTGATCATCCTGCAAGAAACCCACTTACGGGAGATAAACATAGGATCCAAATGCGGGGCCATGACCAAATTCAACAATCAAACGAACGGACAAAAGAGGAAGGGGCGCGGGGGCTCTTAAGGAACGACTCGGTTCTTAAGATGCTGGACATCAACCAAGACCCCAAAGGGAGGTACGTAGCCATCCTCCAGGGAAAGGCTGAAACTATCACCCTGGCCACCATATACGCCCCTAACTCGGGGCAAGACTGATTGATCCAAACACTAGGAAAACTGGAAGGCTTTGCCAAGGGGAAAATACTCAGAGGTGACTTCAACCTAGCATGGGACCCAGTTTGGGACAAGCACGCTAGAATCTCGCACTCAAATTGACTACCTATCACGGGTGGATGCCTGAAGGGAGAGGAGGGGACACAAGGGGATACACATTTGACTTGTATGTACACAGGTCGGCATCAAGAATAGGTTTCATTTGGATCTGACTCCCTGCTGGGGCAAGTGGAGGACCTTGAGGTGGGAGCAATAACAATATCTGACCATACCCCTATCACATTGCAAATGAAAAGAAACAATCTCCCGCGGGGCTATGGAAATACCCAGTTCGCATCTTTAAAGACGAATCCCTGAAAGGGGAGGTACGGGAGGGAATACAGAATTACTTTCAGACCAACGACAACCAGGAAATAAGCCTACACACACTCTGGGATGCATTTAAAGCTATGATACGGGGAAAGGTAATAGAAATAAAGTCCAAAAGGGACAGGGAGCACAGGCTTTTAAAAATGGACCTAGAAGCTAAACTAAGTGATGCATAAAATGGCAGCAGGGATGATGGGCGAGACCAGGAGGGTATACAGGGCAATTGGAGGCAAACTTGAAATCGTACAAAGTAGCAGAGCCGAACGCTCCCTAACACATCTTAGACAGAGATACTACATGATGGCATTAAAGCTGATATGCTCCAGGCAAGGATGCTGAGAAAATAGGAAAACGACAGGACCATCCTTGAAATCAGGACACTAGGGGGAAATGTAATATCCAACCAAGCCTCCATAATGAGGGAATTTTACAAAATTCTACACAACCCTACACAGGTCGGAAGTTGTAAAGAGGGACACCCAAATAGAATATCTAAATCACTGTAACATACCAAAAATGTCAGATCAAGAGAGGGCAGAACTAGAGGAAGACATAACTAAAGACGCGGTCCGTAAAGCCATCATGGCACCCTCACCCAACAAAGCTCCCGGCCTGGACGGTTTCACGACTGATTTCGACAAGCAATTCCGGGAGGACCTGCCCCGCCACCTAACCTCTTTTCAACAGACTCTGGCATAAGGGAGGGATCACGATTTCCATGGAGGAGGCGATGGTCGTACTGTTGCCCAAACAAGGGAAGGACCTGCCATCATGCGGCTCCTATAGTGCACCCATAAACATGGATGCTAAAATCTTCACCAAAATCCTAGCAAACCGTCTGCAGCACCTCCTTCCCAAGCTGATAGGCCCCGACCAGTCAGGCGTCATAATAAAATGAATCTACAATAACACCCGAAGAATAGCCCACATAATTGAATAAGTAGTCAAAACACACCACCTGCACTACTGGTTGCTCTAGATGCAGAAAAAGCCTTCAACAGGGTAGAGTGGCAATTCCTACTTCGGACCCTAACCAAAATAGGCTTTAGGGGATCCTTCATTGCCAAAAAAAGCTGCCAACTATCGCAACCCCTCCCTACTTCTACTAATTAACAGACTTGTTGGACCCAATAGCTGTAACAAGAGGAACGAAGCAGGGCTGCCCCTTGTCTTCCACTCCTCCCACGCTATTCACCTAGAGCCCTTATTAAGCAAGTTAAGAGGTAACAAGAGCATAGAGGGAATCACCTTTGGAGGGAGGGAAAATAAGGTGGCAGCGTTCGCCGACATGCTATTAACAATAACCAACCTGAAGAAATCCCTTAACGCAATGGACAAACATTTTAGCCCATTTTGGAAAGGTTGCAGGACTAAAGATAAATATAAACAAATCGGAAATACTGAACCTGTCTGTACCACTGGAAAGGGAAAAAAACTAAAATCCAGCTTTCCATACTCGTGGACCTCTAATTCCATAAAATACTTAGGAATCCACATCACTAAAACGTTATCCCAGCTACTCAAAGCAAGCTAGCCTCCCTTACTGGGGACCATTAAAAACATACTACAAAGCTGATTCACCATCCCCCCCTCCCCCCAACCCCGCACAACCATCTCCAATCTCCATGATGGGAAGGATCAATGTACTGAAAATAGTCCTATTACTATCTAGAAACTCACGCGCACCTTCATATGGGAAGGCAAGAAACCTAGAATCGCAAATAACATGTTACCCAGAAACAGGGGGGGGGGGGGCATGAGGGAGCCAGACCTGAAGGTGTACTACCAAGCAGCGCAGATCGGAGTCCTTAGGGACGGGTCAAAGGACGACTGAGAGAAAAAGTGGAGAGAAATGGACAGGGTAATGGTGGGGGCGCAACTCGAAGAGGTCCTCTGGGTGCCCAGGGAGGATGGAGCCCAGAGCATGATGTACTGTAGCAAATCGAATCCCTGGTAGGAAATACATGGGGTGCGGTGGCTAAATGCTGTAACAAGACTACCTTCCTTTCACCCTTCACTCTGATTTTCAGGAACCCACAATTCATGCCGGTCTGGGTGGGCTGTTTGTGTTCATGTTTTAAGAAAATGACAATAAATACTTATCGTGGAAAAAAAGAAACTATATTACATTGCACATTTTTTGTTAAAATTATTTGCTTTTTTTCCGACGTGTTCTGGAAGTTGGTTTTGCAAGGCAGTAAGAGTCTTTATACCACCATCGTTCGCTTTTCAAGCTACTAGTCGGGCATAAAATGTAACTCCACCTCATTTCTCTACATGCAGACATTTGCCAGGAGTACATTATGGCTAGTGTCGAGTGCACATTTTCAGGCATGCTAACCTTACTTGTATCGAATTTTGCCACTGCATTTGATTACCTTTGGTCATAAAACAGTTAATTCGGATAGTTAGAAGGCCTGCTTTGGTATGAGGTTTGCTTTGATCACAAGGGATTTACTCCCTGGGAACGTCAAGCTATATTGTTTAAGCAAAACGGTGTGCTAGTCCATTAACTTTTTTTTCTCAAAACTTAATTGACATTTTATTCAAAACAGCACGGATCAGTCAAGACCTGAACCGACCCTATAGCCAACAAATTGAACCCCCCCAGACATCATAGTTCAGTTGCCCCTACCCAATTTGAAACTGAAGACGGTACCCGCTTGACAACTTAATGTCTCAAAGGTACGCTTGTCCGTGACTCGGGATAGTCCTTCCCAGAATGCTTGTATTCCCATTGTTCAAAGTTGGTCAATTGCAATGTCAATCTCCCTTCTTGTTGAGCACCCCTTCGTAACCCCCAACCCCCCACCCCTCCCATCATCCACAACGCCCATACATTTTGAAGAAAGGCAACCATAAACCTTCAATGTCGGACCTGGACTTGTCCAGGAGGTGAGCGAGATACTCCATATCGTATATGGCTCGAGTCTTTAATACCCACTCCTTTTCCACCGGCATTCGTGGGCTTTTCCATTGCTGGACCAAGCAACATCAGGCTGAGACCAGCATGACCTGAAGCATGTTCCCCCTTTCTGGTTCCTGCCCCTCTCCCGTGTCCACCCCGAAAAGGAGAAGCCTTGGCAAGAATTCCCTTTTGAATCCCATCCACCCCTTTTATCCATGACCGGACCTCCTTCCACTATGCTTTCAGCCTTGGATAACCCCACCACATGTGGATGCAATCCCCTTTTTCTCGATGGCACTTCCAACAGCTTGGGGTCATGCCCCTCATTTGCACGATTCTCGGTAGGGGCTAGTGCCATCTATGCAGTAGTTTCATGGTGTGGTGTCTATAATTGAGCAATGTTGAGTGGCTAGCCCTCCTGCACATTGGGGCCATAGAGGGTCTCCAATGGCCCTATCCATGTTCTGCTCCCATTTGGTTCTGGATGGAGAGGGGTGTCTCGTGGGCTCGCCAAAAGAATCCTATGCAGCGCCGCCCTCTGGAGCCCCTCTGCGTGATCATGAATTTTTCAAAACTAGTCAATTCCTTCCTCCAGTTTTCCCCCCACCGGTCCCCTAACAGAGCCCCTTCCAGATACAACTCTGAGGTGACGGCCCCTTGGCAAAATCAATGTCTTATATGAAACCCTATGCCTAGTCCCCGCCCAGAGTAATCTCAGCATAGGTGCCTTTACTTCTGCAAAAAATGAGGTGGGTATTACTATGGACAGCATCTAGAAGAGGAACACAAATTTGTGGAGAAGGATCCTCTTAAGGCAATTCAAGTAGGCCATCCATGAGAGTCCCAAGCACAACCATCGCTCCATATCCCTTTTTATGCTTGACCAGAGGGGGGAGATGGTTCTTGGAGTAGTTCTTCAAAACGCTGGGGTACCTGGACCCCATGGTACTGGAAGGTACCCTCCTGTATCCTGATTGGGGGCCCGCTATATATCCTTTTTCCCCATCCAGCGGTCTCCCCACCACATATGCCACTGACTTACCCAAGTTGATTTGGAATCTTGACAGCCTCCCATAATGCTACAGGCTCTCCAAGACCATGGGAACTGAGTGGAACGGTATAGTGAGAGATAGCAGGGCATTGTCCGCGAAGAGACTTGTCTTACAATTAACCCTCCCAATAGTGACGCCCCTTGTCCCCGCGTTGTCCCTAACCGGCACCGTCCATGGTTCCATCACCAATACATAGATTAACTGGGGAAGTGCACACCCCTTGCGTGTGCCCTGTTTCAACGGGAAGGCTTGTGACTCTACCATTAACAACCACCTTAGCCAATGGCTGCGACTACAGAACTGCAATCCAACCCCTCCATCGTCGACCCACCCCTATGGATGCAAAGACCAAGCCCATAAAAGACCAACTGAGCCGGTCGAATGCCTTCTCGACTTTCAGGGCCAGCAAGAGTACCCCCTCCTCCTTTGCTGACGGTGAGTCTAGAATGTGGAGCATCTTGCGGCTGTTGTCCACTCCCTGCCTATGCATCACAAAACCTTCCTGGTCAGGGTGGATCAGCTTGGGGAGGCTTAGCTCCAGGCATGATGCGAGGATTCTGGTGAAAATCTTTGCTTTCTTGGTGAGGATGGAGATTGGCCTGTAATGAGGCACAGTTGGTCTGGTCCTTCTCTGACTTCAGGAAGACTATCATGGCCCGGAGAAAAGACTGTGGTATCATGTCTTCCCCTATTATGGAGTTGAACAGCTTTGCCATAGCCCCGGCCAGTTGGTTTTGGTTCTGCTTGTAGAAGTCGGCGGTAAAGCCATCCACTCCCTGGGCTTTCCATGTGTTTAATATTTGTATGGTCCGCAGGACCTCAACCAGCGTGATCTCCCCGTCTAGGGTCTCTCTCCGCGCCTTTGTGAGTCTGGGGGATGCTCATTTCGGCCAAATACCTCTGCATTGCCTCTGCCGATTCCTCCACTGACTTGGCATAAATGTCTCTCTAGTAATCTGCCAAACAAGCTGCAATGTCCCCAGCCCCCTTACTATACATCCCGTGTCATCCTGTATCCCCTCTCCCCTCCTCTACTCTCTACAGCCCCTCTCCGGTTGGCCAGGATGGTCCCCACTGTGTCCACTCTTTCATAATAACTTTGACGGGTGTATCTCATTTTGTTAACCTCCCCTATCGGGACCGTGTGGAGCTCTTGCCTCCTGTCCCTCATTTCCCCTAGGAGGTTTTCCCCATCAGCACCCAGCTGGCTGAGTTGAGATGTCGGGACCCTCAATTCCTCTTGGAGCCCCCTTTCGATTAACCCCCTCTCCCTAAGAGAGCCTTCAAAGTGGCTTAGCCGCCTCCCAAACCATTACCATGCCAGTCTCCCCATTATCGTTTGTTTCAAAGTAGGCACCTATCTTTCTCCAGGAAGTCCCTAAACACCCGGTCCCTGGATAAATTGGCATTGCACCTCCACTGGAAGCATCGTGGGGGTTCTGGGAATCACCAATTAGTCGCCACCAGCTTGTGATCTGACCATGTGATCGCTTCCACCCTGGGTCCCCTACCTCACCTTCCCCTTCCCTCAGGACCAGGAGATAAATTCTTGTTTAGGTCTTATGTGGGGGGACCGTGTAGCCTCACGGGCCCGGCCAGTGCCTCCTCCAGACGTCTATTCAAAAATGGTCCCGTAGGAGATTCTGAAAGGTCAGATTCTCCTTGGTTGCCACTTTGATACCAAGTCCTTTTGCAGACCATCAGCCTACTGTAGGGTCGACTACCAGGTTGAAATAACCCCCCGCCAGTCCTCCCAGGAGTGTAGCACTCTCCGCCCAGGCATCCATCATCTTAAAACCGAATCCCACCTGCCCCATGTTGGGGGCATAAGGAGTGGCTAGTGTAATCTGCCTCCCCTCGTGTACCCCTTTTATACCCAGGATCCTTCCCCGAATCCCCTCCTTACCTGGATTCCCGTCAGCCGAAAGGACTTTGGCCTGCAGAATGCCAACCCCTTCTTGGTGTCTTTGTGGGAGGCCCAGAAGTTCATACCCATCTCCTTGCCTTTTTATTGACGATTCCGCCCCCTGCCTTAAATGGGTCTCCTGCAGGAAAAGGATCCAGAGTTTCTGCTTTCGAAACATATTGCTGGTTAATGCTCTTGTTCTGGGAGTTCAATCCCTTCATGTTACTTATATACTCAGCTGCGTAGAATATCTTACTCTGCCTGCCCCACCCGTCTTGCTCCCTACACCCACCCCCCATCTGAGTCGTCCGATCTTGTGCCCCCCTCATGTTGGGCATGTCTCGAACAGCCAGGGGTAGAACCCCTACCTTGGACCACATGTTAGGCAGCCCTACTCCTCCCCCCACCCCCCATAACTCCCTCGTGAGCCTGGGTGAGGGGAGGGAAACCCCTCCCTACTCTAAGTAAACTCTGCAATCAACACCCCCAACTACCGGATCCCTCCCTCCCACTGCAGTCTTCCGTCTTGCAGCGCTCCCTCTTCGAATCGAGCTAGTTATCAATTTCAATACAACAGACCTCCTTATCGGCGGTTCCATGGGAGACTTCCCCCACCTTTTAGAAGAAAAGTAAGGTAGCATTACCTTACTAAAGGCTAGAGCTCTCAGTTGACCCTTGGCAGGGTTGCAAAATTTTATTCAAATATACAATCAAGTATTAAATATTGATTCAAAGATATGAAATAGTTGTAGTGAATTCTTCAACAAGAAATGTTTTATTCACATTTCTAGGTTTAGTATCGCCAATTCGATTTTCATATAGTGAGGCAACTTCGAAAAACATAGGTTGTTTCATCAGTAAGCACATATGCCAATGCATTTCGGTCTGACCATCGTCAGGGCCATGCTTTAGTGAATATACCAACAACTAATCATTCATAGAACAATACAGTATTTCAACACAAAACATATATCAATGATTCAAGGATAATGCAAAAACAGATAAAGCACATACCCCCAGGTGAATCTTGAAGATTTACAGAAAAGACTGGATCAACGTGAGACGTTTTGGATTGATAGATTGAGTTCTCTCACCCCAAAAGGAATTAATGAAGACATCAATTATATGTTTCCTGTAATAAACATAACCAGATGTTGCTTCGGGGGGGATATTCTGGGAAGCAGTATCAATCACATGTGTTTTCTCTAATTTAGATAACAAGTGTATGTCCAAATGTAGCACTGCGAACCAGAATATTGTGGACGCAATTTTTTGCAAAGAAATTTTGTTCCATACACAGCATAAGGACATTATAATAACGTACAGTAGATGTACTTTTCTTCTAAACTGTTCATCGAGATACGGATGCCATAGGATCTTTTTCCAGACTGGAAGCTCCAGGTTAAAACATCTATAAAAATCACGGAATAAGCAATATATTGTCATTGTAGCAGAAATCCCTGTGGTGCCCGCCGAAACTCTAGACTTCCCCCACCTGCCTTCCAGGTCCAGGGAGGCTTCCTCCTTCCGAGGGCACCAGAGAAACCCCCTCTCTCCTGGCATGGGGGCTACAGACGTAAAGTCAGCTTTACCTCCAGACGTCTTCCTGTCATGACAGGGGGGGAGGGGTGTAAGCTTTTGAAACTTTCGGACTCCTTTAGCCCTACCCTTTCCCTGCACAGAGTCTGGTCCTTGAGGGGGAGGGCGGAGGGGGGGAGAGGAGGGTATGATTAGCGCCCGGTCCATGCCCTCAGTCTTCCGAGGTGGAGGCCTCCCGCCTGCCCACCAGATCCTCCATGACGCGTAGCTCCTCCTCTGCCACAAGATGATACCTTTCTCGCTCCCATTCAAACACCAGAGCAAAAGGGTAGCCCCATCGGTATCTCACCCCCTTTTCCTGGAGCCATCTAGTGAGGGCACCATGCTTCTTTCGCCTCAATACTGTGTGGATCGATAAATCTTTAAAAATTGCCACCTTGGAGTTCCCATAGGTCACCTCCCTGCGCTTTGCCTTTTCAAAGATCCTCACCTTGTCCCTGTAATAGTGCATATGCACCAGGACTGGGAGCAGGCCCACGTGAATCTCCTCCAGTTCTATGCACCCTGTCTGAGTCTCTCTCCTTCCCTGGAATCGAGAAACTTCTCTATTTCTTGTATCTTTTGTTTAAGGCCCGTTTGAGTCTCACCCTCTCTTTTAGGCCAAAAAACCTGATTGTTGCGTCCCTCCCGGTTCTCAATATTTTCGACCTCGAGGCTCACCTCTTCCTTATGTCTTTCTATTTCCATAAATCGTGCCTCCATCTGTGTCTACAGTAAGCCCGTGGAGGTTTGGTAGGCCTTTACCCCATCCATTCTGTCCTCCAGGGATACCACCTTGGCCGAGAGGTCTGCCAATGTTGCCCCCATTTCCGTCGTCATTGCCCTGAGCTCTTCCAGGATGGTCTGTATATCATTCTTGATGGAACTAAGCTCTGCTGGTGGGGCAGTGGGCTCCGAGCTCTCAGCAGCCCCTACCATTGACTCTGTGCCTTGGTACTGGAAGTGCGTCAAGGTTTAATGCCAGCTCACAGGTGTCCACAATCAATGCCCCCAGTTCTAACAGAGTCGAGGGAGAGGGGTTACGAGCTTTATTCAAATTGTAGTTCACTCCAGCCACAGGGACCCCCCACTTGAGTCAGCCAATGTAGTCGAGGCCAGTGGTCACCCCCCTCCTTCCCTGGTGAAGGTACTGAGTCCCTGACTTGCGTCTTTGGCCAGTCTGGCTCCTTTTGTGTTAATCAATCTTGTCCCTCAGTGGGTGCCCCACTCTGCCCCCTCGATACTCCGGGGTTGGGCCCCTTGTTGACAGTTATGTTGGCATCCCCCCAAGCAGAGTCCCGTATATGGGGGTGAGGGGGGTCGCCCTCAAGGCTCGTCTTGTTTCTTCACCTCTGCATACCTCCTTATCCTCCCCAGCGTGCGAGGTCCTCGGGGTGGTGGGGTGATGGAATCGCCCCCTTCACCGGAATGATCCTGCTGGTCTCCTTCAATTTCCCTGCTGTGGGGGCCCGGTTTGCCTCGCACCCACATGTGCGGCCACTCCCGGTGCGTGCCTTGGGGCACCCCTGCCACTGCTGCTTGAACTGGGGGCTACCACTGCACACCACTCTCTCATTCGCTGAGCCAAGATCTGGAGAGTTCCCCTCCCCGCCCTCCCCAGGCACCTCAATACCCTAGCACTTGGGAGGTGTTTGCTCTTGGCCTCAGGGAGAGTATGTAGTCCCCCGCCCCCCCCCCCCTCCTCTGTGGGAATCCACCGTCCGCTCTTTTAATTGTCCCTAGGCCTATGTAGTTTAGTAAGTCTCAGGAAGATGGTGGGTGTTAACTTCATTACTCAATAGTCTGTGAAGGTTCTATGATGATCTGTTGATGAGGTGCCCAGACCCCTCAATATTTCATAGGGCCAGTGTTTAGTGCAACGTGGATGTGCCATGTGATCTTGGGCTGTGTTTATGGCCACTCATGTTCCAGAGTCCTCCAGTGCCGTCTACTCCTTTGGGCCTCGGTGCGCATTCCGGCCAGGTTGCTGTCTCAATCCCTTACTGCACGACCGGGACGGGGAGGAAACGGCTACAGCCCGTCAGTTGTGTCCTCATTGCAAGTGGGCACCACCGCCGCCTCTCCTGTTGTTGTGGGGGTGGGCCTCCCCTTCTGTGATGGTTGGGAGGTTCACCGGCCCCCCTCTGGTCCTGCCCAGGACACAGCTGCCAGACTCGGCCGGCCCCCGCACACGTCGCCACAGGACCCCGGTCTACCAGGTCGGTGGGGGAGAGACGGGTCCTATGCACACATCCCTCTTTCCCCCAAGTGGGATAACATTGTTTCTCCAGCATTGGCTCTTTCATGGATTCACATGCTGTGAATATTCCCCGTCAGGCTGGGAACCTCGGTCATTATAAGTTAGCGTTTTTCCTATGGAAAACTTTGACACTTAAGTGTCCTATCAACGTCCTTTTTGGGTGCTTTAGCCACCACCAATAGGACTAAGGTATAAATAGCCCTACCCCAGCGGCTTCCCTTCAGATTTCAACCATCTCGTTGTAATTTCTACACGTGTTGGTGCGATTTGGTGAAGATGTCTTCAGGAAAATTGTTGTTCCGTCCCTGTGCGACCTGCAGGCTGCAGAAAGTGTATGAGGGGGACGGGCGTATAGACTGCCTTTATTGCCTCAACCCCCATCATTCGGCCTAATCTTCTGAGATCTGTAAGGGGTTCTCCCAAAAGACGCTTAAGTACCGCAGCGGTTGGTGTGCTGGCTGAATGAAGGTACCTATCCTGCCTCGGAGGTGGGCTCGGTGCGTAGCTTGGCATCGGAGGTGTCAGCCCAAGCTGCGGATCATCGCCGGTCCGCATCGGCTGAATCTCCGTCTAAAAAGTCCCAGCCTGTCCCAGTGGTCGGTGAGAGTAGTCGCCCCTCTTCAGGTAAACATCTTTCTAAAGGGAAGTCTTCGTCCAAGCATGGTCGGTTGGACCAGTCACGAGGATCTGGAAGTAAGCCTGAGAAGGGGTCTCGGGTGAAGGCCAAGAAAGACTCTTTGTCGACTCTTCTCTTCAGGGTACCATCACAAGTCGTCAACGCATCGGTCCAGTGGGACTAAGCAGGAGGGATCGCCTGAAATATCTGCACCACAGGCTGCATTGCCTACTACGTCGTCGTCGAGAGTCCTGTCGTCGACAATCCTGTTGTCAACTTCAATACCGTCGCCGGCCGTAATGTCTACTGCTCCGGTAGGAGAAAAAGACCCGATGCTGTCGTTGAGCACCTTGTTACCGATGAGGGAGGTGTGGCAGGCTTCTGCTTTTGACTCTCGTCTACCAGATACTATTCTACAGCAAGAGACTGCATTGGAAGCAGAGGATGATGGGGACCCAGTGGCGGATTTGTCGGCCCTGGGCCTGCAATGTGTTGGTTTGGTGACATCAATGGGTGTGGGTGCTGGTCCGACCAGTTACCCTTTGGTGAACCCGCAGGCGATGCTACCGCTCCAGGTGTTGTCCACGTTACAATCTCTGTTGGGCCAACTGGATTCCAGATTACCTCCTGTGCACATAGCTCCGGTGGGGGCCTACCGTCGACGCTGCAGGTGTTCCTCTGCGTTCGATGGCTTCGGCTGAATTGCCTTCACCCCCTACAGGTGCCCAAAGATTGCCCATCTTCCCATCCTGAGGAGGGTGAGCTTCCGGAATCTGAATCGGACATTGGGCCTAGGGAGACCATGTCAGCTGGCTCGTCGCTGTCGAGCGACCGGGCGTGGGATTCGGACATTGAAATGGAACCACCTCGTAGTCCGGCGCAGCTCCCTCCCTCCCCACCCCTCCCCCCATCTGATGATGTGGGGGCGTTTCATGCAATGATGGCTAAAGCATGTGCAGAGTTTGGGTTGGCTCCTGAGGAAGAGCGGAAGGAGTGCTTCCTGTTTGACCACATGGGCAAGAGACGAAAATCTGTGATCTCTGTGCCAATTCTAGACCATGTGTGGCAGGAGGGCATGTGTACGATGCAACACCCCTTCTTGGAACCAGCCATCAAAGGGAGGCTGGAGAAGAAGTTCAAGGCCCCGGAATCAGCACCAAAGTGCTTGGTTTCGCAGCCAACTCCTGAGTCGGTTTCAGCTGTGGCTAGCCGGAAAGCCAGAAGTCAGCACAAATGAACCACTCCTCCCGATAACGAGGCCAGGAGACGAGATGCCTTTCGGTAAGGTTTTGACCGTGGAAGCGACTGTGAATGCGGCCAAATCTCTAGCGATCATCGCTCGCTGCGATCGTGAGATGTGGCATCGGTTGGGTCCTCTGCTGGAACATCTACCAGAGGAACAGCGTAAAACGGCTATGATGTTGGTACGCAAAGGGGAGGAAGCATCCAATCATAGCATTAACATTGCGGTGGACCTGACAGAATCTGGTTTTAAACAGATTGACAACGGCGTAGTACTGCGTCGACAGGCTTGGCTTAAGTGCACAGCCAAAGGTGCACTATAAAGTTCTGGACATGCCATGTGAGGAGGAGCAGTTGTTGGGGGGGGGGGGGGGGGGGGGGGGGGGAGGGGGAAATCGAAAAGACTCTTAAGGGTATGAAAGAGGCCTCTGAGATTGCCAAGTCGTTAGGAGCCTTGCAGAGTGGACGCTCGTTTCGTCGCTTTCGTTCCTTCCGTGGAGCTGTGGGAAATACTCTATTTACTTCCCCCAGAGATCGTGGCTACGGGCGATTAGGTTACTTCTCTCAGGGGTACAGGTCGTCAGCACAGTTGACGCAAATAAAGTAGAGATTTTCAGGCATCCAGGAAAAGAACAGGGCAGGCCTCTTCCTTCAGACTTATGCTGCAGAAAGGAGCTATAGAATTGGTTCCAGTAGCCGAGAAAGGCCAGGGGGTTTATTCCCAGTACTTTGTGGTAAAGAAGCCCAATGGTAAGTGGCAGCCCATACAGGATCTTCGGGCGTTCAAGACTCTGCAACGCCTGAAGTTAAAGATGCTCACACTTCAGGTCGTCGTTTGGTCTATACAACCGGGCGAGTATCTGTCCTCGTTGGATCTACAGGACACGTACTTTCATATCCCTGTGTGTCGACGGCACCTTCCTGCAGTTTGTCGTGGGAGAACATCACTTCCAGTTTTGAGTGCTTCCGTTCGGATTAAAGTCATCCCCAGAACGTTTACAAAATGTCTGGCGCTGGTGGCGGCCCTGCACTATCGGGAAGGTCATCTTGTTTACTGATACCTGGGTGACTGGCTGGTACAAGGTTCGTCGCCTGGGGAGGATCAGGAAAGTCTCGACGCTACCTTGCAGCTGTTGCATCGGCTAGGTTTCGCCGTGAACTTCGAGAAGTCTTTTCTGTTGCCTTCCAAGGACTTGGTTTTTGTGGGGGCACAGTTTCTAACTCAGCTGGGGCTTGTGAGGCCCTTGGACGAGAGGGTTTTGAAGCTAAAGAAAAAAGCAGCGGTGTGGCGTGTCCGTTCGGACCTACATGTCACTGTTGGGGGCCATGGCGTCCTGCATTCCACTGGTGAAAAACTGTCTCTTCATGAGGCCGGTACAGGAATTCCTCGCTGGCCGATGGGCTCAAAGTCGCGGATTGTGGTCTGACAAAGTGGTCATCGACGGCGATCTGGTGGAAGCGCTTCGATGGTGGCACTGCTCGGACAATCTGGTTCGAGGCATGCCGTTGCTGGAACCAGAATTCCATTTTACAATTGTGATGGATGCCTCTCGGGGGCGCATCTCAAGGACTCGCAGGTCCATGGCCTGTGGTCTCGGGTGGAGTCACGTTTCCACATCAATGTGCTCGAGTTGAGAGCGGTACATTGGGCCCTGAAATCTTTTCTGCCGTGCATACGCGGGTCGGTGGTGAGGGTGTTGACGGACAATGCCACCACAATGTTTTTACCTCGGGGAAACAAGGCAGCACGCATTCCAGGGTGCTGTCGAAGGAAGCACAAGACCTCTGGCATTGGGCTCTGTTGCACGACATCGGCATTGTGGCCTTTCATCTGCCGGGAGTGTTGAATGTAAAAGCGGATGCGCTCAGAAGGGAGGTGAGCCAACTACACGAGTGGCAGCTGAAGAAGCAGCAGGTGTCCATGCTCTTCCGGAAGTAGGGCCGTCCTTCGTTGGATCTCTTCGCAACGAGGGAAAAGAAGCAGTGCAAGGAATTTGCCAGCTGGTGGGCTCATCCCTAGTCTCTGGGGGATGCGTTCGCGTTCCATTGGATGGACTGGTTCGCTTATGCATTTCCTCCGTTTCCACTCATTCGGCGGACCCTTCAGTGGATTCGGAGATACCCATGCTGTGATTCTGGTGGCTCCCTTCTGGGCCAGGCAGCCGTGGTTCTCAGATCTCCTTCATATGGTCATCTGTCCGCGGCAGAGCCGATTCGGTTGGCAGTGACGCCGAACCTGCTGTCTCAGGACAAGGGCGCTGTCTGGCACCACGAACCGGGCTCTCAGCCTGACGGCTTGGCTCCTGACTTCTCAGAGGTTGGCCTGCTGAAGCCTTCTGGTGACTGTCGGTGCATTTTGGAGGCAGCAAGAGCTCCGTCCACGAATGCCTCCTAGGCGTGTAAATGGAAAAGGTTTTGTGTGTGGTGTAAAGGTCAACCTGGGATGGACCCTTTGAACATTTAGCCGGAGCAAGTTTTACCATACTTATTGCAGATGGCAGAAAAGGGTCTGGCATTCTCCTCCATGAACAAAAGTAAACAAGAACATCCCTTTAACACAAAAAAGCTTTTATTATGGACATAGCACTTCAGATGCATTAACCTTGAACGTTCCATGCATTAAGCAGCACCAAGTGTATTCTTGGGTGTGGCTGCTAATGGATTGCCTTTGCACGTGCTCACTCTCTAGGAGTGGCAGGGTGTGGCTGGTAAGCTGGCCCTAATGGGCGTGCCCACGATCTGAGCTATATAAACTGCCCCGATCCTCAAGACCGACGCTATGCGTTATTCTGCACTTGCCGGCCGTGTAACGCTCACTGTCGCCTGAGGTCAGACTTACCTTTGAAGATACACCTGGCAGCAATTTCTAGATTCACTCGGAAATGGCATGCTATGCCTCTGTTTAGTGATCGTCTCTTCAAGCATTTCTTGAAGAGATTGTTTAGGACCTTTCCTCCAGTTAAAAAGTTTCCTCCGGTGTGGAGTCTTAATGTGGTTCTGTCAGGTCTGATGAAGCATCCGTTTGAACCAATGTCGTAAACGCCTTTGCAGTTTTTATCTTCGAAGGTGGCTTTTCTGGTGGCCATTACTTCGGCCAGAAGGATGAATGAGTTGCAAGCTTTAGTTGTGGACCCTCCATACTTGAGGATCTTCAAGGACAAGGAGGTACTGGCTACTAATCCACACTTTATCCCAAAAGTGCCAACCACATTTCATAAACTCTCTTCTATTGTGTTGCCCTCGTTCTTCGCTTCAGCCTCCACGCCTGTAGAACAGGATTTGCATTCGCGGGATGTCAAGTGGGCATTGAAGTTTTATTTGAATCGTACTCAAGAGTTCTGACTTTCTAAACAACCATTTGTGGCCTATAGACTGTCCGTCAAGGGACGAACAATCTCCAAACAAGGACTTTGTCGCTGGGTGTCGTCTGCTATCTCATTCTGCATTCACTAAAGCTGGGAAGCCTTTGGAAAGGAATCCGAGGGCACACTCGATGAGGTCTACAGCTTCGTCGGCGGCATTATGGTCGGGGATTCCTCTGGTGGACATTTGCCAGGCGGCCTCCTGTGCGGTGCTGCATACCTTTACCCGGCATTACTTTCTGGAGCAGCAGCATGGTAAGGATGTGCAGGTGGGACGGGCCATCCTGCAACGCCTGTTTCAATAAGGTAGGCCTCGCAGCTTTGGGGTATTTTTGTTTGAACTTGATCACTGATGGGTTTCTTGGTCTCATGTATGTGATTCTGGTTCTGTATTGGTTTGCACTCCGCCATTCATGTTTGGTACTGCTATGTAATCTTTATCACAGCATGTGAATCCATGAAAGATCCAATGCTGGATAAGGGAGTAATTTCTTACCTGGAACTCCATTTCTCCAGCGTTGGTATCTTTCATGGATTCAAATGCGCCCGCCAGCCGCCCCTGCAGGCAAATCTGGTTTCGGGTTGCCTCTACTTTAAAGGTTAAAATCTGAAGGGAATCCGCGGGGGTGGGGCTATTTATACCCTACATCCTATTGGTGGTGGCTAACGCACCCAAAAAGGACGTTGATAGGACTCTGAAGTGTCGAAGTTTTCCATAGGAAAACACGAAGTTAAAATAACCAAGGTTCCTAGCCTGACGGGGAATATTCACAACATGTGAATCCATGAAAGATGCCAACGCTGGAGAAATGGAGTTACAGGTAAGAAACAACCCCCTTCTCTTGTTCTGTTACCGGGGGAGCTGGATCTGTGAGCTCCAGCCCGCTTCCCACCCTCCATATCTTGTCGGCTCCACCCCTCTCAAGCCTCCACAGCGCTGCAGAGGTCCAGCAGGCCCGGCACCCTCCTGGTCTGCCGCCGTGGGGTTCAGAGGGTCATGTCAGAAGCTTTTAAAGCCTATGGGGGCTTCTCCCGATTCCCACGGCCTTAAGTGTAGGTCACACTTTTGGGGCTGTAGGAGTGCTTGTCTCAGTATCTCCTCAAACTGCAAGGCAGGGGACAGCTTGCAATTCAGGCAGCCATCTTGTCTGCGCCCCCTGGTTGGCCATTTACTTTTTAATCTGTCCCAGATCCCCAGTTTCCTTCTGAACTGGCAAAATTCCCTTTCCCACACATTTAAATGCCGATGCAACAGTACTTTTCAGTGGGAATTAAATGGGTCTTCAGAACGCTTTGGACGCCCTCCAGGGATACCATGTCCGGAATGAGCTGGCAATGAACTTTAGGAAAACTAAGGTCATATATTTATTATTGGAATGTCAGGTGCTGAATCTTTTGCCTACCACCCGTTGGCTCTGAAATAGTTTCCAAATGGTCAGTTGTGCATGGGAATTTCTGCTGTCTCCTTTTGGGTTTGCACAGAGGGACTCCTATACAGCTGATATGGCTTGAATAGGTTATATACAGTCTTACTGGTCAGGCCATTCATCGATAGGATTTTGCTGGAAAATCGGATAATGGTACCTTAATGAATCAGTTGAAATATATTTTATTTTCGAAGTGGTGCACAGTTTAATAGTTGACGATTTCTTGTGACTGAAGGTAAAGACCTTCCTGAAAATATGATGCAACATTACATGGCTCATTTGAAAGCTTTGGATAGATATGAATTAAACAATGCTGATGGTAATGTTAAAGGTTATTTATACTGCGCCCTATCACCACCGGAGTGGTGCTCTGGCGGCTCTGAAAGAGGGGGGGCCGGGGGTTGAGTTAGTTGGAATGAGCTGGAAAAGTGCAAGATAGCAGTGATGTGCTGTTGGCAGCCTCAGCCCGTTGGGTCCGTTTGCTGGGCTTGGGGTGTTTTACGGTCAGTAGTCGTGTGCTGTTGTGCAAGTCTGTGCGGTTTGTTTTGTTGTTGCAGTGTAGTGAAGTTTGTGCGGATTGCTGCATTTTAGGCTTGTGGTGTTTGGTTAGAGTTTGAGAGGTGTATGCAGAGGGGTGAAAATATTAGTGGATTGGTTAGTTGCCATTGCTGTCCTTGCAATTATGTCTGTGTGATGCTTACTACCATCCACTATTCGATGTGAGGCAAACCAGTGGTCACGATTCCATTCAAGTGTTGCACTTATAATCATTTCCAGTTTAATTTAAGTGTTCTAACATTCACATTCTATCTAGATGCGACACAGGTCAAGTTAGGAATTCCATCTAAGTGTGGAACATGTTGTTAAATTCATAATCCTGTCTAGATGTGACACAGGCTAAGAATTCCATATCAGTGTGGCATATGCTAACATTGACATTGCTATCTAGATGCCGCGCAGGCTAAAGCTAAAAATTCCATCTCCGTGTGGCACATGTCAACCTTATTACACCTGTCTGAAGGAGACGCAGGCTAATCTTGACACTTCTATATAGGTGTCGAATTGCTTAATATTGGCTAGCATGTTAGTGCGCAATGCAATGCAACATCTACAGTCCGGCCAAGAGTGGTCCCAGGCTGGTGGCCACAAATCTCTCCAAGTATGCATGTTGTACAAAAATTATGGCGTTATACATTATGGAGAGGTAAGGTAGAGTGGTGAGGGCTTTCTGGAGTAGAGTGATTGCTCTACACCCCACCCATGCCACACTTAGTTTTGTTGGTGTCTGTTGGTTGATGGCTTCATTGGCTTTCTCTGTGGACACCTGCTGACACATCTTAGAGCCGCCAATGCAGGAGCCGCCCTTTGCTTCGAGACCCTTAGCCGAGGAGGCTGCCGGGCAGTAAGCTGCCCAAGACAGGCCCGGGATAAAGGTGTAATTAGCCAATAGGGGCCGGTGGGAGGGCACAGGAGGTGGGAATAAGGAGAGCAGCAATGGAGCATCGCGGACCGCGGGGCCGCCATGGGTGAAAACAAATTACAAAAATACTCTCAAGAAATTAACTTGGTATCGTGGGCTGTTATGGTTATTTGTCCGTTTTATGTATCCCATCACCAAGATAAATTTCCTTTACAACCATAGTCCTCTGAGATATGCACAACGTGGATGCACAGATGGATTGTGCATGTGTATAATTTGTTTACTTATAAGGTAGCGGGCCATGTGGGCAAAAACATTCCAAGGACTGAGCAGATCTGCCGGTTATGTGGTGGCATACGTGACATTTAAAAATTAAGTGCTGATTTGGCCAGAGGTAGATGCTTAACTGCCATAGCATCACTTAGTGTAGTAGTTTGTCACTTTAATAGCATCTTTATCCCATTTGTATGGCCTCCACGCGCTTGTAGTAGGAACGCCCTCGGGGAGGTGTGTGGGGGGTTGGGGGTTTGCTACTGAAGTCCAAGGTATAGTAATGATTGTCGAAGAGGGTTGTAATTTGTGTGTGCATTTGGCCAAAGTAATTTATTGGTGGAGTGCCCAAGCCCCCAGTAAGCTACCATGGATGGTCAGGCATGTGGATGGGTGCTGTGAGGAGAGCAGGTGAGACCGTGAGTGCAAGGGACTAGTTATGTGTCCAGCTACACCAAATTCTTTTGTCGTAGGACATAGCTGCAACCCGATGGAAGAGGTGTTGTGCTTTGTGTTTAGTGTATGAAGGCGAATGCGTACGAGAATGCGGCTTTGCCTGGGTTTAGTTCCGTCAGCATGGAGTGCGACAGGCTTAATACCATTAGCTATAGTTTAGTGAATGCCTTGGGTCCGGTCATTTGCCCTATTCTAAAGACAAGGTTGACCATAAAGAGTGGCTGCCTTCTGCATGCGGCCAGCTGCAATGGATTTATTCTAGATTCAACCCACAGGCTGCACTCTACAATCACCTAGATTTACTACCTTGGCTGTGTTCTACAGTCAACTGGTATAAGTAGATTGGGTGCGTTTTACTTCCTTCTAAATACAATGGGTACATCCTGCATTCATCTGATTTCAGGATGTTGGCTACTTTGGCAACAGCCTGCATTCACATAGGTTCAATACATTGGCCATAATTTTACATTCAACTAGATTCAATACAGGGTTACATTCTGCCATTGGACTAGAATCCGGGTTTATACTTTACCTTGTTTTGGGCAAGAAGGTTGGAGGTCGTAAGCAGTGTCGGTGCATACGGACTGTGGGATGGGTGTTTAAGAGGGGAGCCGTGTTCAGGTTGATTGGGGGTGGGGGGAGCCAAGTTTTGAGTGCCTTCCTGAAGGAGATGTAGTCCTCTTTGCAGTGTATCCTTAATGGGAGGGAGTTCCAGAGGGTGGGGGCTTGAAAGAGGAGGAGGATCCTCCAACTCTTGTGGAGTTGAAAGGGGGAATAACCAGGTGGTGTGCGGAGCATGTTCTACGTTTTCTGGTTGGTACCGTAAAAGTTTCTCCTGTAGGAATTTGTGGCCCGTCTTGTGAACGGCACGGTGAGTGATGCACTTAGCTTTGAAAGTTGTCCTTTGGCTGACTGGGGTGCCAGTGAAGCACTCTGAGGGCAGAGGCGATGTTATCTTGGTTAGAGAGCAAGGAGGAATTTGGCTGCTGAGTTTTAAATCTGCTGCAGTTTTCTGAGCTGATAGGCGGGTGTGTATATAGAGGGAGTTGGCATAATGGGAGAGAATGATGGCCAGGATAGCTGAGGATGAGAGGGTAGGAGAGGTAGGGAAAGATCTGACTCAGGGTGCAGAGGTGGAAAGTACCTATTCTGGATTCTGTGCTGATGTGAGAGTGTTGCATCAGAGTCAAAGGTGCATCCCATGTTTTTCAGAGTTGGATGCTGCCAGTGGGGGGGTGCTAGCGAGGCTTTCCAGGGTGTGGGTTGGGTGAAGGTTTTTCCGCAGATATAATTTTTTCAGTTTTGCCTGGGTTGAGGAGGTGGTGATGGGCCATCCTCCAGTGGTCGACTGCCGAGAGGTAGGAGAAGTCTGGGTGGGAGGACGATGTTGTTTTGGGGATCCTGCAAGTGATCTGGGTGCCATCTGTGTAATTGTAGCAGCTAAGGTTGTGAGAGCAGATGAGTGATGGAAGGGGAATTAGATAGATGTTGAAGAGGGGAGGGCAATAGGCAGCACATTATTCAGAGTATACTGTGCTTTGCATGCCATCCCAGATAGAGACGAGAGGTTTCCGTTCCTCAGAGGTTTGAAGCCAGATTGGGATGGGCCAAGAAGGGAACTGGATTCTGTGTAGAGGGGAGAGCTTGGGAGTATGCAGTGCGGTTTAGGAGTTTGCCTATTAGCGGGTATTGGAAATTGGGCAGTAGTTGGTAGGAATAAGAGGGTCAAAGGTGGCCTTTCTAAGTAGCGGTTTAACATGTGATGTTTTTAGTGCGGGGGGAAAGACCTGAGGTCAGAGAATGGTTAATCATGTCTCTAGCAATGCTGCTGTACAGGTTGAAGTTAGTGTCATGGTCATGAAGTCGGGGGCACAGGCATGCAGGGGTCGCATGCACAAGAGACCTGGGTGGACACTGTCCTGGCTCCAGGCTCATGAACAAAAGTAACACAAAAAAGCTTATATTATGGACATAGCACTTAACCTTGAACGTTCCATGCATTAACCTTGAACATTCCATCCATTAAGCAGCCCCTAATGGATTGCCTTTGCACGTGCTCACTCTCTAGGAGTGGCAGGGTGTGGCTGGTAAGCCGGCCCTAATGGGCGTGCCCACGATCTCAGCTATATAAACTGCCCCGATCCTCAAGACAGACGCTGCGCGTTATTCTGCACTTGCAAGCAGTGTAACGCTCACTGTCGCCTGAGGTCAGACTTGCGTTTGAAGATCCTGCTTCCTGGACATCCTGCTTCCCGCCAGGTTACTTACCAACTGGGGGGAAGCTGTTCTTACCTGTACATCTCTTTGGCAAACCAAGTATCCATCTTTACGCTTTCCGGAATGCCAAAATCTTCATCTTGGCACCGCAGCACGACACGCTCCATTGTCGACACCAGCGCCTGCCGAAAAACAGAAGACAAGGTTAGACATCGAAAAAACAGTCCGTTTAAGGTTGCACGTCGCCATACTTCACGCTTTTCCTTAAATCACTTACGTGCTGTCGAACATTGCGGTTGCATCCATCTTCCACCCGGCCGCGTCTCGCGTCTCAGCTGCATTGAGGCCGCATTAACATCTCAGGGATGAAAACGGACATTATTGTGGGCATAAATGGGAGCAACATATAAAGACATTAAACAGAACGAACAGCATCACAAGAGTTCAAGAAAGACTTACCAATCATAAGGAGAAGCATACTTGCAGCTGGACTAATCCTTATCAGGGATCAGTGAAGGAACTAGATCCCATTCGACGTGCCAGAAGTAGCAGGACGGAGAGCTTATCTTCCATAATTCACAGGAGCAGTATCACCCCATACCACCGCTCACAGCTTTTCTACTGAGGGAGAGGCCTGAAGGGGGTGATTAAAGTTCAGGGAGGGCTGCAACAGTGCCCCAACGGCTCCGCAGAGACAAGGTGAGCGTAACAGATAGGATATTCTTCAAAAGGCGGGTGGGGCATGGGTCATCAGTGGATCCAGAGGGCCGACTTTGGAATAGAAGTTTCAGGTTATCTGAGTGGGAGATGCTCTTAAGATTCGAGCACTGGGTGCACCAAAGCAGGAAGGGGGTTTCTGGTGGAGAGAGAGAGAGAGAGAGTGGGGGGGGGCGGCCAGAGGGGAAAGGATGTTGCCAATTTGCTGGCGATGGAGTAGTGTCTGTCAGTGGCACTGTTATAGATGTGGTCGGATAGGATATTGCAGAGAGATTGAGGTTTGGGTGGGCTGGGGGATGAGCAGCTGAATGCTGTGATGATCCTATGGAGTTCCTTGCTAGGGTTATGGGAGTTGGCTATTCTGCTCCCATAGAAGGATAATTTGGCTTTCCTGATTTACATCCTATATGCTGTAATCTGTCTGGTGCAGAGAGCTCGGTTTTGGGCCGTAGGGTTGGAGCGTCGGGTGCGTTCCAGGTGATGTTTAAGGGTTTTTTAGTGATTTGAGGACGAGAGGGAACCATTTGGAAATGGGGCCTCTTATCTGGGATGCAGATCTCATAGGTGTAAGCAGGGTGAGGGCGCTAAAGAGCCAATGGTCAAAAAGTACAATGGAGGGAGGACCCTGGTCAATGGTGAGGATAGCGAGGGATCTTTGGAAGGAGTTGGACAGGTCAGGGCTTAGTGATGACCTTGTTCCAAAGACGAACAGGGGACGACTTTCTATGGCTGTAGGGGCATGGGTTAGTGATATTGAAGATGATCAGTCCAAATGAGAGGGCAGGGACGTAGAGTGATCAATTTGGTGGAGTTCCCTACAGCTTCAAGGGTATGGCATGCTCTGTGGGTGGGGTGAGTAATCAGTTGGGACAAGTTAAGTGCTTTCATGTAACCTAGGAGTGGGCGGGTCATGGGGCTACATGGGATAGCAAACCAAATGTTGAGATCCCCTAGTATGGTGAGGGAAGGGTTTTGTATGAGGATTGCTGAAACTGAGTCACTAATGGAGTCTGCAAAGTTTCATTGTAACGAGGGGGGTCTGTAGAGGAGTAAGAAAATGAACGAAGGAGGGTGAGAGGTGGAATTTCACTAGTAGAGACTTGTAATCAGGGCTGCAGATTTGTTTCTCAATGTGTAGCACAATGAGATGTTTGTATAGGTTGGCAAGTCCTCCAGCTTTGCTAGATCGGTTGTGCACAACTGGCGAGTATCTGGTGGGGAAGGCTTCATGTGCAATTGGTTCAAAGTCATCGGAGAATTAGGTTTCAGTGATGGAGATCTGTTTTTTGTCGGAGATGAAGTAAAAATATCAAGTATTGGTTTTAGTTAGACCTGGTATCGATATGGATGCAAGAGACTGGTAGGTTGTAGTAGAAAGGAGGGAAGGATTTGCTGGGGTGGGGGTTGGGGGGGTGTAAAAAGAGCAACAGGTTAGTCATGGAGGGATCCCAGATGAAATTCAAAGGTGGGAAGGGTGGGGGTGTGTGTGTGTGTGTGTGTGTGTTGGTGCTGCGAATGGGGCTGTTGGGGAAGACTGCTTGAGAGGGCCTATTCTTGACAGGGTGGGGGCGGAAGGGCGTGTTCGAGAAGGGGTGAGAGTAAAGGATGTTCAGAGGGTTCTGGTGATCGTGGTGGGGGCAGAAGGGACAAGGGGGAGGGAAATGGTTGAGGTGGGGCAGGAGTAGGAGTTTATACAAGTGTTGAAGAGGGAGAGGATTGGGTTGGGAGTAGGGGGAGCAAAAGGGTGTGAGGGAAGCAGGGTGGCGTCTAAGAGGAAGCAGAGCAGTGGATGGAGGAGGTGGTGTCCTCGAGTTGGGGTGTCCTCTGTTTAGGGCGGCCTCTGTTTAGGGCGATGTTTGGGACCCAAACAATGTAGGAGGGGCTTTTGAAATGGGTATTTGAGAGATCGTCCCGAGCAATGGTTAGGGAAGGGAAATGTGAGTGGGGGCATGGTGGTGGAGAACGAGAGGTGGGAATGTTTTGGTTGAGGAATGAGGGTAGTGCATGCAGAGGTTGGTGGGGATCTGTGATGGGAGGGGGTTGATCCGATTTTTGGAGCGCCACTTTTTTCTGGGAATGTTTGGGCATGGTGGAGGATGCGGTCAGCGGCTTCAGTAAGGAGTGAGTTGTCTGGTGCTGGTGGGCTTCATGTATGGATGGGCTTGGATACAGTGTGATAGATGTAGGTGCAATGTGTAAACAAGAGTAAAATAAAAACAAATGCAGTGCCAGAAGCAGGCTAAAATACACAGAAGTATGCAGTAACTGGACAGAGTCCTAAATTCAAGATGTAAGCAGTACCTGAAATAGGTTAATTACAGAGATGTTATACAGGCTGAATTCCAAATGATTTTAAGTGCCTAAAGCAGGCTAGAATTCGATGTATATGTAGTACATATAACAGGCTACAATAGAAATGTATGTAGTTCCTAGCGAGCACATAAGCAGTACCTGAATAATGCCTGATTCAACACATAAACTGACGATGGCTTGCAAGCTTTAGCTGTTATGGTAGCAGTAGGATTTAATAATCTTCTTGATATGGGGATTGTAGTTGATTTTGTACAGCTTGTAGGATGCTATTTTTCAAAAACTGCACGCTCAAAATAATGTATATTGAATTTTGATTGCCACTTTGCTCTTTTTTAAATGTTATGTTAAAGGTACTTATATAGCGCACCGTCACCAACGGAATTGGGCCCCAGGCACTCTGGTGGATCTGTAAACAGGATAGGGTTCGTCGGGAGGAGGGGAGTAGGAGAGTGGGAGAGGTGGTGTGCTGTTGGCAGCTTCAGCTCGGTATACACCGAGTGCTGGGCTTTGGTGCAAGTATTAGATCGGGTGAGGCCTCATGTGCTGTAGGTGCTGTTCGTGTTGATGTGGTGTGGTAAAGTGCATGCAAATTGCTGGGAGAGAAATGGTTGTGTGGGTTGAGTATGCAGAAAATTGAGGATTGGGTTAGTGTGGTCTGTATCCTGATTCAGGTACTTCTGGTTCCGTTTGAGCTGTATTCTTGTGAGTGGGGTTGTTGCTGGTTCCTTATAAGCTGTCATGCTGTGGTGGTGTAGCGCGGATCCAGCTATATCATAGTGAGTATTGTATGGGGTGATGGGTGTCTGAACCTTTTCTTCGGGTGTGGAACGGGGTTGGTACTACCTATTCTCTTGTTATGTAATGTGACACTGGTCAGTTGAAGCTTTGGATGCTTCTGGGTCAGAGTGCTGTTGATGAGGCGCCTTAGTGCATCGGTCTTGGTCAACCTATGTATTCAATCGTTAGTTTCCTCCTATCATGACCATCTTTAAGTTCTTTGGTTTCCATGGGGTGACTTCCTTAGGGCTATTGTTTGGTTGTAGTTTGTGTGTGATGGCGCATTGTGCTTCCCGCTGTATCTTGATGAGCATTGTGTAATGTGGGTGCTTATTCCGTTTCTCACCCTCTGGATTGGAGCTAATGGTACGGGGTTCTCTATTCACTTGCTTTCTGCCGTGATTGGGTCTGTTGGGAATGGCTATAGTTTAGGATCAGGGTCCTATTGATGAGTTGTACTGGTGTTTCTGTCTTCGTCTTGCTATGCGGTTTTGGATCCTATCATGGCTGTCTCTCGGTAAGTCGTTTGGTATGTCGTGGGATATTTTCCTTAGTATTTTTTCTATCGATTGCTTGGTGTGGATCAGGGAGTGTCTCGTCAGTCATCGATAATTTAGTTGTGTGTGTGCCCCTGTGGCTGGTCTTTCTAGTTATGCCGTGAAGAGCCAAGTTTTGAGTAGTTTCCTGAATAGTAGGTGGTTTCTTCTTTTACGTATGTACTTGGGAAGGTCGTTCCAGGTTTTAGGCGCTTGGTGGGAGAAGGAAGATCCTCAGTTTTCTTTTGTTGTAGGGTTTCGGTTCCAGGCAGTTGTTAATGCTTGTTCTGAGCGTCCTTGTTGGTTGATGTAGACGCAGTTTGTCTCTCTGGAACTCAGCGCCTTGGTTGTGTACTGCTCTATGCGTGATGCACATTGTTTATCAATTGGTTTTGATGAGATGTAATGCTACCACTATTCATTTTTTGTAAAATTAATGTGGTTTGATTGAGCCATTCATAGACATTGATCAAATATAGCTTTTTATGTTAAACGCTTTTAAGCACTTATAGCTACTGCATAGAAAGACTGCTTAGAAAGACCGGAAGTATGATTTTTGACCAGCCTTACTTGCAACAGTTATTTATGACTGCAATCGGAAATGTGAACCGAGTGTCAGGTCTTTAAAATGGCCTTCAATGCCACAAAAAAAATCGCGTTGAAAAGTTAATTTTTTCATATAGGATGCTTAAATGAGAATGCAGCACCGTGAGCTAGAGCACGAATACCAGAAAAATGTTTACTGGTGCTTAAACATCAGTTCGCGTATCAGCTGAATCCCAAATGACAAATTTAGAATATCAAGATTAACATTGAATACGAATGCATACGAATTAATGACGTAGGTCAGAAGATCCGAGAACAAAGGGGAAAGAGGAAGACCCCTTTTTCACAAATGGCAAATGTTGAGTGTAGATCACGGATAGGAAAACACAGTTCGGTGGTTTCATCAATCAGACTGGCCTTGTTGACATTTACTTCAACTTTTGTCGCTCGTAATATTGTGTTTTATAATGACGTTTTAAAATATATCTGAGCCATTTTTATTAGGAGTTCGATCATGAGTTCTCTCCTTTTGCATCAATTTCCTTTGTGCAATGAGCTCTCTTCAGTGCATCCGCCAGCCTAGTAGTGAGGCATCTTTTATCACTGTTGCTTGCGTATTCCATCTATATACAGGGTGGCAAAGAGGGGTGGGGGGCCTATTGGAGGACCTCCCTCCCCGCCCCCATTAAAAGCAAAAAAGTGGCACAACTAAAGAGTTAATCTAAAAGCCATCTAGGTAAGTGTGGTTGATTTCATGAAACCACATAGTTATCTGGAAAATGTATATTGGGTTTATGGGCAATTTCTTTAGCCCTTCGGAAAATGCGAGGTTTGGGTTGATGCTATTCCTGAAAAGATGAAAATGAGCAACTTGTCGGACAATTTCTGAATGCTAGCAGTCAATTTGTGTACAACTGGGCAAGTGTGTGTTTAAATCAGCTAACCTTTTTGATGGGGAATGTGTGTTAATCTGTTAATCAAGTGTCTTTTAGCTTTCTTAGTTGCTCGGTCACAGAAGTTATCCATTGGCTGACGTTAGGACTTCGTACTCTGTTGACTGAACCAGGTTTTGTAAGTGGAGCAGGGACTAGATGTTGAAACGTTTTTGTTTCACTAGACATGGTATATGTATGTGCATGAAGTCAACTGTGTTGAATTAGCTGAGCGACCTTCAGTCATAAAAGACGTTAAGTGACCCTAGATATTGCATAGTGTAATAGTTGAAATTGTGCACACTGGCCCGTCGGCCTGGTAACTGCTGCTGTGGCCTGACGAGGCACATGGCGGATCACCTATATGTGCAGGATGTTTACAGCACCTACACAAACCGCTTTGAAACTTGTTGCAAAACCTTTGCTTCTGTAGTTATGTAATGGTTCATTGCAGTACATTAATTTAAGGATTCTGCACTTCATGGGTAGATCGCTAGATTTGCCTTTAGTATGAAGATTCACAACGAGTGGTCTGTGCTGTGAAGTTTTAATTGCATTTTTCGATAAAGCAGCATTATTTTCATAATTGTTTAACTTGTACGCTGGTTGGCTGTGCTAGGGTCCTTGTGTGGATGGAGTCAGTGTAGCATTTGCCTGTTTATATGGCCTTATAGAGCAATTGAGTACCTTGGATGAATGCTGCAGGTATATTTGTAGGAACCGGGAACTGCGCATGGTGGTATTAAAGCATTCTGCAGCTGGTAGAATGGAATGCGCATGTTTTCTAGGTATAGTAACGCAGCAAGTCCCCACAGAGGGACGTGTTTTGGACAGGTGGGGTGGGAGGTGGGGGTGTGGCGAATTACCTACTCTAGTTGGAAAATACATTCGAGTATTTGATCGAAGCTGCAAAGAGCTGTTGCAACAGGCGTTAGATCGTAACATGAGTTAACGCAATACCTTTGAGAGGGAAGGGTGGAAGAATAAGGGGGGGGATTAAGATGCCAATCCTGATTAACTAAAAAAATGTATAAACCAGGATGACTAACAGCTGCCTTCAGTGATGTTTTCTGTGGATCCTGCAACTGAGAATGAGTACATGGTTCCAATGCCCATTCCTCTTTCTGAAGCACAGAATGGCTTAGTTTTATACTGTTGTACTGATTTGTGTTCCACATGTTCCTTAAATATTGGTCTTACTGTCTAGGTTGGGAGTGTCTTTATTATGTCATTCACTGTGCCATACATTCACTTTTCTCCATTTACCTCTTTAGTTCCGTCTTTCACTTCTAACATTCACCAAGTCATTATAGGGAGAGGACCTCTGCACCCCAGTAAAACACTGCATCACCTTCAAAACAATGTGCATAATGCACAGGGCAATCAGCGGACAAGGAGCAGAAATCCTACAAAAGAAAATAAGTCTACAAACCAACGAGACCCCTCCTATCAAGCAACGAAATCCGCCTAGAACTCAAACCATACCTTAAGAAAAAACTTGGAGCACCTCCTTCTACCACTTAGCCGCGAAAACCTGGAACATCATCCCAAAAGAAATGAGAAACACTGAAGATCGCCTAAAATTCAGGAAATCACTAAAAACCTGGCTCTTCAACACCACAGACTAAATCTGGAAACCAAAACCAGAAAAGGGATGACTAAACCAGAAAGGACACAGACATCCCCTACCTGAGAGGGCAACACCCACAGCACCTGGACGGGTGACACCAGATAGACTGGAACATAGGCGGCACGCAAGGAAACTGAGTCAACTACCCCAGACAATCCCACGAACACTTTCGCCTACCCCTTAGTTACCGCCAGGCACCACAGTGATGAGGAATTGTCAAGATATTGGCAATCACCACATTACCTGAGAGGTTGACATTGGCAGGTGCACTGGCCAGAGGAGTATGAAGGGAGGGTAAGGGGAGCTATGAGAGAGCATGTTAGAGGTGGGGCCAGAGGAGTAAGGAACCTTATATGCCAGTCGGACCCAGATCAGGACAGAGCCGGATAGAGATGCAAACTTACCAACCCTACTAACCATTTCCCTTTCTGCATTCACCTCTCAAACTCCAAACCAAACACAACCAAAACCTACAGCACAACAAACCGCACAAACTTCACTACATCGCAACAACAAAACAAAAACACATAGTCTTGCACAACAGTACACAACGACTACCGGCCGCAAACACCCCAGGCCCAGCCAACGGACCCACCGGGCTGAGGCCGCCAACAGCACATCACTGCTCTCTTGCACTTTTCCTGCTTCCTCCCACTAACTCAACCTCCCGTCCTCTTTCAGAACGCCAGGGGACCACTCCAGTGGTGATAGTGTGCGGTACAAATGTCCTTTAAAGTTAACATAACCCTCTTTTTTTCTAACCCATATTCTTCCTAGTCCCCAACCCTTATCTTAACCTATTCATTGCCACCTTAACAATGTGAAGATGCAGGCAAAGAAAATGCAGGAAGTAAATGTCTGACAAAGTAAATGTAGAAGAGGTGAGTTTGCTTTTCTTTTTTGGGTAAAGTAAAGACGGATACCTCAAAGTTGTTCACATACATTGTGATATCCGGAGCAGGGGTGAAAAGTTCATAGCCACCAGGAATAAGTTAACTGCCCCCTCAGTTTTCCTAATGCACACAATGTCTTACTTCCCTAGTGTCCATTATCATTAGGTAGTGTCTAATGGCGGACACAAACTAAGGCATGTCTAGAACAGGGAGTAGGATCCCCCTTCTCCCCACCCCCCCCCCCCCCCGCCTTTGCCAAGTGCTAGACGTTGGCTTCAGTCTTTGCCAGTAGTCTGTCCTGTTTACTTTGCTCTTCATGTCCACTTCCATAAAGAAATGTCCTTTTTTCTTATGGTTTGGTTTTAAGGTGGCCATCAGGAGAACTTTGTTTGGAAAACTAAATGTTTGGGATCTGTTGTGCTTCGTTTATCACTGTTTTTGCATTAACGGTTTAATTTCAGTATGTGGTTAATTGCACACAAGAACAGTACAACTTCAAATAGCCATTTCTACATTACTGCAATTTAACTTTTGCACAGACCTCATAAAAGGCCTATTACTAGTCACATAGTATTGAAGATCCCTTTTCTGCTTTGATTTAGGACTCAGCGGCCAGATTGGCAGTGGGCAGTGGATCGAGCTGCAATAGTAAGCCGCTGGAACTGGCTTCAAGCACATGTCTCAGACCTTGAATATCGGATCCGGCAACAGACTGATATTTACAAACAGATTCGTGCAAACAAGGTAAGGAGAAGATAAAAAAGACATGCTAGGTTGCATTGATGTGTCCGAGCAGCAAAGGCAATGGGTTTTACATGCATGTGATGCAGCATTGCTTGCTTTATGTAGATGTGTTTCAGCATGATCTATTCAGCTTCGTACTAGGTTTTGGTGCACCTACAAATCCCCTTATTGGTATTAACTTTTCTCCCTGTGAGATATTATAAAGGCCTCTGAACTGAGAGTGAGCTACAGAACATACTAAACTTTCTCTGATCCTTTAGCAGATCAGCTTATGTGTGTGCCTACCTATAGTCTCTGGTACATCCCGCTCAACCTTTTAGCATACTAGTATTGAATATCCCACGTACCCCTAAATCTGTTAATCTTTGATACTTTGAGGTATCCAAAGTGGCTGTCGCAACCCTTTGCTCAGTATTGTAACTGTTGACTGGCATATGAAAAATGCTATTTAAAAAAATATATATTCTTTTTTGTGCATCATTCAGTATTGCACTAGGATGCTTCTTTCCTTGTCCATCGGTGTGCTTCGAGACCTTGTTACTCAAGAGGTTTGTCTAATTTGATGCGAAAGTTCCGAAAAAAGGGGCTGAGATGCAGACATCAGGACAGCGTTAAGGTGCAAAATTTGCACTTTCTATTAGCTAGGGATATTTGAGACTTGCCATGTAAAAAATGGTGTGCTGTGCGATGAATAGAATTGAGGTGGCAAGTGATTTATTTTTTATGGCTGGCTAGTAACTTGCTACTTGAATTTTTGCACCCTGGTGTTGTAGTTTTTTGAAGATAGTATATATGATTTTGATAGCAAAAGCTTCGTTTTTCAGAGACTAATGGGTCAATTGAAGGCACTAGTCTCTCTTAAAGACCAGAGTACTCTTAAGTTAATATACTTTTCTCATCCCATCACATATGGCTGATTTGGGCGCTGTGGCGAACCAGGTGGAGGTCTCGGGCGATTGTTATGTTCAAGGGTTTTAATAAAAAGAAAAGTAATCAAATTACTAAATTACCCTATTTCTACAAGGGAAGTTCCCTACCTATCAAAACTAAGGGTGGTTGTTAAAGTTCAAATGGAAACACTTTTGTCCAAATTATTTACAGCTAAGTGGTCGTAGCAGTATAGAAACACCTAACTAAAAGAAAGAAAAGGGGAAGCTTTGTACGCTAGCCTCAGCAAGGCTTATACCTGGCCCGCTTTATACTGGACTTCCAAAGTTCCTTTTGCTTTCATGATATTCTCTCCAGCCTTGATACCAAATTTAGTTTTCCAGTCTCTCCTTTAAATAAAGAAAACTGTTTCTTGATGCAAACAATTCAATTTCTCCAGGATTGTTTGAAGAACGCATACAAAGTTTCTGTCCTTTCCTCCTTTGAGGTGCTTGGACTCCCCAAAGTTCTGTAGTCCTCAGACCACTTCTTTGCTTTCACACAAGTTATTTTGGATATGGTGGTAGTCCGCCCTGGTTGTTCAAAGTTTGCCTTAATTCAGTTATTCATATCCAGGGTTCAAAATTGAGATTCATGAGCAGGAGCTAAAACCATCTCCTGGTTGTCTGGTATCTGGTCTCTGTAGGGAGAAATTACCACAGTGGAACTAGGAGCTACCAGAGATACTCATTTAACTTTGTCCATTTTGTATGAACCATTGTGTTTAAATGTGTATTAGATGTGTTCTATTTCTTCTTTATTAACATTCTCCAGTACTCAAAGTTAATGTCACATTTACAGGTTTGGAAGGCACCAGTTGGACCTAGGAGCCAAAAGTAGCTCCTGGTAGCTGTTGATTTCAAGCTGACTGGTTTGTTTTATTCATATAGCGCCGTATAGGCCTATATGCATAGGGACGCTAACAAAACAACAAACAGTTACAGCAATAATAACTAAAATTCAACAAGACAGACATACATGTCATCAAATACAAATGAGTCTTCAGTAAAAAAACGAACAGTATATACCCGAAGGAACTGAGCTAATGGTGCAGTCGACCATTAGCAACAACAGTAAAACTGGGGCCAACAAGGAGTACTCTATCGTGAGATCTTCTCAATATGGGGCTTCATGTGATGGCATTTACAATTCACTTCAGTTCGGATGGCACATAAATGAAATTATTGCAGTTCGCTTAAAACAGTGGAGGATTAATACGACCACAGCCAACCAGTATGCAGTCCCTATTTACGTACGAGTACCATTGGCCAATCTTAATTCTCTGTAGGACCTTAAAATCCAGTGTCATAACCCTTAGTCCAGTCCTTTGTCTGAGCCGGACCATACATTTATTCCTGAGCGCTTCCGTGGTTTCAAACCGCACTGGAATAGTGACATTAGAGATGATAGTTTCTTTGATCTAACACTGTTTCTCTCAAAAACCTATTGGAAATGGGAGGCTTCTGTGATTTATTAGATCGTAATCTGTGTGCCTGAATTTGGTTTGGTACATCACATCGGCCACCCCATAACTGTGTCAATCTTGGTTCCCCCGCCGCAAAAGGGTGCACAGCTGTATAATATTATTTTTGCCCTTCAGTTGCAGCAATCCTACTGGGGCAGAGCAGTCGGTGCTGCAGTTTATCCGCTTTCTCCTTTCATAGGTAAGCCATATTCAAGGCACTCAACTCGGTCCGACACATTCTATCCTTGGCACCTCCACTCAGTTTAACTGGTTACATTAACTGGGATTGCTTGTTGGAGATGTATGCCAGTTCACCAAAATCCAGTTTAGGGATTTGGCAGCTCATATTAACCAAATCCGTATTCTGATACAAATCAGCTTGACATGCATTATCTATTTTGACTGGAAGCACATATTGTGCAGATTTAGCTAGTAAGTCAAGCCATTTGCCGAAGCCATGGAATTTCTGTAGCCATTCCCCCTTGACTCCCTGACTGTAATCCCGATGATTCATACAGGGAGACCACTTGAAAAGCAGTCTTGGAGGCTGGTTGATGCTCAGTGGGTAGTTTTACATTGATTCCACTCAGTTTCTGGCCTGTTTTAGGTGACTTTCTGGAAGGATTTGTGTGTATTTTGCTAAGGTTTTCTGGCTAGTGTGTGGTTTTCTCTGGGGTGTATTTCGTTTTTTTTTTTACTTTACTCCCACAACATTTTCTGAGCTGGTTGGCATGTAGGGTATGAAGACTGTAGTCTGGTCCTTTTTTCTAGCTTTTTTACTCTCCCACACACTGCCCCTTGCAATTGGCTGAAACTGTTGGGTGTCTCTGTGCCTCTGTTCCTGGCAGCCATTTCCCCTTGACTCACTGACTGTAATCCCAATGCTTCCCACAGGGTGACCAGCTGAAAAGCAGTTTGATAATCGTTGAGTAGTTTTACATCGATTTCAATACGCTTTTGGCCTGTTATTGGTGGCTTTGTTGAGGGATTTGTGTATTTTGCAATTGGTATCTGCCTAATGTGTGGTTTTCTGTGGGGTTTGTTCTGTACATACTAGGCTGTTTGGCATCTAGAACAGATCATGAATATTAGCCGGTGCCACATTCAGATAGAAGTGTGAATGTTAGCTTGCATCGCATCTGGCTAAGAGTGAATGCCGGCCTATGCCACATTTAGATATAAATACAGAGATATTCATGTGCCACCTCTAGATTAGCATGCCTCACATCTAGATAGCGATGCCACTAACCAACCCACTAAAAATCTCACCCTTCTGCATACAACTCTAACCAAACACGAGCACACCTCTAAACGGCAGTAAAGCGCACAAGCTTCACTACACAGCAACAACAAAACAAATGCATACAACCTCACATGAGAACAAGGCGGCTACCACTCGAAAAGCACACCTATCCTCAGTGAACGGTGCAAGCGGAACTGAAGCTGCCATCAGCACCTTACTGTTCTCCTGCACTTTTTCTGCTTGCTCCTACCAGCTCACCCCTCCCCCTCTCCTTTTCGGATCTGTCAGAGCGCCAGGGGACCACTCCGGTGGTGATAGTGCGTAGTACAAATGCCCTCTAACATTTATTGAAATCTAAAATTATTCTCAAACTGCATTCCACATGGGTTCAATGTTATCAAATTGCTCTTTATTCATCTTCCCTATTTCAAAAAAGGACTGTGGAGAGGATTTCAGGGTAGATTCCGATTATCACCATCGAATTGTGGGAACAAGGCCAGCGCCTGGTCCAGATGTTCAATGCTCTGTCTGCCCATCAACGCCCCTATAACTTTCTCCTAGTTTGGACTGACCCTTTATCATTATTTCCACGTCATCACCATTAAAATAACATGCCTTTGTCTCCTGAAGTCGCCTTCTGCGAGCCCTCCCAGCCCAAACCTCGGTTAGCCTATTCCTGTTGGGTGTGGACGTTTTTTCGACATTGCCCTGCATAATGCCAGACAACTTCTATAGAGCGTACCAGATAGTTTACACAAAACCAGCCTCCTAGTACCTCTAAACAGCCAGTGTAATGATCCCAAAAGCTTTTCTGCAGGGGTAAAAATCGTCGTGGTCCACCTCCCAAGAGTCTGTTGGAAGCACAATCCAGAACGACTATCCGCTCCATAGCTGCGAGTGCCCAGCCTACCGGACCCACCTTCGAGGACGTTGTGCAGGATGATTCGACTACCGGCCTGCTGCTGGGGCCCACCAGAGTCATCTCTGAGGTTGACGCTCTTGCCTCAGGGTCTGGCGACCCTTCCATGTCTTGAGCCAGCACGTGGCACAGGACCTGCGCGCCCTCCCTCCGAGGGCGTGGCACCATGCTGAAGATGGCAGACAAGCACGTGGCCGAACCTGCAAGGCCGACGCCCATCTTGAATTCAGATTCGGGGCCTCTCCCGGTCCTTTGCACACAGAGCAGACTATGCAAGAACTTTCCAGTCCCCTTCCTTCCGGAAGCGTTGGCGGACTCTATGTACAGGTGGATGGTCTCTGCGCGGTTACATCTACCTCTCGTAGCCTTGTGGCTACATGCCGCAGAGTCCTAGATGTTGAGACCCAGCACAGCTCAGCGCCGTGCCCCTCACGAGCTGGTGATGTGCAAGGATCGCTTCTTTGTGCTTTTCCTCATGCGCTCCCCTCAGATGACAGGGCTTGTCAAGGGCATCGTCAAGGAGTTGATCCCACAGGTTGTGCCTCCAAGGCCTCTGCCTCTGGGCCCTCCGCCGGTTCCTCTGGTGTTGCCAGTGCTGCAGCCCTTTACTCCTCTGATTCAGGCCCTGCAGGTACTTAAGAGCCCCCCTCGTCCTCCTGTACCACCAATGCCTCCCCCGCAGTCTCCTATGGATCCACAGCTACCTTTGGCTTCAGATCAGGGGGCACCCCCTGTCTCCCAGGACCCAGACTCCCCTCAGTCTGGGGGGAAAAAAAGGAAACTTACCATTACTGCAACTGGAAAATACAAACTATGCATTTACTGCGCTGCCAGCATTTTCAAAAATTCCCACTCCATTTACTGGGACCAAGCGGAGTGGCGGGGGGTCCCCCCGCTTACCATTGTAGTATGCTGAGACGACTTGAGGGTTTTTTTTTTAAAAGAACCCTGCATCGTTGGCTCAGACTGGGAGGAACTGACGCCAGAGGGAGGCAAGTGGGGTGGGGGGTGGTTAGGGGAATGGGGGGTGGGAAGTGGGTAGTGGAATGCGGGCCGGTGGATGCAGGCACAGTGATGATCTGATGGCTTAGTCGCGCCGTAATTGGAGTCGACATTTTCTTCGTTGGTATTACGCGCAGTGCAGTGATTACATAGAGCCGAAAAGAGGGGTGGTTGGAGGGGTGATGGTGATGAGACACAGGACGAAGAGACTTCGGCGTCAGTGAAGGCATTTCATGACCATCTTCAGGGCCATGCAGAGTTCTTGGAGGTCCTCAAGCCAGAGTCGGCCCCCCAGTAGTCAGGGCTGTTGGCGGTGATTCGGGCCCGCAGTGCCACGAGTCGTTTGGGCATTCCCCTTCAGAAAGATGTCATGTAGGTCGTGCGGAAAGTCCGGGAGAAGCCCAGGGCCAACGTCCATATGAACAAGAAATTATATGGCCGGTTTAGGCTCTTGGATGGGGAACCAGTCCTCCTAGCCTCAGCCGCACGCTTCAGTGTTGGCGTTCTTGTTTTCCAAGCCATCGTCTTAGTCTTCAGCAGGGGCTACCTCCAGTTGTCTTTCCAAAGCACTTAGGTCTTTTGGAAAGCATTGCTCCCTCAACGCCGGGCTGCACTTGCAGCACGCCAACGCCCTCCTAGCTGCAGCAAACCAGAAGCTTTGGTAAGAGATCGGCCGTTCCTGCCTGACCCCACCCCCCCCCCCCCCCCCCCCCGGCCCTCCACCCGACCCGGAGATGCAGGCCTCCTTCAAAGACAGCCTGGCGGAGGCAGTTGCGCAGGACCTCATGGAGTCTTTGGTCTCCCACGTTGACACAGCCAACCGATGGCTGTGCCTGGGGGTTGAGATGAGGCGGACATTGTTGATGCATGCCACTAAATTCTCTGCTGATGTGCATGAGAGTATCCTGAATCTTCCTTTTGAGGGGTCAAATATTTTTCATTCGTCCACAGATGACCTTACAAAAAAGACCTTTAAGCAGATCACCAAGTCCTTTGCCATTCTGACTAAACCTGAGCAGAAGTCCTTCCCTCAGTTTCAGGGCAGGACAGACTTCAGACCCCATGCTTTTAGCGGCTTCAAGTATTTTATTTTGGGACTGCGGTGTGCAGAGACCAAATGGGACCCCCATCGACCACAGGAGGGAACGGCAGAGTACATTGCATGTTTACTTCAATGTACCCTCCTCAGACCCTGTATCAGATGCCAAAAAGCATGACGTGACGGTCAGGGAACGCAGCTCGCTTGTAGGAGGCCAGCTGGCAGTCTTAAAGGACAGCTGGTAGCGTTACAAGAGTCCTTGGATCCTTTCTATAGTCCCCACGGGCTTCAGCCTTCCTCTTCCTTTGCTTTACCACCTTCTCCCCTGCTTCAGATGGGGTCCCTTGCTCTTTTACGGGAAATACTCTTTTCTATATGCAGGTGGTGGAGCCGGTTCCTCAGTCAGACCTGGTCTTGACATTCTTCAACCTATCTTTACTGCTCGAACGCTTCAAGATGATTGCTCCAGCACACGTAGCAGAGTCTGTATTCATAGGGGACTGAATGTGTTCCTTAGACCTCAAGGATGTATATTTTGATGTCCCCATTTACCATCTGCATCTGAAATTTCTGGGTTTCACGGTTGTCGTACCACTTCCAGTATAAGGTGCTGCCTTTCGGCCTCAATTCGGCCCCTTGTGTGTTCACAAAGCTAATGAGATCTGAGAAACAAAGTAAGAAACTTGACGGGACAAGCAACGATTTTGCAGATTCTCTTTGACACCATTGGTGGATTTTTATAGAGCAAAAGTGGTGGCGATCCTCATGTATGGAGCAAATACTACGCTCCTTTTGGATGCTAAAATATGGCCTACCCTAGAAGGAAAACTTTGGGAGTCGACTCTTAGACTACCTAAATCCTACCCAATTCAAATAATACGAAGAGAATTATCACTGTCTTTGCTGAAAGTTATTTCAGAGTGGAAAATGTCCTTTTTCAGGAAATGGTAGGAAGCACCTGGGACGGGAGGATTCTCAGTCCTGAAAAAAGCAATGGACAACCAGTCTGAGACGATATTAGCACACTGGACTAAAACATGTCAGGCAATCTTACGAAACCTGAACGAATCTGAGGAATCGCTACTAAATAATCCTGACCAGGTAATGAGAAAAAATGTACAGGCTTGACTGGATTGAAACAAATGAAGATATCTACAAGTACCAAGGATAGGAAGACTTCTGGGCAGTTCCCCGAAGGCTGAACAGACTACCAAAATATCTGCTGTTATTCCCTAATTGGTTCTTGAGATCTGGTTATCTGAGATTTCACCTTAACGTATGGCCATGTAGAGCTAACAACTATAGGAAGAGAACTAAAGATGAACTAAAGCACTGTATATTATGTCAAGACACAACCCTGAAACATCTGTCGTTGGAATGTCCGTTTCTTAGAGATGAAAGACATATTTACTTGGGCCATATTTGGAAGGACCATTGGACCAAAGAGACTGATTTCTAGTGGAGACGTCTGTTGGAAGGGGAAAAGATCTCAGTCAACCTTTATCCTTTTGTTTTATGAACACTTTTCTAAACCACCCAAGGTTGAAGACCTTTCCATCTTCACCTTAGAGTTAAGTTTATAGTACGAGGGTCAAAACAGAACTTTGGACACGGGGCAGTTTTTTTGGACATTCTGACACAAGACAGATCCTTAGTTTTGGTCTAGGTAGGTAAATTCCTCTTACAGCAGGGTCATAGGGGCATTTTCCTGACCCCCATTTATTTCAATCATCAAAAATAGGTTTCTTTGGATTAAATCCATGAAACATTATACAATAAAAGCGTTAAAACATTGTGATAAAGCCAGATGAGAGAAGCGTTCATACGTTAAATTGCAAGTGCAGTTGTGCACACTGCGTTGCACAGCATCAAGGAGTATTCCTATTCACAAGCTCAGGTCGATTAGAACAGTATTCTCCAGGCATTTTATTCTAGCACTCCACAACCTCCTTAGATATCTTAGTAATGCCAAAAGCAACAAAGATTGACTGCGCCTGTAATAAGAAGGTTAATGCTGGTCAATACTGAGTAAATTTCTCTCGCTTCAATATCAGGAGTATTGTTTGCCTTAGTTCCCCATAATGTGGGCAAAACAGAACAAAGTGCATTAGATTTTCAACTTCTGAGTTTCATCCTTGACATACAAGTTCCTGGATCCCACCTGCCAATTTTGCTGTATTTCCTCTGAGCAGCTATAGATCAAACCTGGCTCTGGTCGCTATCCAGCAATCAATTGGATTGTTGCTATAAGTCAGGTAGGGTTGCATGGAGTCAACCTTTGACACTATTGCATGGTTGCTGTTATCAAAGACAACCCCAGTAATACACATCTCTCCTTGATTAGGGTAACAAAATGTCTTTCATGGGCTTTCATCTCTGCCTTACTCATCAAAGTTGACTGTAAAAACACACTTGTGACATTTGACTTGACCGTGCAAACAGAAAAATCCATGAGCCAGGGGATCTTTCTCCAGACTTCACTACCCCTTAAGGCTCAGATAAGTTATTGTGTTACGTTTGCCTGGGGTTTGACCATATGTTAAGCCATTTTAAGAAAGGTGCCTGGTACCATTCATCAGCCACATATTTTGTGGCAAGCTCTGCCTGCAACGAGAAAGTCTGGGCCGAGGGCGGTAAGCCCTGGATTTTCTTTAAATATGTGTTTTCCCCAATCTGTATTGATGCAACATTTTCATGCCCCAGAGCATGATGTCCCATCATTCGCTGTCACTCTGGTTTGTGCATTGCATACCTTCATGATCAAATCATGCAGTCCCCCCTCCTTGCACATTTGCATGAAGTTAAATACACACACCCCAACACAGTGCCTGAGACAGCTCATTCCTTTGTGTGCTGAACCCTTCCAGTGCTCTGAGAATCTGATTCACAGGTAATCAAACTCTTTCACCCTTGGTATTATAGAGCCTTGCTATATATCTTTGGCATTGCTTGCTTTTTTCCCCCACCGTCGGCACCCACCATGACGGCGGACTTCGATGTTTTGATTTTCAGGTCTAGACCTGCTATAAAGTCTGTGTACACGATCATTTTCTGCAGGGCATTTGTTGTCTGGACCATGATTATCACTGTCATCAGCATGCGGGTGTATTGTGGGGGGAGGAAGGGAGAGACGAAAGAACTGGTGCCAAGACGCAGCCCTTTATGCCAGGTAAATTGGTTCAGCCTTCAGGGACACTGTTTGTGCCCCTACCAAGTACAAATTCAGGGCCTGGTCACAGGTTCCCACGCCCGGCCTGAAACCATATTGGACATCCGAGAGCATTATACTGGTTGAGATCCGCCCCCGAATGACACGCTCAAAAACCTTAAATGGGGTGTCCAAAAGCGGAATAGGCCTATAAATATAAATCGATCGCCTATTTGGCCTTTTTCAAGGTGAAATATGCCACCATGACATCCTCCCCCGGAGTCTTATTTCCCACACTGCCCTCATACAGTGATGTGAATTGCTCCACCCATGTCACTGCTCCCACATGAGCTTCCCTCATATTTTGCCTACGGCTATGAGGGGGACCTTTTGAAACACGCTCCCAAAATCTTTTCCCGTCATTTGTAGAGACAGATTGCTGTGGGTAGGTCTTCCCATGCTTGGTGGTCCAGGGATTCTTTCCTGGTGTAGATGATCTCTTTATGTACCGCCCTGGACCTGATTTACTCCCTTCTGCAACTATCCGGATCCCTTAATACCCTGAGGAGGTTCCTCTTTGCTATTTTGCATTCTTCCTTGAACCAGCTTTTCTTTCCACTTAAATGTTTTCAAAATCGATTTGCAGGCTGTTAGGTGGGAGCCCATCAAATACTTGAACCATTCCTGCACTATTTCTGAGCGGGGGGGGGTGGGACTCTATCAACCAGGCAGGCCAGTAAGACTAAGAAGCAGATTAGTGGACACAAGTTTTTGATGAAAACCTACAGGATCACGCTTAACCCATGGAGTCCTTCTTTTACAATGTGGGTTAACCTCGCACTGGTCAGAATATGCAGGGGCAATTGTCCTCTGGGTACGTTCCCATTGGAGGATCATCCTTAGCTGCACAGTACCTGTATCACGCTGTGCTGCATTATCCGGTCCAGTGCTGGACATGCATTAAAAAATAATCAATTGTTGAGGACCCTTGGGTGTTTCTAAATGTCACTGCCCCTGGTACATCGGGTGCGACTCGTCCTTTCAGGGATCACAGCCCCCATTCCAGCAGCCACACCCCACTTGTGCACCCTTAGGACATGTTCTGGGGTCCACCAACCTGGGTCGTGCAATTACAAAAGCCCTAGCCTCCAGGACATCATGCTGACCCCGGGGGGGGGTTCCTTCTCCCAGTTTGATATTGAAGTCTCCCCCCATTACCAATACAGTTTTGGGATCTAGTATCTCCAGTAGCTTTCCTTTCACCAAGTCCTTCACCTGCCCTGGTCTGTTCTTTTCGGATCTGTGGGAGCTATCATAAAAGTTGACTATCAGCAACCGGTCACCACTGGTTCTTGAGTAGCAGTCTTCATAATGCACTGTATAGTTAGTACGGCTATCTTTTACCTGGATATCATAATTCATAAATGCCTTGATTAAAACGGCTAGCCCCCTGTAGCTACTCCCTCTTTGTTCTGACTTGCAGGGACTGAGAAGGACAAAAACCCATCCATCAACAATCCTCAATGGCCCACGTTTCCTGTAATAGACTAATGTCCTGTTTCAGATAACACCTGTGTCTCAGGATCCCTGAGTCTGGCACTAGCACCACTGGCACTAGCACCTCTATTTCAACTAATAATAGCAACTGTGTGTGCTACCAAGATGGTGATCTGCTGTAATTGAGGGTTATGTACCCCAATGTGTGAAGCCCTATCCAGTTGACTGGGGGCCTCTTGGGCACAAATCACCAGTCAATCTATTCCCTCAATAGGGGAGAGGGCATCAAACCGATTAGAGGTTATGACAACTCACCTTCCAGATTCTTGTGCCTGTCCCCTAGCAGTGACCAGGTTCTTGAGACTTGCCTTGTCCCACCCCTTGTCACTTTCTCATTACCATTCAGGATCAATGTTCTCTTGTCATATTATTTTTGAGGTTCCCTGTTTTGGTCACTTCCCTGGTGGAGGAGGTTAAAAAAAAACAGGTGACTCAAGATCAAGGATATCAAGTACTGATTTAAGTGTCTGACCTACCCATGCAACTCTTCTGGCCATTAAAATGGAGCATGGGTCATTTTAGGACCTGTTAAATGTTTATTGATCCAGTGCCCCTTATGCCAAAGTGTGTCGGAATTCCACCCGAACAAGCCTTTGGTCTTATTTTTTCCCGAAGCCTTAATCACCGGCTGAAAGAGCTTGCACTCGCTGGATCTTGCTCATGCCCTGAAGTTCTACGTGACACGCAAATAGTTTTTCGGAAGTTCAACTGTTTGCGAACTTTGGTCCCCTGAGCCATGGGAAGACCTTTTCCAAGGCTACCATCTCAAGGTGGATCTCCGGCTGCATCATGCACTGTCATAATTTGTTTAACCGGCCGCTTCTCGGCGGTCCAATGGCCCACTCCACCAGAACGATCGCTGAGACGACAGCGTTCCTGTCTGGTATGCCCCTGCTGGACATCTGCAGGACTGTACGTGGAGGTCCATGCACACTTTCATGAAATTCTACTGCATCGACAGTGATTCAAAGGAGGAGTCCAGAGTCGGCCAAGCAGTGCTACGCAACCTGTTCGCCTGAGATGAGTCTGAGGTGAAGTCTGTTCCAGAGGTAAGAGTTGATTGCTTCTGTTGAGCCTTGCCACATCCCATTGTTTAATTTTTTTACTGCTATGTATTCATTTTTCATGAGCATATGAATCCATGCCAGACCTCAATGCTGAAGAAGGAACAAGTTACTTACCTGTAACTATTGTTCTCCAGCATGGGTCTGGCATGGATTCACATGCAAACCTTCTCTGAGGCTCTTCTTGGTCATACTGCCACTTTAAGTGCTTCTAAATCTGGAGATGGCTGCCAGAGGAGGGGCTTAGAGAGGACCGTCGCTGGATGGGACAGTATGACCCAGAGGATAGTGATTGCTTTAAAGGAGAAATACAGTTTGTAAGTGAAAGTTAAACTGTTTTTTCTTTACCTTTTCCAGCCTGACGGGGAATATTAATGAGCATGTGAATACATGCCAGACCCATGCTGGAGAACAATAGTTACAGATAAGTAACTTGTTCCTTCTTCCATATCCATAATGATAAAACATTGAACCTCCTGCAACGTTACAGCAAAAGCGGCATGGCATAAATATATACAAAATTCATTTTGTGCCATTTTTGTCTAAAACTGCTAAGCAGTCAATTTACAAGATGGCATAGATCCACACTCTTGTACTGAACACTACACATGTCAATAAGAACAATGACGCCCTTGATCTCGCCAGTTATTACTCCCTTGAAGCGCCTTGCCAGCATGACAGATCAGTAATCTGTATAACGCGCACAATGCCTTAAAACAAATTCCATTCTTCCTGTGCTGCATTTTTAGTATTCCCACAGAACCTCAATTAGCCTGATGTTCCATCTTTTGTACAGCTGCCGGAAATAACACATTTTGTAACTTGTAGCTCCTTCATACATTACGGCATCCTTTAACGTGAGTCCACATACTGAGACGTAGCATCGTGTCAACCTACTTGTCCTGATTGACATCCGCACGTTCCCGCCGTGTTGACGGGTGCTTTCCTCTTGCACGCCGGCCTCTCTTCCTGGATCCTCAAGCCTAGGTACTCTGAGGGTAGGAATTGGACCATTCCGCCTTGTGCCATCACCCGCACTGCCTCAGTGACATCACCATTTGGTCTCTGCTCACAGAGCACAACAGAACTCTACAGTCCCAGCAGCTTTTCGTTGCTACTGGCATCCAATGGTGACCTGATTTTCTGAAACGGGGATCTAGGTAGGTGGCAACTCTAACTACCAGTAGCTCCCATGCCTGACTGCCTTGCTTAATCTGCACAGCAGGCAGCCTTAGGGAAATGGGATCAGCGCTTATTGGCTGATGGGACCTCTCCCTCTGGAAACAAGTGCCATCCCCCTCTGTAGTGTACCCTGGTTTCTTCTTTTGCATGCCCTGGGTAAACACCTCCCCACCCTGGGTCAACATTGACTATGGTAAAACTCTGCTTCTCTGCTCCGGATCTTCCCACTCTTTTTGCCCTGGGTCTTCTATTAGGTGTACCCTTCATCCTTTGCTTAGCCCTGGGTCTTCTTTTGGTTGGCACAGCACACCTTGCTTCACCCTGATTCTTACAGCTTACTTCACACTGGGTCCTTGCACTGAGTGACGCAACACTCCTTTTTTGCCCGGGGTTTGGCTCACTGCCCAAAGTCAATTTACTTGCGCTGGCTGCCTGCACATGCTGCCTCTCTCCTCTGGGTCTTCTTACTTGCTGCCACCCCTTCCTTCACTGATCACTTAATTATTCATTTTGTGACCTGGGTCCAATCTGCTTTTGAACCCTGGGACGTATTGCTGGGTAGTAGCACGCCTCCCATTGCTTTGCCCTGGGTGATTGGACTTGCTTCTTAAGGGGCAGTGGGGCCCTCGTTCTGCACCCCCCCCTGCAGACTTCTCAGCTCAAACTCCTTTTCTTGCCACACGGGTCCATTTCCAGGCTCCAAAGAGTCCAGCTTGCCATGGATGTTAAGCATGCCCGCATGCACTTCAGGTTAGTTACCAGTAGATTGCTTTATTGTAGTGACATTAACTTTAGTTTAGTTTCTTTATTTGTACTGCGCGCCAAACTCAAAGGTAACTGGGCGCCAGAGACTTGGAGCGAATTTCAATAGGTTACAAAATATATTCAGAGTTATAGAAGACAGTAGATATAAGGGCAATTGACCAGGTTACCAAGCGGTCAAAATGGTGACAGTGTGGGGAGCAATGCATGCACAGCGAGGTAAATATTCAAGCAGTAGCACCTTTCTTGTTGGAGAGCCAAGATTTAGTTTTAGCTCTGAAGGTCCGGAATGAGGGTTCCATCCTAAGGTTGATCGGGATAGCATTCAATAGTTTGGCAGCTAACACCAGGAATCTTGACCCTCCTTTTTATTTTGCAAGAATTTAGGAATGTTGAGACAATGTGAGTATCTCGTTCTCGTTGGTCTGACCGAGGACTTTTTGTTGAATCTGTCTGCCAGGTACTTGGGAGCATCGTTAGAGGGACATTTATGGAGGATGACCAGTGATCTAAGGGCGATTCTGTCTCTTACTGGGAGCCAGTGTGCGTTATTTCTGTGGGTGGCTATGTGAGCGTGCCGCGGAATGCTTAGTGTTGCTCTAAGACCGTTATTCTGCAAGACCTGTAGTTTGTTCAGATTACGCTCCGAGGTGCCCAGGAAGGGGGTGTTGCAGTAGACTATTTTTGAGAGTACTAGCGCTCTGGCCAAGGTGAGCAGCTGGTGGGTGAGAGGAATGCTTTGCAAGCATTGATGAGCTTATTGGTATATGCTGTGGAAGAGGCAAGAGCATTGACTTGTTTTTTCAGAGACAGGGTGGAATCCAAGTGTACCCCCCAGGTTTTAATATTCTTGGCCACTTTGATCAAGTTACCGTCTATGTTGATGGCTATGTAGCGCGGGCCGAGTTTATTTAGACGTGGTTGTGAGCCGACGAGAAGAAGCTCAGTTTTCTCGTCATTTAGGCATAAGCCATGTTCCGCCATCCAGGCTTGATCTCCAAGTAGAGATTGTTAATCCGTTTGGAATCTTCATCATAGCATCCCGACAACGTGATGAGAATCTGAGTGTCATCTGCGTAGTTAGTGTAGGTGACACCCAGGTTGTCAAGGTGGTCAAACGGGAGCTTAGTGAAGATGTTGTATAAGGTTGGTGATGTACACAAGCCTTGTGGAACACCACAGTGGATGGGTAGAGGTTGCGGTGAGGCTGATGGGGAGAAAACCCTAGTGGTCCGGTTAGATGAAAAGGATTGTACCCAAGTGGAAGCCTCACTAGAGAAGGCAGCAGCTGAAGTCATGTGTTCAGTAAGGATCTGGTGATCGACGAGGTTGAACACTGCCAATAGGTCAAGCAGCAGGAGCATGGCTAGTTTACTGTTGTCTTTTGCTTCATCCATCTGGATTATTAGGTCCAGGAGGGCAGTTTCTGTTCTGTGCCTAGGTCTAAAGCCTGATTGTCTTAGGCCCAGAAGGTTGTTATCTTCAAGATGTTTCTGTATCTGAAGATAGGCCACTCTGTCTAGGATTTTTAGAATGTAATGTACCGTGGTGATGGGCCTGTAGTTGGTCGGGTTGTTGGGGTCTAGATTAGGTTATTTTGGTAAGGGCATCGCCCATGCCTCTTTGAGGCTGTTGGGGACTGAATTGGTTTTGAAGGAAGGGTTGATTACTGCTGTAATAAATGGGGCCAATTCATTAGCAGCTTCATGAATGATTACAGCTGGGCATAGGAGGGAGGGGGAAATGTAGGAGAGTCTGCATTTTTAGCTAGGCGTGTTTTTTGATGATTAATTCTTGATTGAAGTAGGGTAATTTTATCTGCAAGCGCTTTTTGAATTTCTTCACACCAGTCTTCATCTTTCAGGCAGGATTCTGCAGAAGTAGGTGGTGACTCTCAAGTTTCCGAAGGAATTTGAATAATTCTTTTGTCTTTGAGTTGGCATTGGCTATTCTATTGTCGTAAGTTTCTTTCTTGGCAGAGAGGATAGCTGTTTTATAGGAGGAAGCTGCTGCAGTGAAGAGAGCTTTACTGGCTAAATTAGGACTTTTTCTTCTCCAGTCTACTTCAGCTGCTCGTTTGGCATTACGCAGAATTTTCAATTCAGGAGTGAACCATTTATTGAGATGTGCTGCTGGTTTGGCTTTAGTTTGATAGGTGCTAGGTTATCAACTGCTTCTTCAAGGGTCTTGTTGTAAAGATTGCCTAGATTGTTGGCGTCTAAGTCAGCGTAGTTTGCTGGAGTGAGGATGTTATGGATAAGCGGGTGTAGGTTTTGCACAGTTATATTGAGATTGTTTCTGGAGAAGGTTTGTGGTGCAATGGTTGGAGAAGCAGTAGTGTGCACATTACCTTGGATGGAAAAGAATATGGCATGGTGGTCGACCCAGGCAGTTTGTTCATTTTTGAAGATTGTGATGTCGCATTTATAGTCGGCCATCCAGCCCAAGGTCCTGCCTTTGTGTGTCGGGCTGAGATTCTATGTTTAAAGCCAAGTTGGGGTAATTGTATTTTCAAGGGATAAGTTATTGACGCCGTTGGGATCACCAAGTCCCAGGTTAAGGTCCCCAAGCAAAATAATTTGCAAGCCCGGTTTGGTGGTGTTAGTCAGGAGGTCTGAGATATCTTCCTCAAATGAAGAGATGTCCAGGCGGCCGGTAGATGAGGTGCATGAGGATTGTTTGTGAAGCTGAGCGAGGGATTTTTACTGACAGGAGTTCAGCCGACTGAATGTGGCTTGATGGGGCGGCTCTGAGACCAAGGGATTTTTTTTTTAGATGAATGCTATTCCACCGCCTTTGCCTATATCCCTATCTTTCCTTAGTATTGAGTGCTTCTGGGATGGCAATACAGAGAACAGGGCCTTCAGCTTGGTGCAGCCATGTTTCGGTGATGGCCAAGAAGTGAAGATCGTTGGCTTGGATGAGGTCTGCGATGTGAACTGCATGGCCGACCAGAGACTGGGCGTTGATCAGGGCACCTGAAATTAAGAAATTTAAGATTTTGCCTAGGAGCCCACTTTTGCCCATCACCCGGGCATCACCCGGGCAAGCGCTCTTCAATTACCTGAGTGTAGAACCTTTAAAGATAACATTCTCTCTCATACCACATTATCTCTTAAACATAAGTCCTATGCATCCGTCCACGCACATTACAACACATACCCCCACTGCAGCACTACATAAATTGATAATGTTTGTCAAAACAACCCTAAATGGACAGAAGGCTACTATTACAGAAAATAACATCTTGAACCCAGGTATGGTCTTTGATTCCCCTTAATTTCCATAGGGTATATGGAGGTCGTCGATGTTATTTTATTGGAATGAATGCTGATGAATTTTTGTGTTCTCAACACTTTTAATTGTTTTTAATTATACTTACGGTATTTATTGTTCCAATGTTTCATTTTATTTTTTAATGGTGAACTGCTCCAATAAAGCATATTGATGATGACCCCACAGTATTGATTGTTTTGGATGCTCCATTCCTGGCTCACACCCCTCTTGAAGAATAAAGCCTGCCCTCATCCCATGCTGTCTTGGTGCTGTAACACTTATTTTGTACCTGTTTCACCTTTTTATTAGGATCCCTGCTTGTTTGGTAGTAGTGTGTGGTTGAGTAGGAGCTTGGAAACTTCTACTTACTCCTGACTAAAGGATTGATGAGCAGGATCTAAAATCAGCCCCTGGGTATTCAGCATTTTGACCAGGATCTACCAGGTAGCTGGCTGGTAGTTAACAAGGATATTTGGGTCAACCGTATTTTGTTTATCTTTTCAACAATAGACTTTGACATTTTTAGCGGGGCATTACAAACCATATCGCAGATAACCAACATGAAACACTCCCTTGCAATTAAACCCTCCTCCGTCAATCCCACCCCAACCCATCACACTCCTCTGCCTCTCTCAGCGTACTCGGACCAAATACAGGAAACTTATGTCGAGGGCGTCTACCCCAGTTTGGTGCAGCACAACATCCAGGGATTTTTAACAACTATATTTCGAGGGGATTGGGTCCTCCGACGTATTCCATATCTATGACATGTAATCACCACAGCTGTGCTGCTTCGGAAACTTTTTCGGCGTCTGCGTCCTGCGTCTGACGTTGATGCGCCGTCGTCGAGGACCTCCTCCGACGTCATCCTATGTGATAAGTAGGACGCACAACGCCCATAGCCTCAGTTCCGTTTTTTCCGCGAACGTGTTGCTTTGTGTTTCTCGGTTTGAACGCCTCGACTCTTTGGAGTTCTGTTCTTCTCGGTTCTTCGAACCTGTTCGTTTGTGAAAATCCTTCAGGAGATGTCTACTTCGTCTTCGACCCCGCGTCCGGGTTTCAAGAAGTGCGGGGAGTGTGGGTCCAAGATGTCGGTGACGGACTCGCACGACGCCTGCCTCTGGTGCCTCGGGGAGGCCCACGACACGGATGACTGTATCGACTGCCAGTCGCTCACGTCCAAAGCCTTATGCGAACGTAAGAAAAAGTTGTAGGTAGGTCGGGTGTCCAAGCCCCGGAAGTCGAAGTCTGCGGGGCTTTCGATGGATGATTCGAGGGGTGACTCTCCATGTCATCGTCGGAAGTCTCGTGGGGCTCCTTCTAGGAGTGGGTCTCGCCACTCCTCAGCCTCTTCGAGGCATTCTCGGAAGCGCCGACACCGGTCGTCTTCCAGGTCCTCTTCGGAGTGGGGTCGGTCGTGTGAGGTCGAGAGACACCGCTCGCAAGAGTGGTCGGCACGAGTCACGGGAGAGGTCCCGTTCGGACAAGGGGACTCGTTCTCGACGTACCCGTTCCAGGTCCCGGTCCTCGACGCGTTCGAGACCGTGTGCACCTGTGAGGTCTTCGAAGAAGGCATCGACGTCTGTGGCGTCGAGGGCGTCGACAGGCTTTCTCGAGGTTCTGGCTCTGAGGAAGTCGTCGATGCCGTCGACGTTCAGGTCTTCGAGGGACACGCTCGGGGCTCCGGCTTCGGGCTGTGTCGACGCCGCTGATTCTGGAGGCGCTGCATCTGACGTCGACACCGATTTCCTCGACGCCGATCCTCTCGGCGCCGACGCCGATCCTCTCGGCGCCGACGCCGGTTCTCTCGACGCCGACGCCGGTTCTCTCGACGCCGACGCCGATTCGCTCGACGCCTTTCGTGTCGGAGGTACCCCAGGGCACGGGTGGACCCCCTAGGAAGGCTCTGGTTAAGAGCAAGCACTCTCGAGTGCCTTCTTTTCGCCACCTGGACTATATTTCAGAGGCGGATGAGGATTCTGATGGCCTGGTTCCTAGTCAAGTTCCGGATGAAATTGTCTTGGGCCATAGTCAGTTTGACGAGTTGAGACAGTCACTGCATGATGCCAGTGGACTAGACACCTCTCCGGAGGTGGAGTTTTGTAGGCCTGAGCCTGGCTCTCATGCTGATTCCTCGTACCGGCGCCTTATGGCTAGGGTTTCTGAGTACTTGGGATGGTCTGCTCCCCCAGGGGAGTTTGTGCAGGATGATCTGACAGACATCCTTGATGTTGGTCCCCCAACTGACCCGGTTCTGCCGTTCCATATGGCTTTACAGAGAAGGGTGGCAGCGGCTTGGACTGCTCCGGAGAGTCTCCCGGCGGTGGGCAGATCCTTGTCGCGAAAATACCGTCCAGCCAGTGGCGACCCCTGCTACTTGACCAGGCACCCCACTCCGGAGAGTTTGGTGGTGCAGGCGGCCCCGGCGAAGCAGGCGTCGTACCCTACCATCCCTCCTGATAGGGACGACAAACGTTTTGATGGCTGGGCGAAGAAAGTGTTTTCTTCTGGTGGTATGGCGCTTCAGGCGGCCAACTCCATTTGTGCCTTGTCACGTTTCACGCACACTCTGTGGAACTGCGTTGCGTTAGCGGCTGAACATATTCCCGAAGGGGACGAACGAGATGGTTTCCTTGCTATGGTCCAGGATGGTAAGGATGCCATGTGTGAGTCCGTTCAGTCGGGTTTGGACTTAGCTGAATGCGTCAGTAGGTCCATGGCGGCGAGCACCGTGATACGCAGGTTTGCGTGGTTGCGGAAGTCGGGGTTTGCTCCTGATGTGCAGTCCCGGCTCCTCAACATGCCCTTTGACGGTGAACACCTTTTTGGCAGCAAGGCTGACGAGAGCCTTGAGAGGTTGCAGACCTCAAAAGCTGCAGCGAAGCCGTTGGGCGCTGCAGTTCGCCAACCTCTGCCTTTTCGTCCTAGGGGACAGCAGTGGAGGGGTGGTTCCTTTCGCTATTACTCATCCTTCAGTAAAGCGAGAGGAGCTGGCAGTCAAAGAGGCCAACGCAGGGGTACCAGAGGTGGACGACAGGGTACCCGTGGTGCCAAGGCCGCTCGGGCAGTTGCCTCTTTGCCCTCAGGTAACGCCGCAGCCGCTCCCACTCTGTCGTGAGGCCATGTCCCATCGGTTGGGGGAAGGCTGGCGCAGCATCTTGTAGAGAGGCAAGCCATTACTTCAGATGTGTGGGTTCTGGAGATCATAACCCACGGCTACTGTCTTCCTTTTCGGCACAGGCCTCGCGACAATCCACCGGGGAACCTCTCTTTGCAGAGTCCCGATCCGCTCCTTGCGCAGGAAATTCAAGCCCTGCTGGAGAAAGGCGCCATAGAACTGGTGCCTGTAGCGGAGAGGAACAAGGGATGGTATTCCCCTTATTTTTTGATTTCGAAGAAAGACGGGGGATTGAGACCCATCATGGACTTGCGCGGTTTGAACAAACTCCTCAGGAAGGACAAGTTCAAGATGGTTACTCTCTCTCAAGTCCTCCAGGCCCTTCAGCTTCAGGACTGGTTAGTGTCACTCGACCTCAAGGATGCTTACTTCCATGTGCCGATCCATCCCAAGCACAAGAAGTACCTGAGGTTCGCGGTTGGCGACTCGCACTTTCAGTTTCGGGTCCTGCCTTTCGGATTGACCTCCACCCCGAGGGTTTTCACCAAGCTCATGGTGGTGGTGGCAGCGCATCTCAGGCAAGGGGGGATTCACGTCTACCCCTACCTGGACGATTGGTTGATCAGGGGGAGCTCTCCCGAGCAAGTCCTGGATCATCTATCGGTCACCTGTCGCTCCCTTCACAGGCTGGGCTTCTCCCTCAATTTAAAGAAGTCCCATTTGACGCCAACGCAGCGGCTCCAGTACATCGGAGCAGTGCTCGACACTTCCCTGGGGCAGTGTTTTCCTCCCCAGGTGAGGGCTCTTCACATTCAGCAGATGGTGCACAAGTTTCAGCATGCCCAGACGCTCCCAGCGTTCGAGTTCTTGAGGTTGCTCGGCCTCATGGCATCCTGCATTCTTCTGGTGCCAGAGGCTCGCCTGCGGATGAGATCTTTGCAGTGGGCACTCAAGACGCAATGGTCGCAGTCCTCCGGCAGGATGTCGGACTCGATTCAGGTGCCGTCCTCGGTCGCCCGGGACCTTCTGTGGTGGGCCGTCGAAGGCAACTTGATGAAGGGGGCTCCATTTTGGCTTCCCTGGCCGGAGGTGACGATCGTGACGGATGCATCCCTCACGGGATGGGGAGCTCATGCCAACGGGTTGACAGTCAGCGGTCGTTGGTCTCCGTTGGAGTCCAGACTCCATATCAATCTGTTGGAGCTGAGGGCCGTCAGGCTAGCCCTGAAGGCTTTTCTGCCGTCTGTGCGAGGGAAGAATGTCCTGATCCTGACGGACAACACAGTGGCCATGGACTACCTCAACAAAAAGGGGGGGCAGGGTCACTTCCTCTGTGCAGGGAGGCGATGCAGCTCGAGTTCTGGGCCATCCAGCAGGAAGTTTCGATCTCGGCAGTTCATCTGGCCGGAGCCGAAAACGTGACGGCGGACGCTCTGAGCAGGCAGAACGCGATCTCTCACGAGTGGGAGTTGGCTCAGGAGATTCTCCTGGAGATCTTCGCCCTTTGGGGGACCCCTCAAGTGGATCTCTTCGCCTCCAGTGTCAACCGGAAGTGCGAAAGGTTTTGCTCGCGGGAATTTCCTCCAAAAGGAGCCTTAGGAGACGCGTTCGTGGTGGAGTGGTCATTCCCGCTGCTGTACGCGTTTCCTCCAGTCCCCGTCATCCCGCAAGTGCTGCGGAGGTTACGGAAGTTTGGTTCCCGGATGATCCTCATTGCCCCGGCGTGGGCTCGGAGGACGTGGTACCCGGACCTTCTCGACTTATCCATCTGCCCTCCACGTCGTCTTCCCTACCGAGACGATCTGCTCTCACGGGAGGGGGGTCAGGTTCTCCATCCAGAGGTCAGATCCCTCAACCTTCACGCTTGGCTTCTGAAAGGTTGAGGTATAAGGATTGGGACCTCCCTGAGGACGTGATGGAGGTGTTGCTTTCGGCCCGAAGGCCAGCAACAAAGTCTCTGTACCGTTGCCGTAAGTTCTGCGACTGGTGCAGAGTTCAGAATGTGGATCCTTTTGCATGTGACATCCCCATGGTTCTGTCCTTTTTACTTTCTTTGGCCCACAGGGGCTTGCAAGTGGGTACCGTTAAGGGTTACCTGGCGGCGCTGTCCATCTTTAAGCGCTCGTCTGAAGAGTGTTCTTACTTTAAAATCCCTTTGATTTCACAGTTCCTGAAAGGGCTCACTAATGTGTTCCCTCCGTCACCTTTCCTGGTGCCCGGTTGGGATTTGAACCTTGTTCTTAAATTTCTTATGGGTGCTCCGTTTGAGCCTTTACATTCTTGCCCTTTGAGGCTGTTAACTCTGAAAACTGTGTTTTTAGTTGGGGTTACTTCCGCTCGCAGAGTGAGTGAGTTACAGGCACTTTCAGTTAAGCCTCCCTTCACTGTATTTGACAAGGGCAGGGTTGTCCTTAGTGTTCGTCCTTCTTTTCTTCCGAAGGTAGTGACGGAATTTCATTTGGCCCAGAAGGTTGTTCTTCCGGCATTCTATCCTCCTCCGCATCCTGGTAAGGAAGAGGAGAGGCTCCATAGGCTTGATCCTAGGAGAGCTTTAAGCTTTTATGTTTCACACATGTCCCGGGTCAGAGTGGATGATCAACTCTTTATTGGTTACGCTGGAAAGCGTTTGGGGCAAGCTGTGACGAAACAGACTTTGTCTCGCTGGATTATTTTGGCCATCTCGGAGTGCTACCGCTTGGCGGGTAAGGACCCACCGGCTGGCTTTCGGGCCCATTCTACCAGGGGTATGGCTGCGTCTACTGCCCTGCAGAGTGGTGTTCCTATTCGCAACATCTGTGATGCAGCCACCTGGGCTTCAGTACATACATTTGTACGTCACTATTCCCTCGATTCCATCCGAGCACAGGATCTGGCCTTTGGCAAGGCGGTCCTTTGCTCTATTTGATTGGCTATTCTAAATTTTGATTCTAAATTCTTTCCCTCCTCCTTGCTTTGGTACTGCTTTGGGAGTCTGTCATAGATATGGAATACGTCGGAGGACCCAATCCCCTCGAAGAACAAGTTACTTTCTTACCTGGTAACGTTCTTTCGATGGGATGGTCCGACGACGTATTCCATATCGCTCCCGCCCTGCCTTCCCCGCTGCAGAATTTCTTTTGCGATTGCAGCTTACGTTCCGCAAGGCTTTGTGTCTGACTGGCAGTTGACTTATGTCACACGTTCTGGGGGAAAAAACTACAACTGAGGCTATGGGCGTCGTGCGTCCTACTTATCACATCGGATAACGTCGGACGTCGGAGGAGGTCCTCGACGACGGCGCATCGACGTCATCGACGCAGACGCCGAAAAAGTTTCCGAAGCAGCACAGCTGTGGTGATTACATGTCATAGATATGGAATACGTCGTGAGACCATCCCATCGAAAGAACGTTACCAGGTAAGAAAGTAACTTGTTCTTCTCAAAAATGGGTTGCCGTAGATCTTCGATAATGGACCTCGACTCTTCCAAACGAAGGGAAAGAAACTACATGTCATATGTAGCTCGTACTTTGACCACCCAGTCCCTCTCAGTAAGCAAACATTTTTTCTTCCAAAATTGAGCCAGACATTTTCTGGTGTTCACTAACTAGACCTGCACCATGTGGCCCTCTTACTCAATCTCCTCCTCCTAACCTCACCCCAAACAAGTGCATCCACAGCAAAAATTACCTAGGAATCCCATCAATCACCAGCACTTGTGGTCTGGATCTGTAACTCTACAGTCCCCTCGCTCTGCCCTTATGAGCCACCTGTATGCTGTACTTCTGATTACCTACTCTGAGCCACCCGCTGGCTGCACTTTTAATTACCTGCACTTCTCCATCCCCCACCTAATCTTTCCCCTTCCTTGCACTTGTGTGATCTGAATGGCACATGGCCTAGTAAGATCGTTGTTTTGTCCTGCCTTTGTTTCCCCCTCCTTGTCTTGTTGCGCTTAGAAACGCTTAGGCGCGTTATGAATGCTATATCATATATCGTATCAATCCCCTTAATCCATGACTGGACTTCCACTAGTGCTGTACATAAGGGCATTGCCACCACAAATGGCAGTAGTAGCACCCAACATTTCCAACAGCTGGCATCAGATCCCTTATACATGTTAGCCAATGTGGCCTGCGTGTACCGCCATCTGTGGAGCAATTTAAATGCCTGGAGCCTGTATTGCAGAGAAAAAGTGGAGTGAGAAACCGTCCTACACATCTATGCCCACAGGAGATCGTCGATTTTCCCTTTCCAGGTCCTGCCCTATCTGACTCTAGCAGATGGGGCTATGTTCCGCTAGCAAGATTCCCCTTGTAAAACCGCGCTATGAGCCCTCGGGAGCCCGCAGCATCAATCAATCAAGAATTATTCTATTTCCATCGGCCCTGTGCGTAAATTCTCACCCCACTTCGGTCCGTCAACACTCCCTTCAGCTGGAGGTAGCGAAACAAAGATCACTTACCAATGCACCAAACACTCCTCTAGCCTGTCCAGGGGGACAAAGTTCCCATCCTCCCACATTTGGCCGGCCCTACTCACCCCTGCCTCATGTCAAAAGTTGGAACAATAATGGCTCTACCAAGCCATCCCTCAGCAGGGTGGAGGGGGGGGTGGATACAGTTCAAGGGAGACTGTCGCCTGCAGATCTATCGAGTGTCCGCTGCCTCCCCCCAGAGTGACCATGAAACTGCTAAAAACAGATGTTGAACCACTGTCCTTGGTATTTGCAGCCGGGTTACCCACAACCATTCCCTAACTAGACTGGGGCCAGAACGACATTATCCGTATGCACCCACTGCTTTCTAGACTGGGGGTCATTGTGGTCAATCAGCATGCATAGTTGGGCTGCCCTGTAGTTTTAAGTCCATGAACCAAACCCCCTGCCCCCTATTCCTTCGAGAGAGTCAATGCTCTATAGGCCATTCTGTGCTTGGTCCCTGCCCAAAGTAATGTCAGCAAGACGCCCTTCACCTCTTCGAGAAAGGCTAGCAAAACCACTGTTGGGAGCATTTGAAATAAAAAGAAAACTGTGGCAGAACCACTGTCTTAATGCAGTTCTGCCGTGCCATCCAAGAGACCATGAGCCGGGCCCATCTGCACAGATCATTTTGCACCACCGACCAAAGTGGCAAGTAATGATCTGTGAACATATCCCCATACTTGCATGAAACCTGCATCCTCAAGTACCTACTGTTCTGGAAACTGCAGCACCGTAATGTAGTCACTTTCCACAACTGACAGTCCTCCAGCTGTAACATCGACTGTTTTTTCCAAGCAATCCTTGAAGCTGGATTACTCGCCATACTGTGCCAAGATCTCCAGCAGGCGCAGCATAGATTGTCTAGGATTGGTTTTGTAAAGTGTGGTGGTATCAGCAAACGTGCTGAGCTTGTTCTCCACCCCCGCTCCCCTCACCCACCACCCTCCTATTGAGAACCCTGAGATTCTCATGTCAATTCTCACCCCTACAGCCCATGGTTCCATGACGAGTACATAAAGCAGTGGGGAAAGCAGAAACACCTGAGCAAATTGAGCTGGGATATCACCCCCTCTACCTATTAGAGTCCTATCTACCCCATGTATCTGGTCAACTCGCCTCTCCACCCGACACACATGTACATTGTTCACCAGCAAGGTGCCCACTGCGTAACCCTTTTCATAGTATTTCTGCCTGGTGTACCTCAGTCTTTTTACCATTTCCCCTATCACAACCGAATGCTGCTCTTGCCTCTTGTTCCTCATCTCCATTAGGAGCTGTTCCCTATTGGAGTCCTTCCTCGTAAGCTGGAATCTCAGCACCTTCAATACATGCTGTAGTCTTCATGCTACCAAACCCGTTTCTCTTTCACCCGTTTCTCTTTCCTCGCCCCCTCCGTGATAAGTAGACCTCTATTCCTGGCTTTAGCTGCTTCCCATACTGTTGCCATCAGCACTTGCCCCTTGTCATTGACCTCAAAATATGTGCCCATCTCCTTCCCCAGAAAGTCCCTAAACACCCGGTCCCTCAACTAGGTGTCATTACACCTCCATCTAGGCACCTGCCTATAGGGTCTTGCCACTTTACACTCTGCAACTGCCAGCTTATAATCGCCTCTAGCCTGAGCACCCCTACGTCCCACGCTGGCTCCTCTGGGACCTATAGGAGGTCTGTCTTTGTGTTTGTATATATATTCCTAAGTCTTGTGGATTCTGCTTAAAACACATGCTATGCATAGGCTGACATCTAGTGGAAGCTGCAGAGTATTACAGTTGTTTTCGAAACTTGAAAGGGGACATTTACAGCGCGTGCCAGTAATACTATCCCTAGTGCGACGTCTACTTTGCCCATGGTGCTTCACGCTTCGAGGTCCCTCAGATCCTGTTTTTCCACCATCATTGTCGGACGCTGAAAGCGGAGTTCCTCTGGCTATCGCCATTTTTATTATTAATAATTGGAGCTAGTTACTCTTATTGTCCTTTTTTAGCCGTTCCCCTACAAGACCTTCAGTGACTGCTTCGAGGACTACCTTCTTTGACTGCAGAGCTCGACTGGACTAACTTTTCAGACGGCCTTGGAAGGATGCTCCGGGCCTCAACCCTCTCAGTAGGGAGAGTGGGGGGTGGTTCACTTCTTAGTTACACTAAGAGAATGTATCTTTCCTATTGTACCCCCTTTATTCGTCATGCTGCCTTCCCCTCTCAAAATGGAGAATACACTTTTTTATTCTGTCCATCTTGCAATCGAAATTTCCCTGGAAACACTTGCACCGGGTGTGCAGTCTTTGTCTCCCAAGGGCCCATAATGAAGGCCATTGCAAATCTTGCAAGCTCTACAAGCCCACGACTTTAAAGGACCGCAAGATGAAGCGCTGGGCCTAGCATGCTATGCAGGCCGAGGCCACCATGGATGTTGAGGATGCCTCCAGTGACTGCAGTATCAGCGTCTTTATTGATGGCAACGTCAACTGGGATCCGTCGGATGCCCGTATGCAAGCCCCCGTCCATCAGGCAGGCCAGCGGCTCTGTTACGGGGACAACACCCGGCGGCACTGGCACAGACGGCCACAAGTCAACTTCAGCGCTGACCGGTAGGCCACACACAACGTTGAGAGGGGAGGTCTGACAGTTCCCTGTCCATTAGGCAATCACGCTAACCTCATGACAGGCACCCGAAATCTACAGGAAAGTCAATTTTTGACAGTGTCCAAACTGCCCAAGTCCATATACGCCGATGACCGAGCGTCAAAAGACGCACCGACAGCCCATAAGCATGCCAAGAAAGTCGGAAGACTCGTCAAAGCCCTCTGTGAAGTCCCCTCACAGCTCGCAAATGTCTGAGCTAATTAAACACCTCCCAGACACATTGCTAAGCGGTCGGACCCCAAAAAAAACACACTTCCTCCAAGTAGAAGGCAGGCTCTAGTTCAAGTACTATGACGCAGGAGGAGGGAACCATTGCAGGGGTAATGAGGCACAAGAAACACTTGGCACTTCAGCCTACACCCACCCCTCCTACCCAATCTGCTGTCCCATCTCTTATTATCCCAAGTTCATCCCAGTTGTCTGCAGAGAAAATAAAATGTATTACTTGCTGTATTGCCTTTGTTCTGTACCTCTGACTGCGTAATTGTCCTCGCGCCCTGATAACTTCGGGTCTGGCGCACAATACAAATAAACGTAGGGTCATCTTTGACAGCCATCCAGAACTTCTGAAAACCTTCAGGGCACCCCTCCAGCTAGTGGGGCAGCACTTTCTCAAACCCCGCAAAAAGAGCCCATACTCGCACTGTAGAAGCAGCCACCTCTTCAACAATACCCAGGGCAGTTTTCCTACTGTTACACCACTCAAAGCTTCCAAGATACTGGAACATACTTGGACACTGAGGATCAAGGGGAAATGGGGGATGCAGACCAGTCTTATGACGCTGATGAAGACATCTAAGTCATACAGTCACCGGATCATGCAGACCTACCAGTGTCAGACTCACCGGTCAAAAACCAAATCCAATATAATGATATGCTCCTAAAGACAGCCGAACATTTTCAAATAGAAACACAGAAAACACAAATAGACAAAGACTTTGTCAAACATCTTGGGAGACCCAAAATCGACAACCCAGTTTATTCCTATCCACCAGTCCGTACAGAGGCGAATGCAACCCTCTTTGCTGGTAAACCCACACATTGAAAAGGTCTTCCGATCAGCTCCCTCAGTCCCCCTCTACATCAGGGGTCAATTAAAACCAGACTCATTTGTTATAACCATTAGAAAAAGGGCGGGAACACCTCTAGCCAAGTCAGAGGCACCCCCAGTAAGTTAAAACGGACACGTCCCTCACCGGGTTAGGGCGGTGGGGGGAATCATTACCTTCATCTCACAGCGCATGGTCTGTGGACTCAAATCACAGCACAGAATCACATCAACCTGCTGGAACTTCTAGCAGTACTCCAAGCCTTTGAGGCACATCTGACAATCAGTCAGTACACATTCTCACAGCACCACTACAAATTCTATATAAACAAGCAGGGGGGGGACACACATTCTCCAAATCTATCCAGGCTAGCACAATAAATATGGAAGTGGGCACTCAAAACTGGGTATGATCCAGGGGAACTCACTGTAGCGGACTCACTAAGAGAGATCCTCTGCCAGAAGAGCACGAATGCCAGCTCAACAAATATGTAGATCACATTTTCACACAATGGGGCTACCCTTCACTAGACTTGTTTGCAACAAGAGAAAACGAACCATGCCCAGACTTCGCATCCAGGTTTCCCCAACCTGACTCCAAGGGGAAAGCCCTGTGGATGATTTGGTCAGGGAAATTTGCCTATGCCCCCCCCCCCCCCCCGACCTCCCAACTCCACTAATGAGCAAGTGGTGAACAAGATCCATAAGGAACAGATTACATTAATCCTAGTTGCTCCTATGTGGGGAAGACAACCGTGGTATCCAAATCTGTGCAAACTGGCGATGTCCGACCCGATCAAGCTCCTGTGCCCGTTCAACTTGCTCACCCAGCACGGGCGGCAAACATTGCACCCTCAACCTCACTCTTTGAACTTGGCAGCTTGGCTCCTGAAGTCTGTTTGTACATCTAAATCTACCTCAAAACTGTATTGAAATCCTCAAGGAGGCACGTTAACCAAACACCAGACACTCTTATTTTGACAAGTGGAAAAGATTTGTAATTTGGTGCCAGGAAAAACAAACCCAATAGAATGTACTCCATCACACATTCTTCATTGCATGCTTCACTTACTAGACTCGGGACTTGTTTTTAACTCCAGAAAGGTTCACCCAGCAGCTCTATTTGCGTTCCTGCACCTCTGAGTAAGGTGTCATGGTGGAAAATCCCTGTCATTAAGGCATTCATGGAGTGAGTAAATATACTCCACCCTCCTATTTCTAACCTGCTGCCAGGCTGGGACCTCAGTGTAGTAATTTCAAAGCTCATCAGCCTCCCCCCCCCCCGTGAGCCTATACATAAATCAATCCTTAAACACCTTGCATACAAGACTGCTTTCTTGGTGGCCATCACCTTCATTGGGAGAGTCAGTGAACTGCAAGCTTTGTCAGTGCAAAAACCTTTCTTTGTGATCCACAAAGACAAATTGGTATTAAGAACACACCCTAGGTTTTCACCTAAGTTCATTTCAAAGTTCCATGTCAATCAGGCCATCAAACTACCAGCTTTCTTTCAGAACCCAACTAGCTCAGCTGAGAAAAATCTCTATTCACTGGATGTAAGGAGGGTGTCATGATTCCTGCCCCTCATGTCCCCAGCCCTCCAATATGTCAGGCTGGAGCCAGGCCACGATCACCTGCATGGCCCTCAAGGGCCTCTCCATCCCTCCAAAGACCCACTTGGAGTCAGACTTGGCGCTTGTGGCACCAGACTCACTCACTCCCATAGGATAACATTGGGGATTGGACTTGTAGTGCATTGATGGGGAGATGGATGCCCCCACATATTTCGGTTCCCAGAACTGCATGTGCAGTCTAGTCTTTTGTGTGTGGTTCAGCCCAGAGACACGTGGGATACCCAGAGACTATTTATGCCACGCCCAGGCTGAGAAACATGCTTTGTGTTTTCTGCACCTGCAGTGTGACTCAGTGTTCGGATCGGTCTCCAGTAGGCCTGCATATTTCTTCTGCGCTCAGCTCCTGCAAGAACACCGTTAGGAACATACTTACCTTGCAGTGCTTCTGCCCATCATTCATCGCTTCTTCTGTTCTGCGGGCATCTTCGGCGCTGTCATCCCCATCCCGGCACGCCGCTTCCTAAGGAAAAGGGAAAAGAACAGAAAAAAGGCATTAGTAAGCATTCAGCAAATCTTCGCTTATTTTTAAAGACTGTACAAGCTTGAAACGCTTACCTGAATCCCTGCTGCTCTGGGGGAACTCTGTCTCCGGAACTTCTCATCCATCTGCAAGAGGGAAAAGACACTCCAGGTTAGCGTGAAAACATCTAGAGGCGCTGCATACTGCGCTTGCTGACCGCATTCCTTCATAACCGGCGTCCACGCTGAAAACGTCGCGGCACCTAAAAGACACAGAAAAAGAACTCGGTTCAATACAAATACGAAAGGGTCGCATCGCGCTCACTCACCTTCACCGCTACACATCTCAGCAGCACGTCGCCATCCCCGGATGCCGGCCATCATCTAAGGAAGGAAAGGAACAAAGTTAGAGAACTGTTCAAAAGACTCATTATACTTACATGTCGGACTCTTGCCAGTGAGGTAACTAGGCAGCAACGAGCCTGCATCAATCAATGCGCCCCTGCGCTGAAAGCAGGACGGAGAGCACACTTTCCAAGAAAACAAGGTGAGCTGTGGATCAAAGGGAAGAGTTGGACCCCAGGGAAGAAGGGGTTGAAGCACACAGAGACAATAGGGAGTTAAACACTACCAATCCTGTGTTTCAGGCCCAGTCTACAGTCGAGTAGACTCCAGGGAAGGGTTCGAGGTCGTAAGAGGTCAGAACAGGCTGAGTGACGTCCCCGTGGATACCAGGTGAGCGTTACAGAAGGCTTTACTTTACTATGTAGGCAAGACCAGACTGCTAAGGAAAACAGACCAACTGTTTGTCTCTAGCTCCAGGCAGCGAAGGAAGCCGCATTTCCAAAAACATAATCTACGGATGGATAGTCGGATGCCTACAGCTCTACTACTCTCCATCGAGCAAAACACTGCCTTTTACACCAAGAGCTCACTACATAAGGGTTTCAAGAGCGACCTTTGCTTTTATCGCAAAGGTCCTGCTGGACGCCATTTGCAAAGCAGCTACATGGAGCTCAGTACATAATTTTACGCAGGACTATTGCATTGACGCAATCTCTAAAGCAGATTTTCAGGTGGGAAAAGCATAGTGCTAAAACATCTATTTACTGCGGTACCTTCTCACAACCCACCACCTTCTCCAAACACTGCTCGCTAATCTATGCATAGCATGTGATCTAAGCAGATTCCACAAGCCTCAGAAGGGATAATTTACTCACCGTAATTGTTTCTGATGCTTGTATCTGCTTATATTCACATGCCCCCCCCCCCCACCCTTCCTCCGCTTGGAGTAGAAGGTGCATAGATAGTTTTCTGGGCTTTAGCTGATGCAATCTGCTTTACTACACCTGTACTCACGCTACACTTCATGAAACCTCATGTCGGAAACAAAACAATCTGAGGGACCTAAATGCATGAAGCACCATGGGTACAGTAGACGTCACACTAGGGATGGTATTACTGGCACACCCTGTCGACGTCCCTTTTCGAGTATCGAAAACAACTGTAAAACCTTGCAGCTTCCACTAGATCTCTTCCTATGCATAGCATGCGAATCTCAGCAGATACAAGCATCAGAAATAATTTAACTGTGAGTAATGTATCCCATATTTCGAGTGGATTATGTCCTCCAACGTATTCGTCACCTTCGATGTATTCCATCCAGCTTTAGCTGCTTCGGGAAAAAGAAATTCGGCAGAGGGCGCCGTGCGTCGATGTCGACGAGTCGATGGTCCCTTGAAGGCCTCGGTCGAGGGTGACGTTATCGGGTGTATAAGTAGCACGCGCAGTGTCCGTTGGCCTCAGTTCAGTTTTTCCGCAGTACACATTGCTTCGGAGATTCGGCGCGCCTCGAGTTCTGTGAAGAATAGTGAATTACTACAATATAGCGATAGGTCCTCGTCATCGACGCAGACTATGACCCCAAGATAGTGTTTCAAGAAGTGCAAATCGTGCGGTTCAAAAATGTCTATCACAGACCCGCACCGAGTGTTTGTGGTGCCTAGGGGAAGGCCAGGACATGGAGGCCTGTACGAAGTGTCAGGCGATGACGGGGAAGGCCTTGTGAGAGAGGAGGGGAAAGCTACAGGTAGGTTGTAAATCCAACCATAAAGCCTCTAGCGTCGATTGGAGGTCCTGTGAGAAGTCTCCTTGACGCGAAAGGCATCGGTCCAGGTCCCGAAGCGATTCCCAATGCTCGTCTTCGTCAAAAAAATTGAAGAAAAGACACCACTGGTCCCCCTCCACCTCATCCTCGGACGAATCCCCAAAAAGGATGAAATGCCCCACTAAACTTTCATCATCCGAAGAATGGGAAGCATTCTGGGTCAAAATTATGGAGGTGTTCGAAAAAGCGAAGCCTAGGTCCGCGCCTTCTTCAGAAGCCGGCCAGGAGCGTCATCGCTCCGACACTCGCGCGCCCTCAAGCCCGGGTGATGGAAACAGGAAGGATAGAGAACCTTCTAGGTCGCTGAGCGAGAAAAGCTTCTTGAGTCGACCGCTCGAGGTCACCGATGCTGGCTGAGACCGAACGCACCTCGAAGGGCAAGTCTTCGAAGAGCGCCTCGACGCCCTCAAAGCCGGCGCGGTCGATAACAGCTATCACGTCGACTCCATCGACGCCTTTGTCGACCCCGAAGCCCTATCTGCCAAAGGCTCCAGTTCGACCAGGTCAGCCAGAAAAAGGGAAAGGGAAGACTACAAGACCTGTAATGCCCTCAGGACCGATTAATACTCCTCCACCTCTCCCAGAAAAGGTTTTCAAATTTCTTCCTAGGAAGGAATTTTTCATGTCCCTGACCTCAATTTTTGAGTAACAGGAGAAATCTGATGAGGAGAATGTACCCTTTGAGCTGGAGTATGGCACCCCAAATGTCCCAGAATGTCTGCTTACAGAAGAAAGCAGGATGAGGGACCTGGTTGAATCACTACACAATGCAAGTGGCATTGATACATCTCCTGAAAATGACTTTGGCAGGCCAGAACCAGGAGAGCATGCCAGTCCATCATACCGTCAGCTAAGGACAAAGGTGGTAGATTACTTAGGATGGACTAGACCACCAACCCAATTCATTGTAGACGATTTGACAGACATATTGGACCATGGTCCTACCGAAGACCCAATACTACCCTTTCATGTAGCCTTACAAAATAGGGTGGCCAAAAATTGGGAGACTCTGGATTCTATTCCTACAGTGAATAAATCCCTCCCTTCAAAATACCGCCCTGCCAGTAGCGAATCCGGCTATCTGTCTAAACATCCCACTCCTGAGAGTTTGGTCATACAGGCAGCCACAGCTTCTAACAAACTGGCGTACCCTTCTATCCCTCCGGACAGGGACGATAAGCGTGTGGATGGCTGGGAAGGTATTTTCAGCTGGGAGTATAGCGTTAAAATCCACCAACTCCACATGTGCCTTGGCAAAGTTTTCGTACACTCTGTGGGAGTGCATTGCAATGGCGGCAGAGCACATACCAGAAGGGGACGAAAAGGAAGGATTCCTTGCCACCATCAGAGATGGGAATGAGGTCATGCAGGAATCCCTTCAATCTGGACTGGACACTGCGGATAGTGTGAGCAGGTCCATGGGCACTAGCACTGTAATACGCAGATTTGCGTGGTTACGGAAGTCGGGTTTCACACCAGACGTACAGAACCGCCTTCTGAACATGCCCTTTGACGGGGTCTCACCTTTTTGGCAGCAAGGCTGACAAGCACCTTGAGAGGTTGCAGACCTCAAAAGCAGCTGCCAAGTCTTTGGGGGCTGCTATTAGGCAACCTCAGCCTTTTCGTGCACCAGGACATCTTGGAGGGGACAGTCCTATCGTTACTACTCCTCATATGGAAAGGCGAGAGGAATGGCCAGTCAAAAGGGCTAGAAAAAGGCCACTTGCGGTGAACAAGCAAAACTTGCAAAGCCAGCTCCAGCTGCAGCCTCTTTGCTATCAGCGGCTGCAGCAACCTCCACAAAACCACTTTGAGGACTTGCATCACAAGACACCTGTGGGAGGCAGGCTGTCACAGCATCTGCAAGAATGGCGAACCATTAATTCAGATGTTTGGGCTCTAGAAATAATAGGCCAAGGTTACTGCCTTCCTTTTCTAACGCAACCTCAAAACAATCCACCAGGGAGACACCCTTTGAAGTTTTCAGACCTGCTCCTAGAGCAGGAAGTTCTAACCCTGCTGGAGAAAGGTGCTATAGAGCCAGTACCTGCAGCGGAGAGGAACAAGGGATGGTACTCCCCGTATTTTTTTTTTTATCCCTTAAAAGGACAGAGGACTGAGACCCATCTTGGACTTAAGAAACTTGAACAAGTTCCTCAGGAAGGACAAGTTCAAGATGGTCACTCATTCTCAGATCCTTCAGGCCCTTCAACTCCAGAATTGGTTGGTGTCATTGGACCTCCAGGATGCTTATTTTCATGTGCTGATTCATCTCAAGCCAGAAAATACCTACGGTTCGTAGTTGGCGACTCACTATCAGTTTCGAGTCCTGCCATTCGGATGGACCTCTGCCCGAGGGTCTTCACAAAGCTGATGGTAGTGGTGGCAGCGCACCTCAGGAGAGGGGGGGGGGGGATTCATGACTACCCCTACCTAGATGATTGGTCGATCAGAGCATGTTTTGCCGAACAAGCACTGGATCTGAAAATCACCTACCACTTCCTCCACAGACTGGGCTTCTCCCTCAATTTCAAGAAGTCACAAATGACACCTCAACAGCTTCAATACATAGGAGCTGTATTAGACACATCCTTGGGAAAGCGCTCGCCTCCCAGGTCGAGGGCTCAAGACATTCTTCAGATGGTTTCCAGATTCCAAAATGTCCAGAATCTCCAGGACTACGACTTCTTAAGGTTACTTGGCTTCATGGCATCCTGCATCTTCCTGGTGCCAGAGGCACGCCTGAAGATGAGATCCTTTCAATGGGCTCTAAAGACTCAATGGTCCCAGTTCTCGGGTCAAATGATGGATCTTTTCCAGATTACGAACAAAGTTCGGCAAGATCATCTATGGTGGCCTTGTACAGAGAATATCCTAAAAGGATAACATTTTTGGCAACCATGGCCGGAGATCAGTGGTGACGGACGCTTCACTCAAGGAGTGGGGAGCTCATGCAAACGAATTGACAATCAACGGTCGCTGGTCTCCATCGGCGTCCAAACTACACATCAACCTTTTAGAGCTGGGAGCAATCAGACTAGCGCTGAAAGCTTTTCTGCCATCTGTCAAGGGAAAAAATGCCCCGATTAATGACGGATAGCACAGTGGCCATGCATTATCTAAACAAAAGAGGTGGTGTTGGGTCACTACCTATGTGCAGAGAGGCAATGCAGCTCTGGTATTGGGCAATTAAGGAAGGAATCTCTTTAACACCAGTTCATCTAGCCGGGGAAGAGAATATGATGGCAGCTGCTCTGAGCAGGCAGAGCACGGTGTCCCATGAATGGAAACTTGCTCAGGAAGTCGTTCAGGAGATCTTCGCCCTTTGGTGAACCCCTCAAGTCGACCTGTTTGCGACCGGAATCAACCAGAAGTGCGAAAGGTATTGCTCGAGGGAATTTCCCCCTAGAGGAGCCCTTGGGGACGCATTCGTGGTGGAGTGGAATTTCCCACTATTATATGCGTTCCCTCCGATTCCCGTCATTTATCATGTCATCGGGAGAGTGAGACGGTTCGGGAACCGCATGATCCTAATTGCTCCGGATTGGGCCAGGAGAACGTGGTACCCGGACCTTCTAGACATGTCCATCTCTCCCCCAGTACATCTTCCTCAGAGAGAGAGGACCTTCTCTCACAAATGAGGTGGACAGTTCTCCATCCAGAGGTCAAAATTCTCAACCTTTACGCTTAGGATCTGAAAGGATTGGGACATTCCAGATGACGTCATGGAGGTGTTGCTTTCGGCAAGAAGGCCAGTAACAAAGTCTCTTTACCGTTGGAAAAAGTTTTGCAACTGGTGCAGAGAAAATAATGTCGATCTTTTTCTATGTTCTATTCCGGAAGTACTGTCCTTCCTCCTGTCCCTAGCACATAAAGGTCTAAATGTTGGAACCATTAAAGGTTATCTTGCAGCGCATTCCAATTCAAGCGCTTGTCGGAAGAATGCTCCTATTTCAAAATTCGTTTGGTAGTGCAATTCTTAAAAGGACTCACCAATGTGTTTCCTCCTTATCCATTTCAAGTACCAGTTTGGGATCTCAATCTGGTCCTAAATTCTTAATGTTTGCTCCTTTTGAGCCTTAGCACACTTGTCCATTAAGATTACTGACATGGAAAACTGCTTTCCAAGTTGCTTGAACGTCTGCAAGAAGAGTGAGTGAATTCCAGGCACTATCTTCTGGGCCACCCTATACTGTGTTCCATAAGGATAAAGTTGTGTTAAGGGTTAAACCCTCATTTTTACCTAAGGTGGTGTCTGATTTTCATTTAAGTCTGAACATTGTCCTACCCGCATTCTATCCTCCACCTCATCCTAGTAAGGAGGAGGAAAGATTGCACAGGTTGGATCCAAAAAGAGCTTTAAGCTTTTACATCTCTAGGCTTTCCAAGCAGTGGACAATCCACTGTTCACCGGCTACACCGGAAGGAAATTGGGTCAATTGGTGTCAAAACAAACCATATCACTGTAGATTTTTCCAGGTTATTGCCACTTCCAACTCTCGCAAGCCTGATATCGGTCTCCCGGCACAATCTACACAGTGCAAAATCAATAGTGAAAGGGGAAAAACAGAACTGAGGCCAACGGGCGCCACGCGTGCTACGTATAGACCCGATGACGTCACCCTTGACGGAGGCCTTTGAGGGACCATCGACTCGATGACACCGACGCACAGCGCCCTCTGCCGAATACTTTTCCCAAAGCAGCTAAAGCTGTATGGAATACATCCAAGATGAGGAATACGTTGGAGGAACATCCAATCGAAAGAACGTTACCAGTTGGTAAGTAACTAGTTCATCTGGTGTGAAGGAGAAAAGAACTTGCAACCAACCCACCCATCCCGAGAAGTTATACTGCCAAAGTCCCCATTGTCCTTACTAGCCTTCTTCAAAATACCCACCCTTTGCCAAACATCAATTTAACACTAGATTGGATATAATATTGAAGTCGGCTCAGCCAAGCCACGTGAAAATCTGTCCCAGGAAGCGCATTTGGTCCACATTGGGTGCATATAGTGCGGCTAGTATGACCCTAAACCCTTCATGTTGTCCCTTAATCGCCAGGAACTGAACCCCAAACCCTTCTTAACCTGAATCTCTGGCATCTGAAATGTTTCCCCCGGAAGAATGTCCACTCCTTCCTCCTTGTGGTCCTTATGTGAAACCCAAAAGACCCTCCCAATGTCCCGACTCTTTATCATGGTTTCCTTTTCCTTCTTGTAGTGGGTCTCATGCAGAAAGAGGACTGCCGGATGCTGCTTATGGAACATGTTTCTGATCAGGGATCTCTTCTTCTGAGGGTTGAGCCGTTTTACATTGAGTGGCAACCTTTAGCTTAGTCATAGCCCCTCTTCACTGGTTGTTACTCAAAACACCTGCCCCATTGGTTAGTCCCCCCCCCAAACCTCCACTGTGAGCTAGTACCTGAGATCCTCCCCCCCCCCCCACTGCCCCTTCCCCTGCATAAACTCCCTCCCGTACAAACAAGCAGCCCACCCCACCTGAGGTGTTTGACCGTGTGGCCCAAAGATCATGTTAACACCAGCCCAACCATCAGAGATGCAACCCCTGACCTGATACCAGTAATTACTACGTCAACTCTTTTCCAAGCAGCCCTAGGTCTCCGCCTATCTATCCCTGCGCTGCCTGACAAGATCTCGCCACAATTATCCCTCCTCACCTCACCAAATAAACCCTGCCCCAACTCCCTGTGCGCCCACCACTCTAATGCAATGTTCAGCAAAGAATCAACTTACTCATACCCTTTCCTCCATCCTTGTGTACAGGATCCTTTGGCAGCGAACAATCGAGCTTCCCCCACCGGCATCCTCACCTCAGTCCCTTTTTCTGCACCAATGGTGTCAGACCTGGCAGCTAGGTGCAGAGACTTCTTTGAACTTTCTGGTTGCTCCCTGTCGTTTTGTTTTTTAATACTTATTTTCCGTTCGGTGCCTCGCCTCGCGAATGTCAGCTGCAGGAGGATTCACAAGATGTGCATTCTGTGACCGCTTGTTCCCGACCATGGACCCCCATGCACTCTGTTTTGAGTGCCTCAGGCCCACTGCTGGGACGCGTGCGCGGTTTGCAGCACTCTGGGTCACTGGGTATTGAAGAATCCGTTCTCTTTGGAGGGAGATCTTCCACACTTCTTCATAGAATAGTGTATTGAGGTTCCGTCCTCAAGACAGCATTGCAGTTTATCAAGTATCAGGCTTCCCGGCCCCAAGACTTCCAATTGCCAACTTTTACTTGGTTTCAATGATGAACACAATTCCAGATCAATACTACTACTGGATTGAAATAGCAGTTCACTTATAATACCCCTTCTTGGTTTACTTAATGTCCTTGGTTTTCACAATGGAGCGTTTCCTGGTCTAGGAGCAGTTGTCAGTGCACCCATCACAGGTCTCGCAACCAGGAACCCTGGGCTCTTCAGCCTACCCAGGTTCTTCTGTATCTGCCCCTGTGTACAAGTTCACGCTCGGCTGCTTCTTGTCGGCCTCTTGGCTTTATATGAAGGTTCACTCTCGCTTGGCATCTCGTGGTTAGCTTCTTGGATTTGCCACATGGTGTCGCAACTCTGTTTGTAAGTCTTTGGCCTTGCTGTACTGCATGCATGTACAAGATTCACTTCTTGGTGGTTTTATTTCTTCCCCACCTTTCCGTCAAACTACTCTTGCAAACTTTGTGTCTTTATTATTGCATACATTTTTTTTCAAAATGGGCAACTTTCCCTTCATCTGTTAACGGATAGCAGCTTTGCCCATAAAGTTTCCGTTCAGTTCGGCATTCAATATTCATTATGATTTACTTTGCCGCTTCATTTCCATGCAACCCGTGACTTCGGATTTGTTTCACTCTGTGCATGCTTTTGTGCTCATTCGGCATTGGTTCCGCTTACACACAGCCCCCTCGTAGCGCCCTGGTTACTAGTGGTGAACCCTTTCACTCAGCGGTCTCCCGCAGTCCTGTTGGGCAGCTGCGATGGATCTCATATGCTCCGCCCGCTGGGTTGCCTTAACTGCAAGCCTCGCTTGCACCTTTTGTTGCTTCTGTGTTGGCTGGCAGCCCCGCTTCTGTCCCGCAGATGCTTGCTGCGGCATGCTTTATTTTTCTTTGTTTGCAGCTCCAGCTGTGTTTCCCCGACCACTGACGCTCCCGCACCGATGGAATTCCAATGGCCCAACTTCTCCTAGGCTCCCCAGGTCTTTGGGGTTGTCTGCCGGCATCCTGGCTTTCCTGCAGGACCCACCACGGCTGCCTTTTCTCGAGCAGGATCCCCTGATGGTCTCTCCCACGCAGGCGCCTGCCTGTTGCTGGTCTTCTGGCGGCTCTTTTCCTCTCTTCTTATACACCTGTAACCACTTAACAGGTTGCATGTACAAGTTCTTAAATGGTCTTGCCTTACTGTATTCAGATGGACATGCCTGACCTTCATAGTACTCTGCAGGTATCTTCCTCGTCCCAGTACTAGAGTGGTGAAATGAGTTACTAGTGTTCACTTCTCCTAGTCGCCTCTTCCTCGTCCCAGTACTGTAATCAGAAGAATGTGGGAAAATGAGGAGATTATTTTACAATAGCCCATAAAGGCAAGGGGAGGGTTAGGTTGGTTCTCAAAATGGAAAGGGAGCTTCCATGTCTTGCCTGTGGGTACCCTCTTCCCAATCCCCAAGGACCCTCCACCCAGGTGACCCTCCCTCGCTTCTCCACCCCCATGGTCAGGATCCAAAAGCAATGGCTTTTCCCTGCCCACCTGAGAAGAGAATCCAGGGGTAGTAGGAGTGAGTATAGCCTTGCTTTTTCACATTGGAAAAACTGTAAATATGAGCTTGGACCGATTTTAGGGAGTATTAGCTTATTGCATGCTTTATGCTACTAGGATGTATCTGGTGAGCTGCTAAACTAATTATTAAATGCTGAATCTGTTATGGTTCACCTAAAGAAAAGGTGCTTCAGAGTGTCAAAAGGTTCGTTATCCAAAGCCTACCCGGCCAGGAGTACAGTGATTTAATACAGGTAAGTTACTTAATTTGACTTTATTTTTTAAAATTTTTTACTGCAAATATTTGCTTAAGTCATGCATGAGAAATAGATGGTGTGGCGAGGAGGTCAACTTGGGTAAACTGGTTCTATATTTCTTTGTTTTAGGGCTTGATTGTTCTTGGAGAAGCACCTCCACAGGATCCCGTGACAGATCGCAGGCATCACCTTGGTACAGAGGCTAAAGTTGAGAGTTCCCTGACATTACCTCTTGGAGCAGATAGATTGGTAAGTATTCGAGCTGTGCTGGGGAAAAGTTGATTCTTGGTAGCTGCAGAGTATTGTTTATGAAGTTTTCGAAGTCCGAAAACGCATGTCGACAATGCGTACTTGTAATTCTATCCCTAGTGTGAAGTGCACTCTACCCATGATCCTTCACGCATCAAGGTCCGTGTCCACTGTACCCATGATCCTTCACGCATCGAGGTTCTTCAAATTATTTGTTTTTCCACCATCGCGATTAGTCTCATCAGAGTCCCGAAGCAAAGCTGCTTTGGAGTGAATTAATTTTTTTTCTTCCTTAGCGGTTACCGTTTGCAGCATTGCGATGGCTGACCTTTGGAGACTGAAACCGACGTTTGGTCCAGCGACAGGATCTGCCTACACCTGGCTTCAGCCTACCAGTAGGGAGAGGGGTGGGGGGAGGCTGATCCTTTCTACCTGGAGAATGCCTACTTTCAATCCCTATTTCTACTGCTCTTGACTCGCTGCATTTTTTTTCTCCACTTTCCACCATGGAGCGCACTCCGGACAAAATGTGAACTAAGTGCAGTCGAAAGTTTCCGTAGAAGGATACCCATAGAATGTGCAACTACTGCCTTCCCTGCAATCACCTAGAGTCTCGCTGCACATTTTGCAAGTTCTTCAGACCCAAAACTCTTAGAGCGTCAAACACAGCAGTGGGCGGCGCACACCATGATGGAGGAGTCGGAAACCGCCACAGAACTCTGAGCCAGAAGATACCACGAGGGAACGATCCGGCTCCCACGAGCCTGCCCCAGCACGGAAAGGCAGTCGCAGCGCAATGCTATGGGGAGAGCCTTGGACAATGATGGCGCACAGGCACGCACTCTACACCTAAGCACATGCCCCAAGGCTGCTCCTCGACTGAAGTGTTGAAGAAGGCCCCATCCTGGCGGTCGGTGCATCTCTACCTACCACCGCCAAAGAAGCCCGCTTTGGTTCTGCAACCGCGTTTACCACAAGGCGAAAAGGAGAAAATACCAGCAAAACCTGTGCACATACCTCATTCGGCGGATCAGGCGGGGACGCCGAAACATCTGTCTAAAAAAAAAATAACCACAAGAAGCATCATACCCATAAGAGACATGCTACTGGTGCCTCTGAATACTATGCAGAGGCCCATTCTTCTTTTCATCTCTGCAGAAAAAATGTCCAAGGGAGAGCCCAGTAGATACTCCTAGAGCAGATCCTAGACACATTCCTGTTGCTACACCAAGTTTCCTCCATCCTTGTGGGCGTCCCCCAACATGGGAACGGGACCGGAACCTTTGGCAGCGAAAAAAATTAGCTTCCCCTTTAAATTTAGTTTAGCGTGCAGAGGCGTGAGAATGCCCCACCCTCTGGCACCTCAGCCCAGTCCCTTTTTCTGCACAAACGGTGTCAGACCTGATCCCCGTTTGTTGTTCAATTCTTATTCCACTTCCCTTTGGTGCCTCACCTCCCTGGAGCATGTCGGCTGCAGAAGGATTCGAGAGATGTGCCCTTGCGACCACTTGTTCTCGGCCTTCAGACCCCACCCCACCCCTCCCCTCCCCTCCTCTTAGACTTTTTAGTTGGGTACAAAGTCTCCTCCATGCCATTGGCTTTAGGATCAGACAAAGCTCCCACCGGTCCAGTTAGTTCATATAAATCGTAGCCCAGGGAATGCGAAGCCACTCTCTCTCCTCCCAGACCAAACGGGCAACCAGGTTAGAGTGGAAATGACTGACGAAATGATCGGCTCCAAAGTCTGGGAAGGCCACATGATCCATATCACCTGTGTGTGACAAACGAAGAGCTGGAATGGGAGAAAAGATGATCAAATGTTTCCCTCTGTTCAGCGCGCAGTCTCCACAGATGTTTGGGATAGAGAACCAGCCCAAAATAAGTAGCTAGGAGCCCAAGAGGTTTAGGTGCTACTCAGTGGGCACACTAGGAGTTGTAACAGTCAGAGCAACATGCCAATGGTGTGTAGTAATGTTATTTGGCATTTATATAGCGCTCTATCTATCATTGGTATGATCTCAAAGCGCTGTTAGGTTGAACGCCCTCGGGACAGTGGTCCTGGTCAATTTAGAGAATAGGTGTTGTAGGGTGCTTGGGTGCACCAAGTATGTGGGCAGCTGATGTAATTGCCTGATGGTAGCTGCCACACCCAATACATCATAGTATTTGGGTGTGGTAGTATTGATATCAGTTAAATGTATGCAGTCTGGCGGGTGAACACCAAGACTGGGTTCTGGCTGCTTTGGGCCTGTAGGACGCTTGTGTGCAGCTAAGCCAATTATTCATGGGATATAGCTGCATTTTATTAGAATGATGAGGTGTATGTGTTCATATGTGAGCAGCTAGGCTGAATTATCGAGGGGTATAGCTGCACTCTAATTGAGTGATGGTGTATAGAAGAGAGTAAGCATAGTGATGTGGGATGGGATAGTTTGGGTTGAGATGAGATCTAAATCATAGGCAACTATATTACACAACAATCTTGGGCGGCACTTTCTAGTTGTGAGTCGAAAGAGTGAAAGCAATTCTCATTGTGCGGCGGACGCAAGTGAGTCACAGTGCTATGTCAGGGGTACTTTCAAGATGGGAGTTAAGTAGCCTTCTAGATGGGAATCAATCTTGCAAGAACAATTCTTAAGCGTGTAGATAAATCACAGTATCATCATAGCCTGCACCTCTAGATTTGAGTTAATTGCAACAAGATCAGTTCTAGGAGAATGGCGCGGGCAGGCGACGCTGACTAATAAATTCACAAGAAGGTCACAGTGGGCACACTCCAGGTTTGGTTCAACGCAATGCCAATAATTTCTAACATTTTCGAAGTGTGAGTGAAGGCAAGGTTAGCAATTTCCAGCAGTTTCCTGACTCCAAAGCAGACCATACATTTGCAGTACTACCGCAGTATGATAGCTGGATTTTGAGAATCCTGAGTGGTGGTGAGGGGCCTAGATCTCATTATATAGCACTTTTCACCATACAAAAGACAAAGAAGTAGGCCACACCTAAATTTCAGTCTTCTGCAAAGTTGTGAAGAGGTTTAATGGATTACGTTTCACCATATACCAGACCACGATGGATGCTATACCCAGATATGAGAGTTCTGTAGAGTGAGAGAAGGGTCTTGGTTCTACAATAGGGGTCTTCACAACACAAGACAGACTGAGGTCACACCTAGATTCGAGAGTCCTGCAGAGCGGGAAAGAGGCCTAGGTATCCTAATAAATTACGTTTCGCCATACCACAGGCAAAGGGGGGGGGGCTATATCTAGGTTTGAGTGTCCATGTTAGATAATATTCAGTTCCATCCAAGTGTGGCACAGCCAGCACTCAAAATCCTGTTAGATGGCAGGAGGCCAATGTCCACTAATACTATCCAAGCATGGCATTTACTTAACATTCACAATTCTACATGTGGCATTTGTCAACGTTCACAACTCTATCCAAGTGCGGCACCTGCTAACATTCACAATTCTGAGAGAGGTATTTACTTAACGTTCACATTTTTATCTACATGCGATGTAGGCTAATGGTAACGGTTCTAGGTATGAGTGATTTTAGCGATCTTTGCTTGGCAGGTTATGTTCTTGGGTAAGGTAAAGTAGAGTGGCAGGGCTTTTTGGAGTAGAGTGATTGCTCTACTCCCCACCAATGCCACACTTACTTTTTTGAAGCTGCTGGTTGACGGCTGGCCATTGGCTTCCACGGCAGTCACATCTTGGAGCCGCCCCTAGCCTTGGAGCCCTTAGCCGCAGGGTCTGCCGGTCAGAGGGCTGCCCTGACAAGGTGGGTTAAAGTGCCTAGGCAGCAGATCGGGGGAAGGGGGAGGCGGGAGAAAGACCAACAGGAAGTGGGTGTGGGGCTGGGGGAGGGATTGCAGGGGGTGCGTGGCAAGGCTGGGGGAGGCATATGTTATTTAAAAAATTAGCACAGAATGGCCCGGGAGGGTCAAAAAGGTAAAGATACTCACCTCAGATGATTTGTCAATGGACTCAGAAATCCTCATTAATGAAATTGCCACTTATGATAACCGAGGAAAATTGGGCGAAAGTTAGCCGGACAAGGAGGATCAGCTGTGGGTTTCTTGAGAAGAGGATGCACAAGGGATTGCCTCAGAGGGGGAGGGGAAGGATCTTCAGGCAAAGGAATGGTTGCAAATATTGGCAGGGGCCGGACCAAGGGTGTCGATGTGGTCCTTGATAATTTTAGAGGAACAGGGATGAACCTGTTTTGACGAGGTTTTCATAGATCAGACTTGTCTAGCAACCTCATCCGGGGAGAAAATAGGAAAGGATGAGAAGGAGGGTGGGGGGTGGCTGAAGGAGGGTTGGCAAGCACAGACTGGGAGGGGCAGGGGAGGAGAGGGTGGACAGGATGTCCTGGGTTTTTGAGATGAAGTGAAAAGCAAGGGCATTGCAAAGAGCCTGGGAGGCAACATGAGGGGTACAGTCTGCAGCAGGGTTGGCCAGCTCCTTGCGGATTTTAGAGTTCGGCCGAGTTGTTAGATGCCGCAGAGACAGAGGCTTGAATGTGGACTTTCTTGTTGGCGTGGACAGAGTTGCTATTGCCTTTGGAACAGGCCAGTTTGTCAGTGGATTAACAAGAAGTCCTCCATTTCCTCTCAGCCGCCCTACACTTATGTTTAAGTGTAGCTAGGTCGGAGTCATACCAGGAATTGCTCTTGGCTTTGGACTTCAAACAGATCCTCATGACAGGGCCAAGAGCATCAAAAGTATCAAATTGGAGAGTAGAGCAGAGACAGGGCTGTGTCAGGATGTGGGACAGCCAGAGGTGGACGGGTGGTGGGAGAGAATGTGGCGGCGAAGGCCTCAACTGACACACGCTTCATGGGCCGGATGTCCGGGAAGGTAGGTGGCAATGTTGGGGTAGACTTGTCTTGGGGGAAGACAGGGGGAGATGAGATGAGGAGAGGAGATAATGATTGCTTCAGGAGAGTAGTGGTCAGAGGGATGGAGAGGGGGGGAGGGGACTAGAGAAGATCCAAGACATGTATGCCCTGCAGAGTTAGTCAGGCCAGAGGGGAGGGTTGATAGGAAGAGGGAGTCACAAGGTCACGGAAGAGTACAGAGAAGAAACAAGGAGCGTCTAAATGGATATTGAGGTCACGGAGGAGGAGTTTAGTAGAGGCCAGGAGGGAGGAGAGGTCCGCCCAGTCAGAGAAATTAGGTGATTTGACTGGGAGGCCGGTAGATGGTAGCCACAGTAAGAGAATGGGTAGGAGAGAGAGAGCGCCTACAGACAAGGCATTCAAAAGAGGAGTAGGTCTGAGTGGGAATGATAGAGGTAGGAATCTACTCGGCCTTCGCTGTCCTTGAAGGCGCTGAAGAACAGACTAGCCAGGTGGAGGGAGCTCTTCCAGAAGTTGCCTCCAGAGGATCTCAAGAACTTTGTGAAGCATTGTCCCAGGTATGGCTGATATTTTCCAGCGCACACCGCAAGGGAGACTCTTTCCCAGTTATTCTCCCGCGCAGGGGGGACTGGCCAGGTCCTTCCACCAGCAGGTGCACCGAGGTGGCTACAGCTATCGGGTCGAGGGGTCCTCGGATCCTCCCGGACGCAGTGTCGAGGGACCGTAAGGTTCTTGTCCCGGGCTTACACCCGAGGGCCGCTGCCCTTTTACTGGCGCAATGGCTGAGGGGCTACATACGAACACCGGCAATACGTCCACGGGGGGCACCTAAACGTAGCTCTACCGTCCCCTGGGTCGAGAGTGTGACACCTACCGGGCAGAGACTCGAGGAGGAGGGTAGGCCCAGTGATCTACACGCGAGAGTCTTAGACGAGGCTGGACCCAGCGGGCTGGACATCACATCGCAGACACGTGGCAGGCAGCTCGACAAAATGGCCGCTGCGCCAAACAGGAACACCCGTCCAACGCCATTCCACAAATTCGGTGAAGAATGAGTGTCAAGCTGGGACTGGTCGCAACCAAGTACGTGGCCTACAGTCTACCCTTCAAATGCGCAGGGCAACTTTCCCATGCGTCCATACGGACTGGGTATGCAGCAGCTCCAGCAGTCCCCCGCTACTCTCTTGGTACCCCCCACCACCTCTTCGGCCAGTGAGGAGGTGCTCTTCGACAAATTCCTCTGCCTCATGAGGTCTCCACAGATGGGGGCTATCATCAAGGATGCAGTTAGGGAAGCCCTCCCCGCCATGATAACGGCACCACTGACCCCGATGCAGCCGCTTCCACCAGCTCCACATCCAACTCTGCAACCTCCACCACCTCCTCAGCCTCCGGCTTCGGTCTCTGTACCCCAGCCTCCAGCTCCATCTACCCCTTCTCCTCCACAAGATCCTACAAATCCGCATGACACGAACGAGGAGGAGAATCCGGAAACGCCATCCTCTGCCAGGGCCTTCCATGAAAGTCTTGCGTGTCTGGCGGAGTACCTGGGCCTCCCTCAGCCAGAGGTCGAACAGCCGGCAAAGGGGGTTCTGGCTGAAGTCCTCACAAGACGCCCCTCTGCCAACACGGGATTCCACTGCAAATCGATGTAGTCTCCCAGACCAAGAAGGGTTGGCTCAAGCCCCACTCAGTCCAGCCGGTCAACCGACACCTGGATGCCAAATACAGGCTGCTGGAGGGGGACACACTCATGCTCTTGACCCATCCTCAGCCGCACTCCTCAGTGATCGCTGCGGTATCACTTAACTCCAAGCCTCAATTGTCCTCAGCCTCCTCCTCTGCTGTGCTGAGGCACGGAGGAGATGATCTTGGAGGCACCTGGGTCAGGCCAACGGAGATCCCATGCTGGCTGCCGCCAACCAAAGGTTATGGTGGGAAATTGCGGACCGCCTCCCTGAACTCCCCTCCCAATGCCAATCACGCTTTAAGGTGGGGCTAGCGGAGGCCAAGCTCATGGCGCATGACCTCATGGAATCCACAGTGGCTCATATCAATACCTCTGGCCATGCCATCTGCATTGCCATGGACATGAGGCGCACAGCCTGGCTCCAGGTGACGAACTTCAACCCGGACGTCCAGGAGTGCATCCTAAATCTACCGTTCGAGGGGGAGGGGGAGGGGGTAGGGTTGGGGGGACCTCTTCCTCGCCTCTACGGACGAAGAGCTGGACAAAAAGAACAGCTCACAAACAGCAAAGTCCTTGACCATTCTTACAAAGACCATGCCCAAATCGTACACCCAATCTCAGCAGCGCTCAGAACGGTCGTACATATGGAGCGTTGCGTGGCTTCCAGGAATGCAGATCCGGGCAGTTGGACCTCTCGCCGTCTCAGAGCGGGTGCAAACAAGAAAGGGGGGAGAAGTAAGGGCTTTTTCAAGTCCCCCTCCTCAGCCTCTGCCTCTGAGGGAAAGAAGGCATGACACGCCCCTTCGGGTCCACGTGTCTCCGGTGGCGGGCAGGCTTGCTCTCCATAAACATTTCTGATGTCTTCATTTCTTGGACGCCTGGATCCTCTCGGTAGTATCCACAAGGTTACGCCTACCCAGCCCAGCCTTTCCTCCCTCCTCCCATCCAGGTTGGGACTGCAAATCTTTTTATGGCAGAGATCTGGTCACTCGTAGAGAGACGGGCAGTGGAGGAAGTTCCAGCCTCCCAGCGAGGCTTTGGCTTCTACTACAGGATTTTCGCCATTCAGAAGAACCACCAGGCGGGCCTGAGAGTTGTGCTGGACCTTTCCACCCTCAACCTCTCCTTACCCCTGCAAGAATTAAAGATGGTTACGCCAGCTTTTATAGCAGAGACATTGGACAAGGGAGTTTGGATGTACTCCCTAGACTTGAAGGACGTGTACCTACACGTCCCAATTTGACAGCCCCATCGTTCTTTCCTACGGTTCAGAATCATTGTCTACCATTTCCAATACAAAGTCCTTCCGTTTGGCCTCATCTCGGCCCCCAAGGTCTTTACCAGGCTCATGAACACTGCAGCGGCCCTCCTCAAAGTGCAAGGCCTCCAAATCTACCCATACCGTGACGACTGGCTCGTCAGGGCTACATCTCAGGAGGCGGTTCACCACTCGTCCCATGCCCTTATGAACACTGCTGGACCTGGGCTTCTCGCTCAACCTCAAGTCACAGCTGTTCCCTACGCAGACTCTGACATTCCTGGGACTTATTTGGGACACATGCTCAGAGGGTTTTCCCGTCAGAAGACAAGATTTCTGCCATCAAGAGGGCCACTGCCCACTTCCTTAGCAGAGAAGTGACGTCGGCATGGTGGTACCAATATATCCTGGGTCTACTAGCGGCGGTTCTGTTAGCCGTGCTGCACACGAGACTAAGGATGAGAAGGATTCAGCTGCACTTTGCGGCCTCATGGAGTCAGGAACAGGGCTCACAATCCGAGATGATCAACGTTCCTCCTCTCCACCCGGACCTAACTTGGTGGTCCATGGACCGCAACCTACGGACGGGGCAAACCCTTTCGGCTGCCCTCTCCACAGGCCATCACCACAGAGTCCTCGCTCGAGGGCTGTTGAGCCACCGTGGACTATGTCTTGGTCCACGGCACCTGGACTCGACAGAAGCAGGAATACCACATCAATTGGTTGGAGCTGAACGGCATCTGGCTAGCGCTCAGAGCATTCCTCCCACTTCTCAAGGGCAAGGTTGTCCTCATCGAGACAGACGACTCCACCAGCATGTACTGTCAACATGCAGGGAGGCACCAGATCCCCTCTACTGTGTAGACAAGAAATCAACAGGTGGGAATGGGCCCAAGAAAACATCTACTTCCGGGCAGTCCACCTCCCGGGGAAAGCCAACCTGGAGGCAGACGGGCTCAGGAGGTTGGGAGCAGACAATTACGAGTGGCAATTAAACAACCTCGTTATTCATGAGCTCTTCAGCAGATGGGGTCCCCCCAGGTGGATCTCTTTGCCACCTGGCATAGCAAGAAGTGCCCTCAGTTCGCCTCCTGGCAGGGACAGGGCCCTGGTTCCTGGGCGACGCAATTCGAATCCAGTGGAACGGCATGACCGCATGCGCCTTCCCTCCCACTCCGCTGATTCAGAGTGATTTGCAAGATAAAGGAGTCTCACCAGCTCAATGTCATTCTAATAGCTCCATGGTGGCCGGCCAGGCCATGGTTCTCGGAACTGCTCAGCCTCTCAGAGATGCCTCAGTTTCACCTCCCGACGGGCCCAGCAAATCTTCTGGCGCAGCAGGGGAGCAGGGTCATCCACCCCGTGCCACAAACTAGCCCTCACAGTGTGGTTCCTGGGCAAATGCTAATGCACCTCAGCCTCTCCCAGGCCAGTCTGGAGATCATACAGGGCACAAGGAGCAAGGCTACCAGGGCCCAGTATAAGTGTAAATGGACGAGGCTCTGCCACTAGGCAGACGCCAAGGAAATCGACCCCCTGGCATGTACTTTGGACGACACGCTCGTCTTCTCGGTACACCTCGCCCGCTCAGGCGTGTTGGTGGACACCTGCCGCATTTACCTGGCAGCCATTGTGGCCTACAGGAACTGAGGAAGGGGTCTTCTTCTCCTCCTCTAATCCGTTTGTCAAACACTAGACGGGGCTTGCAAGGCTCTACCCCCCATCAGGAAGCCATACCCTGTGTGGGACTTGAACATAGTCCTTGCCGCCCTGGCGCACAAACCGTTCGAGCCAATGGCATCTGCTGACATCAGGCTGGTCACCATCAAACCGGCCTTACTGGTAGGCCTCACCTCGGCTCGAAGAGTCAACGAGATCCAGGCGCTCGTTGCCTCAGAACCATTTACTACCTTTCACAAGGACAAAGTAGTCCTGCAGACGCACCCAGCATTTCTGCCTAAGGTGCCATCTGGGGACTGAGGTGTGGCGCTGGAGGCTGGAGTCAGGGCAGTGCATGCTCCCAGGGATGCTCCCTGCGTGCCTCTAAATTTAATGGGGAAGAAGGTTTTATCTAGTGAAAAAGGTTCTGTTTCCTGTCCCTTGGAAGGGACGCCCATGTAGTATGGAGGAAAGGGACTATGGACTAATAAGAGTATGTTAGTCACTACGATGAATAACTTATAATTACTCCTACATCCCGTCCCCTTTACTCCATACTGTATGGGCGTCCCTCGCTAGGGATGGGAGATGGAACCTTTTTCACCGGAAAAATCATCTTCCCCCTTTAAATTTAGATGCACGTGGGGGCACGGACCTGGGAGCATATGCTCCCCTGGCTCAGCCCACCGGTGCCACTCCCCAGTCCTCTTTTTCGCATCGACAGGAACGGACCGCTTTCTCCAGCGCTCCTGGGTTAGACCTCTGGCGTAGTTTCTCTTGTCTTTAATCAGGTACCTCTGTCATCTGGCGCCATGCTACTCCTTGACGCACCACAACTGTATTTCTGATACTCGTACGTCCCGTCCCCTTTCCTCCATACTTGTGGGACATTCCATCCTTTGGGACGGGATTGGAGCGATTTTGTTAAAAAGCATCAAAATTTTAAATGTTTTGTCGTCCATCTCTTTATGCGGGGTACCGCACGCGGCCGTAAATCCGCCCTCATGTGCTACGCCCTGCCCTTCAGTCCTTTTCTCCGCACGGTCGGGGCTGGACGCACTTGCATGACCAGGGAATTTTTTCTGTTTCCTGTTCTTCTCCGGTTCTGCGGTCGCTTAGTCCTCCGTCTTTGCCGGACCATCTGGGATTTGTCTCGTGTTCTTTGTGAACGTCGCCTCGCTAGGGCAGATCCCTATTCTCTCTGCTTGGAGAGTCTCGTGCCAAACCACTGCTGGGATTCATGCTTCTACTGCAATTCCCTTTCTGTCTGGGCACTCCGCCGTCGTCTTCGGTGGGAGGACGTCTTTCAGCGTGTTCCTCCACCTCACCTTCAGGTTTTCATGGACAAAAAGAAGAGATGCCCGGTAAGTACCTTACTTTTTAGGGCACCCTGGCCAGGGGACTCCTTCCCGAGGTTGTCTCGGTCCGGGAGGGGCTTGAGCAGCTCTACCACCAGGGTTTCCCCTGAGGTGCCTTGCGGGCCTAATCGGCGTTCCAGACTTTTCTCTGAGGGTTCCCACGTCAGACCTGCCAAGACCGGACCACGTTCTGAGGTTCACCTGGCAGGTGCTAAACTTCAGCCCAGTTCAACTGAGGCTTTGGACACCGGGGTTCGCTCCGAGGTCTGTTTCTGGAGTTTTCGACACAGACACCAGAGCACGCCCTGAAGCCTACTTTTCTGGAGCTTTCTGTACCACCGCTTGAGCATACCGGGACGAAACCCGAGGTTCCTCTTTTTGAGGCTAAGGTCCGTACCGACAAAACTGAGAGACCTGCCCCTAGGGTCTTGTCTGTAAGGGGGATGCCTCGGCATTCCTACACTCAGGGTCGCAGTGATGCCGGTTCTGTGGAGGGGTCAAAGAGGGCTGTCGTAGACCGTAACTGCTCTGTTACAGGCTCTGCTAAGGCTCCTCCTCTGGAGGCTTATTTTGGTGCCACCTCCAAGATGTCCAGTAAACAAACCAGACCCCCCAGTACCGGCTCTGCCGAGGATCCTTGTGTCAAGGCTAAGGTGTTACTTAAGTCCCCTGACCAGCCTTAGGAGACGATTGCCTCATCTACACATGTGACGCAGTTCTCTTCAGGCATTGACAAAATTGTGCCTCGTCCATGGTCGCCATTTTGGATTCTTCCCTTACACCTACGTTCTCGATGGTGAGTGCTGGGACTCTTACTTTTGGGGCTGTGCAGCCTTTTTCACCTCAGGTGAAAGGTAAAAATCAGTTCCGCCCTTATGACTGGCGTGCTCGGATGCCGCTGCCACATACTGTCTCGCTTCCGCCTACTTCTGCTCCACTGGTCTATGCAGACCTGAATGGTGGGGGGGCCTTCCTGTCAACCATCCTCATTGCGTTCGTGGGGGTATGCCCCATATGAGATGCCTCTGCCTACCCCAGCGCCTAAGCCTTCATCAGAGGATGCATTTTTTTGGGAAATTTCAGAGGCTCATGCATTCTGACCCTATGATAGATTATTTTAAAGGTCTTTTCAAGGAAATCTACCCTGAAACTCCGGCTCCACCTTCAACCCCGGAGGCTCCTGCGGTGGTACCACCTCTTCCTTTTGGCCTGCCTCCAGCGCTTCCTCTCCTACACCGCTGTCTCTCGTAGAGAAGACACCTGTAGAACGGGATAGCACTTTAAAACCTGTGGCGGCTCAGCCGTCTGCTCCTGATTCGCTGGATGACTCTCGAGTAGATCAGGATAGCGATGAGCAGCCCCTCTCTCTGAGCATTCCGTGACCTGGCACTGGATATGATGGCCCTCCTCGACATTCCAGTACCTGTGGCCCCCGCTCCGCAGGAAGGGGTACTTTCAGGAGTGTTCACCTTGTCACCACAAGAGCGTACTGGCCTGTTCCGCCAGGAGGACATTTTGGCTGATGCCTGTAAGGTCTGGGATAAGTCCCACACCGGGCTGCATATCAATAAGAGAATCGATGGGCTTCACACCTCCGAGGAGATCGCCTTCGCGTTTTGTCAGCTCCCTTCCTCGATGTTGGTAGCTGCGGCCACGCTTCAATAGGAGCAGGCGTCTGCGACCTCTACGGCTGTGGCTCATATTCTCTCCAAGGAAGACAACATTTTGGACTCCTTGGGCAAGAAAGTCTGCCATCTCACCACTGCAACTTCGCCAAGCAAAAACTGAGCTGATCCTGGAGGCAGCTAATATGAAGCTATGGAAGGAGTTGGCTTATTTCCAGGAGTGTATTCATGCCAATAGGCTAGACGACTTCAAAGCAGGTTTGTCGGACGCCAGGGTGTTGGCACAAGATCTCCTGGAAGCTGTGGCACACCATGTGGATACCTCGGCTCGAGGCCTGGTGGTGGGAATTGACACCCTGGCAAGCTTGGTTCCATGCTACGAAATTTTTGAAGGAGGTGCAAAATAAAGTTCTAGACCTTCCCTTCGATGGCAGGAAATTGTTTGTCAGTCATCCGTAGAGGAATGGAACAAAGACCAAGGTGAGCACCCAAATCACCCTTGTCGGTCCTGGCAAAGGTCCCAGCTAATGCCCCTTATACACAGAGGTCAGGGTCTCGGTCTCAATCCGTCTCTGGCATCGGGGTTCCAGGACTGTGGGGGTGGGGGGGCGCAGGACTGAACCTCCGGTTGGCAGCACCCATTGAAAGCAGCAGCGTTGTGGGTTTTCCTCTCGCCCATCGGCCTCCTCTCCAGCGGCAAGTAGTCTCCCTGCCGACAAGTCTGCAAAATTATATTTTTTGTTGGCCGCACGAGACTCCGGTGGGAAGACTAATCTTGTCTCATCTGGAAACGTGGCAGATCATCACCGAAGACCAGTGGGTTTTGTCCATCGCTCGGGGCGGGCTTTCGCCTGCCACTCGCTTCTACCCCACCCTCAGAGCCGAGGTTCTGGTGCTTCTTGACCTCAGGGCGGTGGAACCTGTTCCCCTCTGGGAACAAGGAGAGGGCTTCTACTATTGTCTGTTCACGGTGCCCAAACGCAACCAGGCTGGCCCACGCACCATCCTTGACCTTTCCCATTTCAACCTTTCTCTTCCCCAATAGAAATTAAAGATGATCAGACCTTGCCAAATAAAGTCTTCTCTCCGGAAGGGTGACTGGCTCAGTGTAGTGGACCTTCAGGACTCGTATATGCACATCCTGGTATGGAGGCCGCATCAAAATATCTGCGGTTCTCCCTGGGAGGGCAGCACTTCCAGTTCCTGGTGCCCCCGTTTGGTCTCAGCCGGACGCTGCATGTCTTTATGAAGATGTCGGTCATCACAGCTTTCATTTGGCTACAGGGTGCAGCCCTTGTCCACTGACGGCTTTGAGCAATCTCCAGTCTCTCCTCCAGCTCCTGTTCCATCTTGGGCTGTCGGTAAACTGGCAGAAATCTTCCGTGACAGTCTCCCAAGACCTGATCTTCCTGGGTTTCTGTTGGAACACTATCGACTCCAGGGTGCATTTGACGCGGACAGGATTGCAGATCTGTTCGCCACGTGTCAGCTATTCATCCAGTCCGGGCACATGACAGCTTGGTGGTTCCAGAGGCTTCTGGGCTTCATGGCCTCGTGCGTTCTGGCTCTTCGTCTTGCACGTCTTAAGATGAGATGTATGCAGCTGGCTCTTTAGAGCTCTTGGTGTCAGGCTTCGATGCGAATTCCAAGATGATCCCAGTGCATCCTGCATGATGATGGACCTTCTGTGGTGGTCTTTGACCAATAATCTTACAGTGGGGGCCTCCTTTCAGGAGCCTTGCCCACAAGTGACGATTACCACAGACTCCTCCCTTCTGGGATAGCGTGCAACTCTGGATCATCTCCAGGTTTTCGATCTATGGATGCCGCAGGACAGGCAGTTTCAAATCTATTTGGAACTCCTGGCTGTTTTTCTGGCGCTGAAAGCTTTCCAACCATCTATCACGAACCGAGTGGGTCACATCCACATGGACAACTCTGTCGATATTTTATATCAACAAGCAGGGTAGTAGCAAGTCACCACCTCTTGTGGACCTTGCTATTCAGGTTTGGGAATGGGCCATCCAGCATGGCATTTGGCTACTGGCGGTACACATTCTGGGTCAATTCAATGTGACGGCAGGCTCACTCAGCCGACACAGCAGCCAGCTACGTGTCGGAACTGAACATGGAGGTCCTCTCCACCATCTTTCGCCAATGGACGACTAAGACTTCATCAACATCCATCACACCATTGATTAAGCCGCAACCGTTGAAGGCTGTAAAAAACAAACGTATCCTCGCCTGTCATCAAAGCAGTGAGAGTTTCCCAGAATCCACAGGTGGTGCAACCCTCTGCGCTGGCAGCTCCTCCTTGTCTCACCCTCTGGCAATATGTGGATCTGCAAAGCTGCAGTCTCCTGTTCTGTAGACTCCGTTGGATCCCATACCTCCAGTACAGCGGATGGAACCTTTAACTATGTCCTCAGATGATGAGGAAGAAGGGCAATTCTTGCCTTCCAGCCGTCGTCGTCCTGATGTGCTCCCAGCAAAGTTTGAGCACACACCAAGGCCCCAAAGGAGGCCAATGCCAAATAAGGAGCCCTTACCACCTATCAGGGTATTACCTCCACCGACACACATAGATATCTTTGGCCATTCTTACTACATTTACCACTGTAGTGTCCACCTTGCAACAAAGGTTGCCCTCACCACCACTGCCGCCATTGGAACGCCTGCAAGCATGCCCCAGTGGTCTTCCTGCATGCCCTTGCCCTGCTAGGGAGTACCAGCAACTGCTACAACCTTTGCAGTTAACGGATACAGACATCAATTGTGACACTTAAGACGATCATACATCCGTCCACACTGATGAGTATGAAAATAGGATTCCTGCAGATGGCGAACCAGAGGTAATCCCCGCCAGGGACTCGCCTCCCGATTAAATCTGTTTTTTCCACTCCCTAATGGCCAGAGCAGCAAAAATATTTGGTCTATCGCAAGAGGAACAGAGGAAAGATGGTCTCCTATACCAACGGAGGAAACATAGAAAGTATATACCACTCTGAGACAATATTTGTGAGGAAGGCCTCATAACCATGACCCATTCTTCCACGGCGCCTGCCAAAAAGACAGCTTTGACAAGAAATACAGGGTCCCAGACTCTGCGCCTGTCTGCCTGCACACTTACCCCACACCTGTTTCAGTGTTGTGTGCAGCGGCCCACAAATGGTCCGCCAACCCATCTTCTTCATGCTCAGTACCTCCATACAAGGAAAGTAAGCGCTTGGCTGCCTTCGGAAAGAATGTCATCACCACGGCTGCCCCCACCATCAAGGCGGCAAACGCCATGGCCATACGCTCAAGATATGACCGCTTTGTGGTTCAAGTTGGGACCTCTTCTTGAATTCCTCCCTGAAGACCTATACGACAGGAGGAACTGGCAGTCTTCCACGAGGGTGAGGCGTCTGCACCACGCCAATTTGGTTTCTGTGGACATCCCTGATACTGGGTTTTGCCAGCTCGGAAACAGGGCTGTGTTACGAAGGTGGCGCTGGCTGAAAACAACAAAACTCTGTCTAGAGGTGCAATCCAAGGTGGTGGACATGCCATTCGATGGTGTAGATCTCTTTGGGAAAATGTTGTTCGAGACTCTGCAGTCTATGAAAACGACACACTGCCTGCATGCTACAACAGAAGCACCAGTCTTTTCGTAAATGTAGTACCACAGGACTCACCTATCATTCTTCATCATACAAGACCCCTTTGTACACTTCACACCAGTGCAGAGGAAGAACCCAATCCTACAGAGGTACTTGATGCCGAGGCATCACCTTGCAATCCACGGGCCAGTTTTCAGAGCAGCCCTGACCCACCAAGGGCCCCTCGCTCCCACTTCAGCACCCCATTGGGAGTTCTGCTGTCAGAATTTATCCAGGCATATAGAAACCTCAACTCCGACAAACGGGGGCTATTCCTTGTCCAGCTGGGACATGTGCTAGATTCAGTGGTGAAAACACCACTAAACATTCCTCTGCAATGCAAGGCAGAGAAGCTTAATCTGCTACAGCCGGAATTAGGCATTGCTGTCCAAGGGAGCAGTGTAGAAGGTCTCAGTCGAACAGCAAGGGATAAGGAGACCACTCCAGATATTTCCTAGTAAGAATGAAGTCAGGGGTTTGCAGGCCCATTTTAGTCCCGAGGGTACTATAGTTTGTAGTGACTGGAGTCCATGATCAATTCACTGTTCTTTCGACCTAATTTCAGACCCCCACCCCCACCACACCCTCTCCAGTAGTGGCACGTCTACACCAAGCGGGCAATCACGTCTACCCATATGTAGACAATTTGTTGGTGGGCGCGAAATCGTACACTGTAGCTGCACACGTCTTCAACCATCTTCCGTTTGCTACCCCATGGCTTCTCAATCAACTTCCCAAAGTCTTGACTCGTTCCTGCGCTGTAGGCCTTATACCTAGGTCTAAAACCTGACACTGTCCTGCTGAGCAGCTCTATTAGAGGAACGGGTGACCACCCTACTCTGCAATGTGAACGAACTTGCCACTTCAGCGGCTGTGTCAGTCCGCAGTTACAAGTCCATACTGGGCATGATGTCCTCGTGCATCCCCATACTCAACCACTGCAGACTGCTCATGTGCCCTCTACATGAGTTCCTAGGCGCTCGATGGGTGCAAGTTGCCGGGTCTGCAAGTCTGAGTCCTGAGAGGACCGCATCCCTCTCGCACAGAAATCCAGGGACAGTCTAAGCTGGTGGTCCATCAAAGCCTTGTTCAGGGTGCCGCCTTCAGGCTGCACAATCACCAGATCACTTTCACCACAGATATCCCTCTGGAGGGCTGGGGAACTCCGAGACCTTCATGCCAGGGGTCTCTGGATAGAGGAAGAACTTCAAATCGATCTCCTGGAACTTCGGTCTTTTTTCTGGACACTCAAGTCCTTCCTCCTGCGACTGTGGTACGGTTGTGCGGATCATCACGGACAACACTACCACAATGTTCTACATCCGCAAATCAGGAGGTACAAGCTCTCGACATACGTCAAAGGGGGCGCAGACTGACTGGCACTGGGCACTACAAAACCAGATATTCCTGCTTCCTTTCACCTTCCAGGGGTCCAAAACACCATGGCAGACTCACCCAGTAGAGAGCTGTGCTCCTGCCATGAGTGGTAACTACAGAACTATCAAATTCACCAGGTGTTCCGGTGCTGGGGCAAGCCAGAGATAGACCTGTTTACAACCTATATTAAAAAAAAAAAGATGCAAGTCCTTAACTAGCATATTTCCCCACCCCGAGAGCCTGGGGGATGTCTTTGCATTCTCATGAGAGGGTACATTTCTGTATGCGTTCCCACCCATCCATCTGGTGGCACAAGTGATGAGTTTCTTCAGACTATCGGTGCAAACTAATCTTAGTGGGCCCGAGATGGCAGGGCAGGTTGGTACTCAGACCTCTTTGCTCTCTCTTCCACAACGCCAATCAAGATGTACCCTCACCACGACCTGTTATTCAGGGACAAGGGCAAAGCGCTTCATCACGACCCGACCTCGCCCAATCTAACGGCTTGGCTGCTGGCTTCCTAGAATTTGGCTCCATCCTGCTTCCTCCAGACTGCAGGGAGATCCTAGATCGTATTCACGCTCCCTGCACACTATCCTGTTACAGAAGCAAATGAAAGAGGTTGCAAGTCTGGTACAAAAAGTTGTACAAAGCACGTAAGTTACAACCCCAAACCATTCAGCCACAGGACATACATACGGTCTTTGATCGAGAAGAGCGCTAAAACAACTTGTACCAAAGTGCACTTGGCTGCCATATCTAGGTACAATCATGCACCTGGCGCTCCTTCCCTTTGGTCACACAGACTAGTGAATGTAAGGGAGGCATTGTATCAGAGGTACGACACTGACACAAAAGGTACAGTTTGTAAAACCTTTATTCATTTTTCTTGGTTTAGAAAAACTCCTACTTTGCCTTGTAGCTAGGATGGAAGTAGTCTCTACCATCAAATAATAAATAAAACAGTCCTAGTTGAGTCTGTCAAATCAAAATGGCCTATACTAACAAAACCTAATGCCGGCCCTATCTTTTATACAAAGTGTAAAGGAGAATATGCATGTAAAGGAAAATCAGTGTTCCATTCTGAAGAATAAGTGTGGCTGAGTCAGCTCTTCTCCCACGTTTGACAGCACAGAGTATTGTGGGCCTCACAGACAGGCTGACGCACTCTGGCTCAGGTCCTCAAAGCAAAGGCAGTTCAAAACGTGGCTCGAGGCCCGCCTGGCCTTCCACGTTAGTCTTTTACCAGCTTTCAAAACACAGTTTAACAAAAAGTTTGCAAGTCTCCTTCAGTCGGGAGCGGACCTTTCAAGCACAAAACGTGCAGGGATTCCCTTCCCCAATCTTAATTCACTTCCGTTAAGGGTTCCCTGCCCCTAACTTTCACACTTCCGGCCCCCCTCAGTCAGGTTCAGACCTTTTCCTGATGTCGAAGACTTTCAAATGTGCATGGCTTACACTATAGACCGCTGCAGGACCACTTTGCCTTTCCCTTCAGCTCACACTCTTGTGTGTTTTTGCCACAGTATCTCTTGTCTGGGTAGTTCGATGTCATAAGAACACAAGTTCAACGTTCACCCTTTTTACTCCCCGCCCCCCCCCCCTTCTCAGGGTTAATTTTGATCACTTTGCTTTTTATATTTCAGTCACTTTTATCGCTTTATAACCAGTACGTTTCACCTTTTCAGAAACTTGAGTGGGCTACTACGTTTCGCCTGACTACTCCGCTACTCGACATCGCTGGTTTCACAGCTATCAGTAATTCAGGTCTGCTTTCCTTCGCGTCTCATCCACACACGTGCAGCCTTCAATTGTGCAATATACGGTTTCAACTTCAAACGCACACCCGCCTTTCATGTCGCTTGGCAACTCACCGGCTGCGTGCATTTCTTTGTCTTTGAAGTTTTTAATTCATGAGTCAAGGTTAATACCACAGGCTTGGTCTCGCCTCCCATACTTCACCGTTTACCTGGGAGGGTCGCTGGAGTCATTGAAACACAATGCAGGCTTGTCTGGGATTTGTTCTTCTCCATGTGTCTTTGGCGACCTTTTGATCAAACATGTTATTGAATTTTCATACAAAGTTAAATAAACATTACAACAACTGGGAGAGCGGTATAACAAGCTCTCCAAACACAACATTCACAACTAACTGCAAAGAGAGGGAAAAGAAAAAGAAGGGGTCATTGTAAAACATGAGCAAACCTCTATGGCTTGTATCGGCACAATAGTCTCTGCAAGGTGGCCACGTATTCAGACTCGGGTCATCTGGTAGGAGGGGGACACGTTATCGATAGTCCTCCTATTTCTGCCAGATCCTCTTTGCATTTTCAGGTCAGCCTCTCGCAGCGTAAACTCTGTACTCCATTGCAATACAAATATCTATATCCGTGGCCCATTGTTCGAGGGTGGGTGCCACCTCCAAGCCCCATAATTGTGCTATGTTCCTCTTCGTTACTGCTGTGGAAGTTGACATGAATAGTTTTTTGTATCTTGTCAGTTCAATTTCTTCCTCTATCCCCAGCCACAAAAGCTTTGGTTCCCTGGGGACTGTTTTACCTAGAATTTTTGACAGTTCATTGCAACATGCTTGCCAGTAGCGTTAAATATGCTCGCACTCCCATAAAATATGGAAGAAGGTACCTTCTTCACGTTTGCAGCGCACACAATTTGAGTCCGATATCCTGCCCCATCAGAAGATTGTCACTCTTGGGTAGTAGACCCGGTGGAGGATTTTAAGCTGTATGAGTCTAAATCTAGATGAGATTGCTATCTCCCGGGGGTACATTAGAGCGGTTATCCACTCCTCTGCCTGGATTACCCCCACCTCCCGCTCCCATTTGGCCTTTAGACTTGCCAGTTCAGTTGTGGTAAAAAAGGTGATGGTGTTATACATAACAGAGGTGACCTTATGTTTAATTCGTTTGGAGACTACATTACGTTCCATCAGTGTGTATTCAGGCATATCGCACATGGCAGGAAGGTGGGTTAACAGAGCGTGGTTTAACTGTGTATAGTGGTGGTATTCTGTTGGGGGGGGGGGGAGCGGGACACCAAGGTGTCGAATGGAATCACTTCTCCCTCTCGTATCACTTCTCCAATTTTTTTCTATCCCATGCAGTGTCCAATTGGGCCATCTGGAGAGTTTGCTTACTTCTGAGAGGTTCCTGTTATTCCACAGCGGTTGTATGGGTGTTGGTTTGTTCCCCCAACCCATATATTTGTGTTTTTCTGCCCAAACTCTTGGTATGTGTGTTAGCATGGTTGGAGGGGGGCGCTCGGCCGGCCTCCCGATATGTGTTCCATGGGAGGTTTGGTGGAGTCGCTTGTGATTATTGCTCTGATATGTGGTAGCGTTGTGTCCCCCGTGCAGCATGTAATTCACAATCGATCGCCATTTGGCTGGCCCAGTAGTATGTTTGTAGTCTGGGGAGGCCTATACCACCCTCCCATATCGATCTTTGGAGCGTGGCAAGTGCTATGTGTGGGTGTCCACCCTTTAGCAGTTTTCGAAGGATAGTCAATTTTGTGAAATTCACGCCTTGGGACATGTAGTGGGGCATTTTGCAATATATACAAGAAGCGCGGGAGGGCCATCATTTTGAAAAGGGCTGCTCTGCCAAGTAGGGTGACCAGTGGTGGACATATTCAGCGAACCGTGTTATGATCGGGAACAGGTTTGTGGGTGCATATTCCCTAAGGTCTTTTGTAATTTGTATAACCAGGTATCTGAATTGTCAGTTCAATACGGTAAGGGCAGTTTGTTGGTATTGTTTAGTTCACCTTACCCAGTGGGAATAGTATGGACTTAGTCCAGTTAACACGTAGTCCACTAAAGGAACCATATCTTTCTAACTTGTCACTACGGCACAGGAGTTAATCGGGTCTTTTAAATATATCAGCAGGTCGTCTCCATACAATGAGACTCTTCCCAGTCATCTGCCCAGTGAAAGCCACTCCACGTATCCGTGGTACGCAGCAGTACTGCGAGGGGTTCAACCGCTAGGGCAAAGATCATTGCCGACAAGGGGCAGCCCTGTCTGGTTCCGCTGCCTAGTACAAAGGGGTCTGAATTCCAGCCGTTCACCCTTACCGTGGCCCTTGGAAGTCTGTAAAGGAGTTTGACCCAGTTCGTGAAGTGAGGCCCAAAGCCCATGCAGTGCATTATTTCCCAAATCGCCTCCCAATAGACTGAGTCGAATGCTTTTCCAAAGTCAATGGCTAATAGGACAAGGGGGCTCTAGAGGGAGCCTCTTCTCTCCAGGGCCGAGTGTAGTCTATGGATATTCATGTGGGTTGATCTTTGTGGCATGAATTGGGGACGGGATGACCGGTTGTAATCGGTCAGCTAGCACCTTCGCAAGGATCTTGGTTTCGCTGTTTGATAGAGATGGGTCTGTAGGAGGTACATTTGTCATGGGGTTGCCTGCTTTGGGAATCACTTATGGTGGCTTCTCTAAGGTTGGGGGATAGAGAGCCCTGGTCACGGGCACTTTGGTACATGCTTAACATGTGGGGTTAGCTCCCCGGGGCCGATCTTCTTCCACAGTTCCACTGGGAAGCCGTTTGGGCCTGGTGTCTTCCCTGATTGAAGCCAAGACATGGCTACAACGATTTCTTCCACGATCTCTTTTGTGAGGAGTTCCTGTTCTTCGTCGTTCAGGGTGTGGAGAGCGACTTCTGCTAGAATTGTATTCTCTGCAGGGGGAGGCAGGTGTTTTGTTAGAGGTCAGCGTAGAAGGTGGCAAAGCCCCTGCTATTTCCTGATCTGTTAGCAGAGGGTCAGAGTCTTCCGGGCTGAGCCGTCTAACTTCACTGTGTCCCTCGTCCCTCCGCTCCAACCAGGCGAACATCTTGCTGGCCTTGTCTCCGGTTTCATAAACTCTTTTTATGGGCAGTGGTCAGGAGATGATTTCTCCTCTCAACACTGACTTGTATGCTTCCCATAGCACTCCTGGGTCTTCTACCGTTCCTGTGTTTGTTTCAAAGTAGGATTTTGTGGCTGTTTGAATTCGTTCCACTAGGTCCGCGAAGCCCAGGTAGTAGTTATTGAGACACGGGGGCAGGGGATCGGTCTGGAGGTGAGGAGATCGAACGGCAGTGGGGAGTGATCCGAGACTCCCCTGGGGAGTAGGCATGCCCTGTTAGCTTTGTGTATGTCCACCAGAGGGAGAAAAAAGTAGTCTAATCTCGAAAGCGAGGCATGTATTCCAGAGTGGAAGGAGTATTCCCTGCTATCGGGGTACAGCTCTCTTCAAACATCCCGTAGCCCCAAGGCATTGACAAAGGTGGCCAGCTTGGTGCGTGTGCTGGGGTTTCTGCCTCGCACGTGGGTGCGGTCCATTACTATGTCCATGTCCTCATTAAAGTCACCTCCCATAATCATGTCAGATGTGTCCCCGGTGATCAGGGGTGTGAGATCAGTGAGCAATGGGGTTAGCAGGGTTGGTGGTGTGTAGATTGCCAGCATTGCATGGATTGTTCCCATAGTGTCCCTGTGATGTATACATATCTGCCTCGTGTCCTGAGTGATGCTGGATAAATGGAGCGGGAGTGTATTAGTATGAGCATGCCCCTTGAGCCCCTAGTGAAGCCCGCGTGTATTGCAGTTCGATAATTTGTGCGCTTAAACAGATTGCATTCTGTGCCCAATAAGTGCGTTTCAGTTAGGAATACTACGTCTGGCTTGAGTCTTTTTAGGAATTGCGTGACCAAACGTCTCTTTATACCGGTACCTAGCCCGTTGACATTCCATGTCCTGAACCGGAGCGTTCTAGTGGTGTTGCTATGTGAGGCCATGATAACTTGGGGTGGGAGTGTCACACAACATAACATGCACCATGAGTGACTCGTGCCATCTGGCTACTGCTGTCAACTGTGCAAACATGAGGGAGCAGGGGGTTCACTTACGGGATACGTTATCCCCAGTGGGGCCATGTTTGTGTTGTCTTTGTGTGTTTCCCCCCTTTGAGGAGTTGTGCCTTTCTCGGTAGACCCATAAATAACAGAACTAAAACAGAAAACCCAACATACCCCCACCCTACACTCCACCCAGCTTTAAGCATCTGTTCCCTGAACAACATTTAGCAGCTGTCAAATTGACAACCTGCTCACTCTAAAACATAAATTCACAATAGACTGGAGGGGGGGCAGGGCTCGGGGGAACTTTACCTAGCCCCTGGACCGCTCAAACTTCATACGTGGGGCTCAGAGCTGTGTGATGTCTTTTGTTGAGCCAACAGAATGTTATAAATTTGTTCCCGTCAGAGTAGGATGGTACCTTTTTCTGTTTTCTGCCTTCAGTGATCTTCAACTGGCGGCGGTGGGTCCGGATCTTGTTCTATTGGTGGCAGGGCGGGCAATCCTCGCTCTGGCGGCGGTCTGGGCCTCCGGTTGTTTCTCAATCTCGCTACCCCGCAGTCGCCTTCAATGTGGGGTTCTGCCCATCTCTGTGCGTCCTTTGGATCTGTGAAATGCACTGTAGTGCCTTGGTATATTTTAAGATGCACTGGGAAGAGAAGGCCATATTTCACGTTCTTGGTTTGGAGGGGTTTCTCGAGTTGCTCAAAGGCTTGACGTGCCTTCTGGACCTCCCTAGTGTAGTCCAGAAAGAAGGCGATGCGAGAACTGTTGTGTGATTGTTCCCTTCGTGCGGGCCATTTGCAGTAATGTGTCATGATCCCTGTAATTCAACAGTTTCGCAATCACCGTATGCGGTGGTAAGCCTGGTGTAGGTGGTCCAGATGGCATGCGGTGGGCCCGTTCAATGGAGGAACATTTTGAGAATGATTTGGGTTCGAACAGGTCGGAGAGCCATTGTTCTAAGAATAGTTACATGCACGGCCCTTCTGCTTTTTCTGGCAGGCCCAGTATGCGGACATTGTTGCGCTTAGATCGACCCTCTCCCTCTTCGACTCGCTCCTCCAATGTTTTGATGCGTGACATGGCCTGGTCATACGCTGTTCCATGTTTCGTAACCCCTCTTCTGCTCCAGAAATGCACTGTTCAGCTTCCCCTGTGCCTGATGTCAATTTTTGCAGGTCTTGCCGAGAAGTGAGACATCCATGCTAATTCCCTCCATTTTTTGCTCCATGGATACCCGTGATTCGGCTATTGCAGCCATGATATCCTAAAGGGATATGGAGCTTTCAGCCTCCGTCATGTCGTGCAGCTGCTCTTGGTCCGAGGAGGAGGCCGCTGGTGTTGTAGTGTTACCCATCTTTACCGCGTCTTCTCCAGACGCGGCTTGCCCCGCCGCACCTTCCTGGACCGCAGCGCCACTGGATCTCGCGGCCGGAGGCAGTCGCAGGTCTGCACCAGTCCCGCGCTGTACCCCAGGCCGTGCGGGACTACGATGTTGGCGGCGCAGCTCCTTTCCAGTGTGCCTCCGATCAGGTCGCGTGCGCCCACCTCCAAGGCCCAGTTCGCCGTCGCCGAACACCCGTTAGTGGCGCAGATGTGTGCAGAGTATCACACGGGCGGGGACAGGCAAAGGGCAGCACGAGCACCCGTGGAGGTTCTTTCTTGTAGCCTCCTCTGGTACGGTGGAGGCCGCGTCACAGGCACCTCATTTGGCACGTCTTCCCCCTCACACAGCGTCGCAGGCTCCGGACGTGGACTGCGGCCATCTTGCTTTTCGCTCGCCGACACCGCTACAGAACTTTCTCGCCAATTTAACTTAGTTACGTGGAAAGCTCCGGGCTTCGTTTTCAGTTCGTCTGGTCACCAGGTGTGTGGCTCTGAGCAGGGTTATTTTACGGCAATAACACCACGGATAGCAGGCTGTTTGAACAGGATTTGTGCGGCAGTCCCGGGAGCTTCAGGGACTCGCGTCCGCCTCGCACTGCAGCTGGCCACGCCCCTCTTTGGCGATCTTTTGTAGGCAACGACCTCCTGCAGGGATTTCCTGCGGTTCTTTACTTTTTGCTCTCGTCCCTCGCTCTGCTCCAGTAGTTTCACCTTTGCCCCGCAAGTTCTGCTCTTACTCATGTTCCACCTTGCTTAGTGTGTCTCTGTTCTGCCTTTTATCCATGTGGGGAGAGCTAATTGGTATCAGATGTATGCGCTTAAAGTCAAGTGCCTGACTTTTCCTGACCCGATTAGCGGGACATGTCCAATGAGATATGTAAGGGTTAGCCTATTTATTCTGTTGACCTCTTCCTCGGCCCAGTGTTTGTGTAGCAAGTGGGGGGTTGGGACATTGGAGAATCCTTTGTTAGCCAAGATTGTATGCAATACCCTTTGAGTGCACTACAACAACCGTGACCCCCTGGCAATCGGAACCTAACCTTTGATAGAAGTCTGTGCTACACAGGTCGGTAGTGTGGTCGAGTAGTCAGGCTTATCTCGAGGGGTCATTGTGAGCTGTAGGGGAGTTGCACAGAGATTCACAGTGACAAGTATTCAAATAAATTCTTACACACAAGATTCCTTGATTAAACAACTATTTAACAGTCAGTTTGAATAAGCCGCCTTCAGAAGGGAGCAATATAAAGCAACACATAAATGCACTTTAAAAAACATAGTTTTCTTAATCAGGAAATATCCATTTGGGATGGCTCACAGACACTACCTGCACCCTCAGGTGAGTTCAATACCTAGGGTGTTGTGGACATTAATTTCTGATGTTTGTTAATCTGCTTAGAATCACATGCTGTGCATAGTCCGACATCCAGTGGTCACTGCAGAGTATTGCATTTTGTTTTTCGTAGTCGAAAAGGGGACGTCGACAAGGCATGTCTAACACTATCCCTATAGTGACGTGCAGTGTACCCACAATCCCTCGTGCGTCGAGGTCTCTCAGATAGTTTTTTTCTGCCCAGATATTGGTCGCCTATACGCGGAGATCACTTGCATCCCTCCTTCGGCGTCGTAACTGCGAAGTTGGTCACCGCCGATCAAGATCTCCAACGGCGGTGCCTTCGATGGAGGAGGTTGTTCGGCGTTCGCCGAACATATGGCCTCGCCTCGACGGCCAAATACAGTAGGGAGAGTGGGGTCGTGGGACATTTATTGTTCGAGGGGATTGGGTCCTCCGACGTATTCCATATCTATGACAGGTAATGTCCACAGCTGTGCTGCTTTGGAAAATCTTCGGCTCCTGCGTCGATGCGCCGTCCCCGAGGACCTCCTCCAACGGCCGACGTCACCCGATGTGATAAGTAGGACGCACGATGCCCATAGCCTTAGTTCCGTTTTTTCCGTGAACGTGTTCGCTTCGTGAATCTCGGTACACCTCGACTCTTTGGAGTTTGCTGTTTTCTTCTTGGTTCATTGAACCTGTTCGGTTTTTTGTGAAGACCTGTTCGTGGCGATGTCTACTTAATCTTCAACCCCGTGCCCGGCTTCAAGAAATGCGGGGACTGTGGGTCCAAGATGTCGGTCATGGACTCGCACAACGCCTGCCTCTGGTGCCTCGGACTGTGTCGACTGCCAGTCGCTCACAGCAAAGGCCTTGCGGAAACGCAAGAAGAAGCTGTCGGTAGGTCGGGTGTCTAAGCCCCGGTAGTCGTGGTATGCGGGGCTTTCGATGGATGACTTGAGAGGCGACTCTCCGCGTCATCGTCGGAAGTCCAGTGGGTCTCCTTCCAGGAGTCGGTCTCGCCACTACTCCGCCTCTTCGAGGCATTCCCGGAAGTGCCGGCATCGGTCGCCTTCCCCGTCCTCTTCCGAGGACTCCGCCCGTCGGCGGGTCGCTTATCCCTCCATGCAAGCGACACCGGAGGAATGGGCTTCCTTCGGGAAAGCAGATGCTAGCGATTCTTGAATCGCAGAGCACCGGTCAAGAGACACCGCTCGTATGCCTTTGGGCTCAGGTGGTTGGCACGGCTCGAGGGAGAGGTCCCGCTCGTACAAGGGTAGCCGTTCTCACCCTGCCCGTTCCAGGTCCCGGTCCTCGACGCCCTCTAGACCGCATGATCCTGTGCCGTCTTCGAAGAAGACGTCTACGCCTGCGGCACCAAGGTCGTCGATGATTTCTCTCGAGGCTCCGCCTCCGAGGGGGTTGTCGATGCTGTTGGCGCCTAGGTCGTCGAGAGACACGCTCGGAGCTCCGGCTTCGAGGCCTGTGTCGATACTAGTGTCGCTACAGCTGACGTCGATGCCGTTTCTGTCGACGCCGACTCGTTCAGCCCCCTCGACGCCTTTCGAGGCGGTGGTGTCGGAGGGGCCCCATGGCACGGGGTTAGCCCCTAGAAAGGCTCTGGCTAAGGTCAAGCACAGCTTTGGTCCCCAGATATTCCTCTCACCGCTTGGAGTACATTTCAGAGGGTGATGAAGGCTCTGATGACGGCTTGGTTCCGGTTACGGTACCAGATGAGCTTATCTCGGGCCATAGCCAGTTTGATGACCTGAGGCAGTCACTGCATGATGCCAATGGACTGGACACCTCTCCGGAGGTGGAGTTTTGTAGGCCGGAGCCTGGCACTCATGCCGATTCTTCATATCGGCGCCTTATTTCTCGGGTCACCGAGTACTTGGGTTGGTCAGCTCCTCCAGGGGAGTTCGTTCAGGATGGTGTCATGGACATCCTTGATCTTGTTCCCCCCCCCCCCCCGTTGCCGTTTCATATGGCTCTGAGAATGGTGGCAGCGGCTTGGGCTACTCTGGAGAGTCTCCCGGCAGTGGGCAAGTCTTTGTCGCGAAAATACCGTCCAGCCAGTAGCGACCCCTGCTACTTGTCCAGGCACCCACTCCGGAGAGTTTGGTGGTGCGGGCGACTACGGCCCCGGCAAAGCAGGCGTATCCTACCATCCCTCCGGATAGGGACGACACATGTTTTGACGGCTGGGCGAAGAAAGTGTTTTCTTCAGTGGGTATGGCGCGTCAGGCGGCCAACTCCATATGTGCCTTGTCTCGTTTCACGCACTCTGTGGAACTGTGTTGCATTAGCGGCTGAACGTATTCCCGGAGGGGACGAACGGAATGGTTGCCTTGCTATGATTCAGGATGGCAAGGATGCCATGTGTCAGGCCGTTCAGTCGGGTTTGCACATGGCGGATTGTGTCAGCCGGTCCATGGCGGCGAGCACCGTAATACGCAGGTTTGCGCGGTTGCGGAAGTCTGGGTTCACTCCTGATGTGCAGTCCTGGCTCCTCAACATGCCCTTTGACGGTGAACATCTTTTTGGCAGCAAGGCTGACGAGGGCCTTGAGAGGTTGCAGACCTCCAAAGCTGCAGCGAAGTCGTTGGGCGCTGCAGTTCGACAACCTCCGCCTTTTCGTCCTAGGGGACAGCAATGGAGGGGAGGTTCCTTTCGCTATTACTCGTCCTTCAGTAAAGCGAGAGGAGCTAGCCGTCAAAGAGGCCACCGTAAGAGTGCCAGAGGTGGAAACAAGGGTACGTGAGGTGCCAAGGCCGCTCGGGCAGTTGCCCCTTTGTCCTCAGGCAACGCCGAAACCGCTACCACTCAGTCATGAGGCCAGGTCCCATGGTTCGCCGGTTGCGGGAAGGCTGGTGCAGCATCTTGTTGAGTGGCGAGCCATTACTTCAGATGTGTGGGTTCTGGAGATCATAACCCACGGCTACCGTCTTCCCTTTCGGCAGAGGCCTCGCGACAATCCACCTGGGAACCTCACTTTGAATAGTCCGGATCCGCTCCTTGCGCAGGAAATTCAATCCTTGCTAGAGCAAGGCGCCATAGAACTGGTGCCTGTAGCAGAGAGGAACAAGGGATGGTATTCCCCTTATTTTTTGATTTCGAAGAAAGGCGGGGGATTGAGACCCATCATGGACTTGCACTGTTTGAACAAACTCCTCAGGAAGGACAAGTTCAAGTTGGTTATTCTCTCTCAAGTCCTCCAGTCCCTTCAACTTCAGGACTTGTTAGTGTCTCTCGACCTCAAGGACGCTTACTTCCATATGCCGATCCATCCCAAGCACAAGAAGTACCTGAGGTTCGCGGTTGGCGACTCGCACTTTCAGTTTCGGGTCCTGCCGTTCGGATTGACCTCCGCCCCAAGGGTTTTCACCAAGCTCATGGTGGTGGTGGCAGCGCATCTCAGGAAAGGGGGGATTCACGTCTACCCCTACCTGGACGATTGGTTGATCAGGGGGAGCTCTCCCGAGCAAGTCCTGGATCATCTGTCCGTCACCTGCCATTCCCTTCACAGGCTGGGCTTCTCCCTCCCATTTGACACTAACACAGCGGCTCCAGTACATCGGAGCAGTGTTCGACACATCCCTGGGGCAGTGTTTTCCTCCCAAGGTGAGGGCTCTTCACATTCAGCAGATGGTGCACAAGTTTCGACTTGCTCTGAATCTCCCAGCGTCCGAATTCTTGAGACTGCTCGGCCTCATGGCATCCTGCATTCTTCTGGTGCCAGAGGCTCGTCTGTGGATGAGATCTTTGCAGTGGGCACTCAAGCTCCAGTGGTCTCAGTCCTCCGGCAGGCTGTCTGACCCTGTTCAGGTGCCGCCCTCGGTCGCCCAGGACCTTCTGTGGTGGGCCGTCAATGGCAATCTGATGAAGGGGGCCCCATTTTGGCTGCCCTGGCCGGAGGTGACTATCGTGACGGACGCATCCCTCACGGGATGGGGAGCTCATGCCAACGAGTTGACAGTCAGCAGTCGTTGGTCTCTGTCGGAGTCCAGACTCCATGTCAGTCTGTTGGAGTTGAGGGCCGTCAGGCTTGCCTTGAAGACTTTTCTGCCGACTGTGCGAGCGAAGAGTCCTGATTCTAACGGACAACACGGTGGCCATGCACTACCTCAACAAAAGGGGGGGGGGGTCACTTCCTCTGTGCAGGGAGGCGATGCAGCTCAAGTTTTGGGCCATCCAGCAGGAAGTTTCGATCTCGGCTGTTCATCTGGCCGGAGGCGACGACGAGACGGCGGACGCTCTGAGCAGGCAGAGCACAGTCTCTCACGAGTGGGAGATGGCTCAGGAGATACTCCTGAAGATCTATGCCCTTTGGGGGAGCCCTCAAGTGGATCTCTTCGCCTCCAGTGTCAACCGGAAGTGCAAAAGGTTCTGCTTGCGGGAATTTCCTCCAAAAGGAGCCTTAGTAGACACTTCGTGGTGGTGTGGTCATTCCCACTGCTGTGCGCGTTTCCTCCAGTCCCCGTCATCCCGCAAGTACTGCAAGGCGGCCGGCAACAAAGTCTCTGTACCGTTGCCGTTGGAGAAAGTTCTGCGACTGGTGCAGAGTTAAGAATGTGGATCCTTTTGAATGTGACATTCCCATGGTTCTGTCTTTTTTGCTTTCCTTGGCCCACAGGGGCTTGCAAGTGGGGACCATTAAAGGTTACCTGGCGGCGCTGTCCATATTTAAGCGCTCGTCTGAAGAATGTTCCTATTTTAAGATTCCTTTAATTTATCAGTTTTTGAAAGGGCTCACTAATGTGTTCCCTCTGTTACCTTTTCTGGTGCCCGGTTGGGATTTGAACCTTGTTCTCAAGTTTCTGATAGGTGCTCCGTTTGAGCCTTTACATTCTTGCCCTTTGAGACTGTTAACTCTGAAAACTGTTTTTGGTTGTGGTTACTTCCGCTCGCAGAGTGAGTGAGTCACAGGCACTTTCAATTAAGCCACCCTTCACTGTGTTTCATAAGGACAGGGTTGTCCTTAGAGTTCGTCCTTCTTTTCTTCCGAAGGTGGTTTCGGAATTCCTTTTGCGCCAGAAGGTTGTTCTTCCGGCGTTCTATCCTCCTCCACATCCTGGTAAGGAAGAGGAGAGGCTCCATAGGCTTGATCCTAGGAGAGGGTTGAGCTTTTATATTTTGCGCATGTCCTGGGTCAGAGTGGGCGATCAACTTTTCATTGGTTACGCTGGAAAGCGTTTGGGACAAGCTGTGACGAAACAGACTTTCTCGTTGGATTATTTTAGCTATCTCTGACTGTTACCGCTTGGCGGGTAAGGACCCTCCGGCTGGCTTGCGGGCCCATTCTACCAGGGGAGTGGCTGCGTCTACTGCACTGCAGAGGGGTGGTCCTATTCATCACATCTGTGATGCAGCCACCTGGGCTTCAGTTCATACTTTTGTACGGCACTACTACCTCGATTCCATTCGAGGGCAGGATCTGGCCTTTGGCAAGGCAGTCCTTTATTCCGCAATTTGATTGGGCATGCTAAATTTGTGTTAAATTCTTTTCCCACCTCCTTGCTTGGTACTGCTTTGGGAGTCTGTAATAGATATGGAATACGTCGGAGGACCCAATCCCCTCCAAGAACAAGTTACTTTCTTACCTAGTAACGTTCTTTCGATGGGATGGTCCGACGACGTATTCCATATCGCTCCCTCCCTACCTTCCCCGCTGCAGAATTTCTTTTGCGGTTGCAGCTTGCGTTCCACACGTTCTGGGGGAAAAAACTACAACTGAGGCTATGGGCGTCGTGCGTCCTACTTATCACATCGGGTGACGTCGGCCGTCGGAGGAGGTCCTCGGGGACGGTGCATCGACGTCATCGCCGCAGGACGCAGACACCAAAGATTTTCGGAAGCAGCACAGCTGTGGACATTACCTGTCATAGATATGGAATACTTCGTCGGACAATCCCATCGAAAGAACGTTACCAGGTAAGAAAGTAACTTGTTCTTCTCTTTGAGAATGCCTTTCCCTTCCCCTCCATTTCCTTCGGGGTTGTTGTCACATGCAATCGGTTCCTCAGCTATGGAGAGGACACCCTTTAGGTTTTGTCCGTGTTGCAAAGGCAAGTTTACCTTGAAAGACCAGCATAAACGGTGTAACCGTTGCTTGCCACTCGACCTTAAAGAAGACTGCTCTGCTGCCTGTCGGTTCCTTAAGCAGAAGACTTTAAAAGACTGTAGGGTCAAAAGGTGGGCAGCCCACGCCATGTCTAGGTTTGATTCATCTGCCGCTGCCGCCGAAATAGACGAGGAATGTGACAGCCCGACGTCCGTTTCGGAAGTCGTAGACCTCTCTAAGGAGCGTTCACGCTCCTTGTCTGTCCCCGGCCCTGACAAGCTCGACTCACACCCTGCTTATGGGGATGAACACCCCGGCGACAAGGACGTACACAGAAAACACTCCCATAAACACACACCCCACGGCTCTTCCTCGTCAAAGACGAAGAGGGCATTAGCGCCAACAGAGACGCAGGTCCTATCGGCGGCCTCCTCAGACCGTAAGAGTCTGAAGCCCCCCCCTCGCAACCGCGACTAGCGAGTGGGCTACCCCCAGATAAGGGCGCTATCACTAAACCGCCAGATGTGCACCGTCAGAGAGTGCCCGTCGGCGTAGAGCAAGCAACGCCTGTAACGTCAACGCCGGAGGTACCCTCGACGGACAGTTTAGTTGTCGAGATCCTGGTGCGGATTATTTCCACCGATAGCCAGAGACGGACGGCGAAAGAAATGTCGATCACCGCTCATAAAGCCTGGGAGACGCCGAAAAGGTCAGAAGGGAGGCAGGAACAGCCCCCTCCGTCGAGAGGGACTCCTAGCCTACCAGAAGGCTTTTCAGAAGGCGAGGGGAACCTCTCTTCGACGTTATGGGATAGGTCGAAGCCTTTTCTAACAGAAGGCCCTCCCTTCCCGACCGCTCTGGGGTACCTCACGAAACCCTAGAGAGACTCCAGTTCTGTATGGACAAAATGGAGAGGTTTATGGAGACTCAGAACCTTACAACACCCAAGAGATCAAGATAGGGAGCTCAGGAGGATCCCAGGGTCAGGTACCCCAGGCTGTTCGATTTCCCCCCCGCCCCCAAGAGGATGTAGATTTATATGACCTCACTGGAGAGGACCCCCACTCTCAGGAGGATGATGAATTCCTAGGCAATGAAGGGGAACAAAACCTAGAGGAGGAACGTTTTGAAGACAACCCAGATATGGGTGATGGGGGCTTCGGAGAAGACCCAGAAGAAGGCGCTTCACAGCCCTGGCTGTCCCCATCAGCGTTTTCAGACCATGACGCCATAAACCTGACCCCACCCAAAGACTCACCTATTAGGAATACATCACCTATAGACGATCAACCTACCTTTAATGCATTTCTACGGAAGGCAGCAGCGCATTTCGAGATCGAGACCGGGGAAACTTCTCCTGACATTGACTTTGTAGAAAAGATCATTAAGGAGAAACCCCCTGTCAGCCAAACCATTCCCCTTCTCGCCTCAGTAAAGGGACGAATTATGCCTTCACTATCCACTCCCACGTTGATCAGAGGGGTCAACCCGAGGATAGAAAAATTATTTAGTCCTTCTCCATCGGACCCGTTATACATCGGGGGCCACTCTGTACAGACTCCTTAGTGGTGACAAATACCAGAAAGAGAGCATGGGTCCTGCTGTCAACTAGCGAGGCACCACCAGATAAAGAGGGTAAAAAATGGTATACCCTAGGAAAAAGGATTAAAACCTCAGCTGCCTTTTCCGCAAAAATTGCCAACAACTCCTCTTTGCTGGCAAGTTACGCAGATGGACAATGGAGCAAACTGCGGAAGGACATTGAGGAGGTACCACTTCTAGCCACGGTGACTGAAGGGAACTTAGTCAACCAAAGTATCATTAAAAATACTCTGGATGCTGCAGAAACGGCTGGCCGTTCCTTGGTCCAAGGAATCCTCCTCAAACGCCATGTATGGCTACGTAATTCAGGCTTTAAACCTGAAACACAAGCATCTCTAACAAACCTATAGAAGATGCAAACCTCTTTGGTAAGGCGGTGGATGAGGCACTAGAGACCGCAAAGAGAGAATTTGACACAATCAAAACACTAGACCAAATTGCAAGGCCTCCCAACAAACTTGGTTATGGCAACAAACGCTTTTTTCGAGGCCAACGCCAGCAGCAACAACAGTAGCAGCAATACTCTGCAGGTAACTGGTCCTCTAACGAAGGCACCAGTGGACAATATAACCAAAGAGGACAACGTTGTGGCAAGGGAAAAGGTCGGGGTCCCATCCCTAGAGGTTTCCAAGCCACCAACCCCAAATGACTCAAAGGTTCGGGTCCCCTCCCATGCTTCGCCGGTCGGGGGCCGGTTAACATCCTTTCTTCCAGCATAGGAGGGTATAACATCAGACCGCTGGGTACTATCAACCATAGCCCGTGGTTACTGTATAGAATTCAACAGTTCCCCTACGTACAGACCCCCAAGGGGACAACGCATGTCGCCAGAACACCTCGCCATCCTTCTTCAAGAAGTGGACCAACTACTAGAAAAGGGAGCTATAGAGATCGGTCATCTATCCCAGGTAATGGAAGGTATTTATTCAGTGTACTTCCTTGTACCGAAAAAGGACTTAACCATGCGCCCTGTAATAGATGCACCCAGCAAGCAAATTTGTCTAACCTCAAAAGTTTCATATGGTGACTCTACAGGAGGTAATCCCCCTGCTTTCACAGGGAGATTACATGACAACACAGGACATGAAAGATGCATACTTTCATATTTTAATGTTGCCAGCGCACAGGAAATACCTCAGGTTCATGATAGAGGGCAAATACTACCAGTTCAGAGTGCTACCCTTCGGCATAGCATCAGCGCCGAGAGTATTCACAAAGGTACTGGCAGTGGCAGCGGCCCACCTGCACAGGTTGTCCATCCCGGTATACCCTTACCTCGACGATTGGCTCATAACAGGGGATTCTTACGAAACATGCTTTTCAAATACCCAAAAGACTAGACCTTTTGTTTCAACTGGGCTTCTCCATCATCGAGAAGAAGTCCAGCTTAGACCCAAGCCAGATTAAACCATTCCTAGGGGCTCTAATTCGAACAAAGGACGGCCTCGTCTTCCCCTCTAACGAGAGGGTCCAAAACATGCTGTTTCAAATCCCTCAATATGTGGCCGGTCGAGAGGTGACGGTACCCAAAGCAATGCGCTTACTAGGAATGATGGCGTCCTGTATTTATTTGGTACCTCACGCGCGCCTGCGCCCAATGCAAGAGTGGCTCAACAGCCAGTGGTGTCAGGCCAGCGGACAATGGGACGATCTAGTGGTGGTCTCGCAGGCCTTGGTTCTTTCGCTACAGTGGTAGTCGAAGGAAAACATGGTAATAGGGAAACCATTCACCACCCCCGCAGTGGAAGCCACTCTAACCACAGACGCATCCCTCACGGGATATGTGAGCCCCCCCATCCTATCAGACTGCTCACAGAGTCTGGACTCTGAGCGTAGCACCCAAGGACATAAACTTACTTGAGGTACTAGCTGTGTTCAAGGCACTGAAAGCCTTCCAGGCACACCTGCAAGGGAAGACAGTGATGGTCCTCATGGACAGCACCACAGCCATGTACTACCTCTACAAGCACAGGGGCACTCACTCTCCAAGACTGTCCAAGCTGTCCCAGAACATCTGGAAGTGGGCTCTCAAACACATGTTCCTACTGTCACAACATGTACCAGGGGAACTCAATCTGTTAGCAGACGAACTCAGCAGAGACTTCCTCTGCCCTCCGAGTACGAATGGCGGTTACACGAAGACATCGTCTTCGACGTCTTCACACAATGGGGATTCCCAGAAATAGATCTGTTTGCAACTCTGGAGAACTCACAATGCCAAGATTACTCCTCTAGGTACCACCAAAACCAATCCAAGGGTAACGGTCTATCGATACCATGGTCAGGGAAATTTGTTTATGCTTCCCTGACTGCCCCCCCACCCCCGACTCCCCTTCTCAACAAGATAGTACACAAGATGCACCAGGAACAAGTTACCATGATACTGGTGGCCCTTATGTGGGCCAGACAGCCTTGGTTCGCTCACTTGATGGAGATGTCCCTATCTCCTCCCGTGAAACTTCCCTGACCATACAACATGCTGTCACAGGACAAGGGCAGGACACTACATCCATGCCCTCAGACCATGAATTTAGCAGCCTGGCTCCTGAGATCATAGAATTTGGACATTTACAACTCCCGCAGAGATGCATGGACATTCTCAGGGAGGCTTGAAAGCCTAACACTGTCACTGTTATTCTAGCAAATGGAAAAGATTTGTCATCTGGTGTAGGGGAAGGAGCATCAACCCAGTTGACTGCTCTCCCACACAAATTGTTCTGTACCTGACTCACCTATAAGACTCAGGCTTGGTGTTTGACTCTATTAAAGTCCATTTAGCTGCACTTTCCGCATACACCACTTCCCAACTTAGTGTCATGGTGGAAAGTCCCAGTTATTAAAGCCTTCATGGAAGGAGTGAAGAGGATCCAACTTCCCATAGCTAACCCCGCTCCCGGATGGGATCTAAATGTGGTACTAACCAGGCTCATGGGGTCACCCTTTGAACCCATGCACAAAGCAACACTTAAAGAGCTCACGCTTAAGACTACTTTTCTAATAGTTATCACCTCTATTAGGAGAGTAAGTGAACTACAGCGCTCTCTGTACTAGACCCCTTTGTGTAACAGTTCACAAGGTTAAGGTGGTTCTACGCACACATCCTAGGTTTGCACCAAAATGTATCTCTAAATTCCATGTCAACCAGTCAATAGAACTACCAACGTTCTTTCAAAATCCTTCAAATTTAGGTGAGAAGAACGGGCATACACTGGATGTTCGCAGAGCAGTGATGTTTTATATGGAAAGAACTAGACCATTGAGAAAGACTAATCAGTTCTTTGTCTCGGTGGCAGCGGGAAGAGAAGGAGATGCAGTTTCGAAATCCACTATTTCTAGACGGATTGTACAATGCATCACTGTTTCTCTCTTGCTAGGAGAGAACTACCCTTCAAGCCAAGAGCACACACCACTCGAGGCACCGGGGCTTCCATAGCTTTCATTGCAAATGTCCCTCTTGAGTCCATTTGCAAAGCGGCAACCTGGAGTTCTGTTCACACCTTTACAAAACACTACTGTCTAGATGCCCACTCTAGATCTGATTCCCAGGTGGGACAAGCAGTATTAAGACATCTTTTCTCTACTGTTCCTTCTCACAACCCAACTCCGGGTACTGCTTGCTAGTCTATGCACAGCATGTGATTCTAAGCAGATTAACAAACATCAGAAGACAATGCATTACTTACCGTAAAAGCATTTCTGATGGTTGTATCTGCTTTGATTCACATGCGCCCACCCTTCCTCCCCGCTCGGATGGAAGGAACATACTTTCTTCTATATCTCTTTTCTGTACTCACTCACGTCTAATAGTCTCCCTCATGGCAGAAAAAATACAAACAGAGGGACCTCGACGCCTGAGGGATTGTGGGTACACTGCACGTCACTATAGGGATAGTATTACAGACACGCCTTGTCGACGTCCCCTTTTCGACTACGAAAAACAAAATGCAATACTCTGCAGTGACCACTGGATGTCGGACTATGCACAGCATGTGAATCTAAGCAGATACAACCATCAGAAATGCTTTTACGGTAAGTAATGCATTGTCATATCACTGTTGCATTTAGAATGTACGAGAGGAGTGCCAAAGAAAAGAGGTTTCAGAATAAGACAAGAAGACCAGCATTCACACACAAATTCTGAACCAGGTAAGTACTTTCAACCCCCCCCCCCCCCCATGCAAAGTTAACCCTTTCCTGGAAGGGAGGCAAAACATATCAGCAGAGGGGAGGAGCGTAATTCAGGGGGCCAGGCCAGCCAATGTTAAGTTGGCAAAAGTCGAGGTGAACTGAAGCACTTCTTGCAGGTAAGTAAAAGTCTTGCACAATGTTTTAGAAATCTTGGTAGAAAAAGTAGAATCAAAAGTAGGGTCACAAGCTGTTAGGCCTGTGAGTAGGAGAAGATGCAAGCTACTCTACAAGAGCAACCGAGACAAGTCTCAACTGAGATCAAGCAAGGTGGCACAATAAGGGGTAAGTTCTCTTAGGCTGTACAGTACCGTTAGGCTGAAGAAAAGTGAAGCAGATGGCTTCTGCTCCTGTGCAGCTTTGCAGATCCTGGTGTTCCTCAGTCGTGGGGACAAGAGGGAGGACTTCTGCTGGGGACTCCTGCACTGCAATGGGACGGTCACTGACCGCAACCAGCAATCTTCAAACAAGTGGCACTTCATGTTTCAGCTCCTTGCGTCTACCGCAAATAGCAACGCTGCGGTTCCTGGCAATCGAGTTGGGTTTTCCTTGCATCTGGGGTACAGCACTCTAAGGTAGCTCAGGCTCGGTCAATCCTGCTTCCTGAGAGTCCGGAGGATCTTCCTGGAGCTCTTGGCCAGCTTAAAAGCAACACACATGATCTGGTGTTCCTCTCCCTGGCTATTTGGTTCCAGCAGCGACTGCGGTTGAAATTCAACCAGCTTCGAGAGGATGTCCAGGTGGCTTACTTTGGAGTTGATTGGTCCCACCAACTCAAAGGGATAGTTCCTTGCAGGGCTTCTCTGTCTATACGAATTCTGAGCTTCAGCACAGCAGCAGGGCTTCACCGCGCAAACAAACGGTCCAGGAGTTGCAGCAGGCGTCTCTTCCAAGTTCTTCGGATTCCTTCGTCCAGTGCTAGACTCTGCCTTCCAAGCCAAAAAGCCCTGCCTTTTATGCAGGTTTCTTCCATTAATTCCAGCCTAGCTGTCAGTCACCCGGCAGGGTGGCTGTCCTTGCCGGACAGCCAGCCGGCCAATCGCCTAAGAGTGCATTCCTCTCTCCTTGGAGACTAAGCACAGGGAGTTTCGGGCACCTCCCTCGCTTCCTGCCCCCGACAGACACCTTGGCACCAGAGGCGGGCTTCACTCATGAATCCTGCCGAATACAAAACGAACAAAGGAACCAAACCTGGTTTGGCGCGCAGGGTAAATCTCAAGAAGGACCTTTCCACAAAGAAATGGCTAAAAAAGTCAACCAGGGCCATTTTGACAAAAATGGCACCCTTGGGTGCTTTACTGCAGCTACGAACGCAGCCCACGGAAAAAGCATAGCACGGTAGTTAAAAAAAAGCCATTGCCACCAGATATTCATCGAGGAAAGGGTAAAATAAAAATTTTACATGAGAACCTAGACAAAAGGGGATACCAAGTAACCCCTCCAGCACCCTATTGTATGATAGATAGTGCTGGGTCTAGAAAGTTACAAATGTATGTAAAGTCAATTTCACTTTAGTGCTCTTGGAAACAGTAGTTTATCCAAGAGAAGGTATTTAAACCTTTGGGAAATCTGAAAGACTTCCCTGTGCCACTGCACTGAAGGTGCTGTGTGACACAATGTAAAAGAGCATGTCTATGGAGTTTGTCAGACTACACAACCAGAAGAAAGTGTTCATCATTTAAAATGAGAGAGTGGGAAAAAAGGGTCCCCCTCTCCAGATTAAGTCATAAAATCCAGCAAAGTTGCTGGGGGGGGGGTCTCTAAAGTAGAGAGGAATTAGCACATTTCTGAGAATTCTCCCTAACACTATAAAGTAGGATGGGTCAGGTGTACGGGAAAGGGTGCAATACTGAGTCTCAACTTCGTTCACCTCACCCCCACTCACCAAACACCCCTCAGCCAGGTGATTCTCCCGTACTGGTCCACCCCCAGGAGCTTAATCCAAAAGCGATGGCCGTGTCCTGGCCCCCTGGATGGCAAGTCCCCGAGGGTGAGACACCCTTTGAGTGAGACACCCTTTGGTTTCTCACATGAAGGAATTTCCTGTCCAGATTCATAAAACTGCCCTTTGAGCTGATGCACAAAGCCTCTCTGAAGTATCTTTCATGGAAAACCGCTTTTCTGGTGGCATAACTTCTGCCCGCCGTGTTGGTGAGATGCGAGCGTTTTCCGACATTGCACCAGACTTCTAATTTCACAAATCCAAGGTCGTCATGCATACTAACCTTACACTTGTGCCTACGGTGCCATCTCGAGCCTGTGGTGCTTCCAGTTTGTTTCCAGTTCTCGAACCTCTCCGGCTGAGCGTTCATTATACTCTAGACGATGTGCGAGAAGTATTGCGTCGCCCTCAGTCTTTCTGTCAAACCTCTCAGCTTTTTGTGACGTTTGCTCCCTCTGAAGCAGGTTAAGCGCTCTCCAAGCCTTCCATTTCCAGGTGGTTATCAGTGTGCATCTTTTTCTGCCACCATCAAGCTTGCAGGCCTCTCCCTGGCAGACCTAGAGCACACACTACCAGAGTGCTGCCCACTACAACAGCTTTTCTTTCTGGTACCCCTCTGCTAGACACTTGCAGGGTAGTCACGTGGAGGTCAGTGCAAAGGTTTACCAGATTCGACTGTGTCAGGGATTATGTGGCAGAGTCCAGGTTTGACCAATCTGTTCTTCATAACCTTTTTGCGCAAGGTTAGTAGGTCTCCAATGGTAAGGGTATCTTAACACTGAGCTTACCTATGCCCGTTATGGTTATGATATTGCTTTGTAATCTATTCACAGCATGTGAATCTATGAAAGATCCAGTGCTGGACAACCAATATGTTTCTTACCTGTAAGTACTGTTCTCCAGCATTGATATCTTTCATAGATTGGCTTTTCTTGGGTACTACTGCCCACTCACATGCGGTATGTCAACATGTGAGGATGGCTGCCAGGGGTGGAGCTAAGGGATCCTTTCCAATTGGCTGTGTACAGTATGACCCACAAGTGACTATTCTAGTGCACAAAAGTGACACATTTAGTTTGTTTAAACTGCTCCGTTACAGAGGATTCCCAGCCTAACCGGGATTATTCACAGCATGTGAATCTATGAAAGATACCAATGCCGGAGAACAAGAGTTAACAGTAAGCAACATTCCTTACCGGTTGCAAAACTAGCACAAAGATGGGATTGGCTACTGTACTAGCCAGACTCTTGCTTCCTCCTTTTGAACCTATGCACAGATGATCCTTGAAACATGTAATGTTACAGGAAGTCTCCTTGGTTGCTATTAATAAAATTGTGGTCTGAGTTAATTATATGTGCTATCAGAACAATAGCCTTACCAATCCGAAGTAAAAAGTGTTTGTTGGAACACATCCACCATTTTCACTAAATGTATCAGTTTTATGTTAATCAACGGTATTGATTTACACTTTTTCTTTTAGGCAAGCTCCATTAGATAGAAAGAAGTCTTTATACACTTGATGTTAATAGGGCAGTAATGTGCAAATTACCAGGGCACACAACTTAAGAAGAAAAAACACTATTTCTTCTGACTTGCAGGTTAGCAGATAAAGGGCAACACCCCCCTTGTAAGGCAGGATTATCCTGATGGGTTACACAATGCATTCAAGAATGCTACAACCTAGTGTGCCAAAAACTGCTGCATGAACATAGCACAGTCAACTGAAGCTCCATGAGCTTCTGTTCCCTTTTCAGATAGTGGGCCGCTGCTGTGTAGAATTCCTTTCCATACTTTAACCAGGATTGCTGCATAAACACTCTAATAAGGGCAGCGTTATAAGGGGGGGCACACTGTTTGAGTACCTGTTTATTACTGTTTGGATTCAAACCAAAAAAGTATTGGGTGGAAGGTTTCAAATTAATCTGAACTCCTGGCATTGCTCTCGGCAACCTTCCACACCACTGTTTAGTAGCCAGTCTGCGCCATTGCAAAAGGGGTCCAGCCATATGCAAATCAGTCGGGTACTGCCTCCAATGGGAGCAGCTATACCAGGTCCCCTCTGCATGGAAACACAAGCAACCCCAGACATGTTTCAGCCTTGTTGGGCTTGCTCAATGAGGTTCAGCTTGGTTCCCTATGGCGCAGCGAGCAAGGGACCCCACGTGTGGGCATACTCTCTCACATAGGGAGACAAACTAAAACCAAAAAAGTGATGGGTGGAAGGTTTTGACTTATTACTGTTTGGATGTCACAACATCTAAGATGTAATTCATCTTGCTGATATATGCATAGCCTGTGATTCTACATACTGGTTGACTCACTGGAAAGGGATACCGTTATTTAGCATGAAAGGATTTTTTCTGCTGTTTTAGATTCAAATGAACCACATATATCCTTGCTGCAGTTTGGTGGAATAGTAAAAAAAAAAAAGTAAAGGGTGGCACATTGATCCCTTGTGTGTGAAATTTGCTACAGAGTAGTTTTATACATTACTCATTGTCAGGTTAAAGTTTTCAAAATATACTTTCCTAATACCAAACTAAAATAAGGGCAGAAAACACTTGGATGTTGGTGTCAACATGTGTTTTGCTACATATTTGAAAGTCTTACGAGGATCCCAATACTAACAGCTTGTACGATGCCTAGTAGAAAACCTGAAATAAAGGATACTAGCCTCTAGATGCTACACTGCATAGACTGTGAATCTAAAACATATACATGTTGCAAAGGTACTGGTATAGTCTGAAGGTTTTCTGTTCTGATGGAGACTATTTTATGGGTAAGCGATTCAGTATTTTGTGTTCTGGTCTTCAAAGATGCCATAAATATAATGTACTTGACATGGGATTAAACCGTCTGCACCTGTAGTGCCTTGAATCGAATAGATCTCTTTAACACGCACCATATTTTCTGATCTCAATTTGATCCTCAATTCATTACACAGATCCAACCTTTGCATATAGATGACTTTTACTAGTTTTGAAATCTATGGGTGCTTCTGAAGCACTAGGAATGCTAATTAATGTTTTTGTAATCTTATTCATGATTCAATGTTATTTTGTTGGTTATTTTTAACTACATTTGCCAATGGAAGCTGTCTTTTTGTAAGTCAAAATATTGTCCAGAAAATTATGTGTCCTTGTAGGACACAAAATCCAAAAATGTCAAACGGGTAATGGTGTTGACTGAAAAAATAATCAGTTGCGAGGATCAGATACTTCCATTGTCGTAATTTCATTAAACATATGTGATTGTGGATTTTCTGCATACGGAGGTCAACGTTCGCCCTTACAATCCTGTTATTTTCTTAATGTAGGTGGTGACAGGTGTGAGCTGCGTTTGTGTCAGTGCTTTATACACATTGTTGTGTTTCTGTGCAGGTTGGTACCAATTCTAGTTCAGTAGCCTGTCCCAAAACGGAGTCTGCATCCTCCAAATCCTGCAGTGTACCAAGGCCCGTCAATGGTGTTATCAATGCGTAAGTAGTAACTTGAGAGCGCAGTAATTTGTTTTAAACTTGAAAGCATGCTTTGTGGTACAGAATGCTCCTGTCCTTAATATGCCTAGGCATGCAATCCTTAATCTTGATGTGGTTGCTAGGTATGTCATGCATTATCCCTGGTAGTTCACCTAGGTCTGTGATAGCAATGTTAACCACGCATAGTCATAACTCAGAGGTTGCATAATATTCTGAAAACAGTCCACCTCTTGCTGTGAACACGTAGTACAGCATGTTCTGAAGTTATCAATGGTGTGTTATGTGCTAGTTTAAATCTTGTCTCCTTTTCAAAGTGCCACCATTTCCCCTTTATAGCCGCAGAAAGATGTGAAGTACCCAAACCGCTGACCCCTGTTTAACAATTGAATAATAGCAGGGGTAAATATTGAAGTTGCAAGCTACTAGCCTGCCATAAAAAGTCACGTGCCCCCTCAATTTCTGCTTACAAACCACAGGTCAATTATCACAAGCCAACGACTAGTGGCGAGTATGCATTTTTAGAATCTGTTTTTGATGCAGTTTTTAGTCAGTTGATATCATCTTTCAGCAATTAACTCCGTACAAACACAAATACATATAATTAGAATTAATTGTCACAAAATGACTCAGGCAGAGGGTTCTGAATTATTCCTTAAAAAAAAACTATTAGTCAAAGTGTACATTCATTATAGAAGCTATTGCACACTATTAGGCAAGAATTGATGTAGTAACCCTGTGGGGTACTACACAACCCTTATCCTCTTGGTATTAGGTAACCCACCTTTTGATATAGGCCTGTACTACACATGTTGGTAGTGTGACTGAGCAGTCAGGCTTATCTCAAGATGGGTAAATGTGAGATGTAGAGCTGTAGCAATGAAAACCACAAATACAAGTAGCCAATTAACACTTGCACTCAAGGTTTGTAGTTATAAATATTTATTTTAAGTCGTTTTAAATAAACATTCTTTAAAAAGGGGCAATGTATGTAACCATCAAATAAACTTTAAAATACTTTTCCACAACAGCACAAAGCTAATCGATACTCTTTAGAGGAGATGCTTTTTACACACCCCCTGCACCCTGAGGTGACTTCACTAACTAGGACTGTAATTACTTTTATACATAACTAGTACACTTTGTAGATTCTGAGGTTTGCAGATAGGAAAGGTTAGAGGAAGGAAAAAAGGTTACACGGGTTCTCAGAGCATGTGAGCACTTAAATCTTCCAATGAAGTCTAGATAATCTTTTGTAGCAATAATAGTTTATAACCAATGTATCACCTATGAGGGACAGTAGATATCAGTGAAATGGACTAGGAGCCTGCAGGGAGCCAGGACAGCCAAAGTCAATTGGGGCACAGTCTATGGAGCTAAGGCACTTCTTAGATGGCAAATCCCTGCACAAAGTTTGGGAGTTTGTTGAAGAAAACTCACTGTTGGGGTCCCAATCTGTTAAACCTGTGAAGGGTAGAGCCGAAATCAACTCCAGCAGTGTAGCTACTGCAAATCTCAACTGAGAAGATCAAATCTAAAGCCACTGAGCTAAGTACCCCAAGTCGGAACAGTACATTCTCCAGCATTGGATCATTCATGGATTCACATGCTGTGAATAATTCCCGTCAGGCTGGGAAACCTAAGTAACTTTAATATAGTGGTTTTCCTATGGAAAACTTGGACACTGAGTGTCCTACCGACGTCTTTGTGTGATATAGGCAGCACCAATAGGACGTCTGGTATAAATGGCCCGCCCCAGCAGCTTCCCTTCAGATTTCAACCGTCTCAAACACATCGTGTTCTCTCTTGAGAATTTGCCCTTTGTCGTTTCTAAGCAACCTTCGCTGTTCCATTGTTGCTCCATGCTCCATGTCATCTGTGGGCCCGAAGAAGCTGTTATTTCGGCCGTGTGAGACCTACGCCCTCAAGAATGTTTATGAAGGGGACGGCCATGCGGACTGTCTGTACTACCTGTACCCCAATCATTCCGTGGAGAACTGTGACATTTGCCTGGGGTTCTCCCAGAAGATGCTCAAAGACCGTAACCAGCGGATGATTTGCTGGTTGAACGAAGGGGCCTATCCGGGATCAGAAGCCGGTTCGGCCAGCGGGGGCAAGTACTCTACTCCTGCGACAGAGAGGCCTCCTTCACATCAGAGGGCTCAGTCGGCGGAGCCAACGCCCAAGAAGCAGTGCAAAGGGACAGGCCCAGCATCGGATTTAGGAAAAGGCTGTGAGTCTTCCGTGGCATGGCCGGTGCAAAAGGGCCTGGGGTCAAGAGGCTCCTCTCTGGGCATGCCTGAACCGCGGGCGGAGAAGTCAAAGGATTAGACTGGCCGGCCGGAGAAATCAGCGGAACCATCGCGCAAGCCCTCAGCATCGTACAAGAAAAGTCGTGGTCACATTTGTCCCGGTCGACGAAGTAGTCTTCGAAGGACTAGTGTCATTCGTCTGCTGGCCGTTAGTCTTCCAGACACTACTCCAGCTCTACATCAAAGCGGTCCTCTTCGCCGGCAAAAGCCAGGCCGCCGGCTGGGGCCATGATTCTGACGACTAGCTCTTCGACAAGGTACCCCCCCCTCTAGATGACCACTTTTCTGCCTGCAATCCCTTCGTCGACCGTGCCGGCGATTACTCAGTCTATGGTCTTGCTGACCACAATGCCAACAACTGCCTCAGAGATAATGGAACTAATGAAATGCTCTGCTCCGCTGATGGCCGATGGAGCTCTGTTGCCTGCAGGGAAATTGTCGTGGCAGTCTGGGACCGGCTTTGCTCCAGATGGAGATTCTCCAGCAAGATCCCTCGACCTACGACTTTGCCTCGAGTCTGGAAGAGGAGGAGGGTCATCGGTTTCTCGATCCGTCGGTGTTGGGCCTGCAGCCGGTGGTTCCATCCACATCGGGTGGCCTGGGGACTGTTATGCCTCAGTATACCTTTGTCAATCCGCACTCCTTGCTCTTGGTGCAAGTGCTGACTACACTGCAGTCGCTCTTGGGACGGTTGGATTCCCAGCTCCCGGTACCCCAAGCCCCGGTGGGGCTCTTGGGTCAGGATTTGCCTGCTGTTTCCCGGCAGAAGGAAATTTTGGGTGCCCCATGCAAGGGTCAACCTCGAAAGTCTGCCTACGGTCGGTCGCCTATACAATCGCCTAGGGGGGGTCACCCCTCTTAGGGGTTGGGAAGAAGGGGAGCTGGTGGAATCTGAGCCCGATGAGTTCCACGAGACACGCTCTTGACAGGCTCGTCGTCGGCCAGGCGGGTGGATCCCTGAGCAGCCTGGCACAGCCTTCTCCGCCGGATGATGTAGGAGTCTTTCATGCCATGATGGCTTGCATGAATTTGGCCTCACTGCGGAAGAGGAGAGGAATTACTTTTTTCTCCAGCATGGGGTCTGGCATGGATTCACATGCTCATGAATATTCCCCGTCGTCAGGTTGGGAATCCTCGGTAAAGAAAAAAATCATTATCAGTTTCGTTTTTGATCTGTCTTTCTTAGTAACCAATCACTGATCTCTGGGTCATACTGCCCCCAGCCAATGACTGCCCCCTCCCTAAGCCCCGCCTCTGGCAGCCATCCTCAGATTTTTACCGCACGCTCAATTGTTGGGAGTCCTCGTGCTTTAGCTCTCGAGTTTTTTGCTGCGTTTTCACGCTTTTTCAGATTTTCTCATTTTTTGGTTTAATCGAGCCTGAAGCTCCACCGTTTCTACTTCCGACAACGGTGACCCGTTTTGGAATAATTCTACGCCCCTCAAGGGTGAAGTTTTCGTCGAGTTTACACTTCTTGGAGGATTCCGGAAGATCTGCGGCCTACCTCAACGGATATGGGTCAGGACAAGGGAAGCTCGACTCCCGGATCCAAGCTGTTCAGGTACTGCCCTGGATGCGGTTTGCAAAACGTTTTCAAGGAGGACGAGCACTTGCAATGTCTCTACTGCCTTCTTGAGGACAAGACGCACGTGGAGAAGGACTGTGCGTTCAGCAAAAACCTTTCGGAACGGACCAACCAAGATCGTCGTTCCCGCTTCGCTGCCTGGCTGGAGAAGGGCACAGCAGGTGAGAAGGCGAAGAAAAGGTCTGAGTGGGCTTCTAAGTCCTGTGAGGGTGCCCCGGCGACGGGGGCCCAACAGAAGGCCAAGCACCGCGAGTCCGCGGGCACCGGGAGCGCCGAAAGGTCGGGTTCTTCGGCTGCCAGGCAGGGCGCTACTTCCCCGGCACGTTCGACCATGGGCCAGTGCTCTGGTTCGGGGAAGAGGAAGTCCAAGAACCCCCAGGTAAGCCGCTGGAGCGGACCCGGTCGATCTCGAAGGGGGAGCGAGGCGCTGACCCCCCCCCCCCCAAGGCGAAGGTGGGGGGGGGGGGTGGCCATTACACTCGGAATCAGCCTCTGAGGAGGAGCTGGTGGAAAGCGAGAAGGGCCTCAACGAGAGGTCCATAGGCCTCAACAAGAGGTCCTTAGGCTTCATCGAGAGGTTCGAGAAGGTTCGATCCCAGGGGGCGGTCCCTGCTGACGTGATCGAAGATGGCCACGAAGAGGGCCCAGTGGAGCGGCCATCCCGTCCGTCGCAGCCATTACCCGAGCCCCAGGATAGCTCGGCGGCCATTTTGTTTGCAATCCAATCCTTAGGTACCGAGATAAGGACGAGATTACCACGGACCCCGACGGAGGATCCAGAACCAGGCCCGTCGGGAAGCCCTCCGAACAAGCAGAGGAGAGTCCACCCCGCTCTGCCCTTCGTGCCTGCGAGACCTGTGGACCCCTCATCCCCCTCGCCGGACCCTAGAGAGGATACGGCGACAGATACAGCGATGGGGACGGACGATGACGGCGGCAATGACACAGCGGACATCTCGTCATCATCCCCCCTCCCGCGGGCTTCTCCAGCCGACGAAATTGGCTCTTTCCATGCCATGATAACCAGAGCTTCCCAGCTCTTCCAGCTCTGCCCAGAAGAACAAAAAAGGTTTTCTGTACCAACGACGAGAGGCCAAGAGGAAGACGGTCCTCGCGGTGCCTTTGCTCGACATCTGGGACGAGGGGCTTGCTGTCCTCAAGAACCCTTCCACGACACCCGCCAAGAGGGACAGGTACGAGAAGAAGTACAGAGTCCCTGATGCCGCCCCCTTGTGCCTCAGAGCCCAGCCCACGCCGAACTGTCGTCTCGGCAGCGGCTAAGAAGAAGGCAGCGTGTTCGGCGGCTTCAACTTCCACTTCCCCGCCGGACAGCGAGGGCAAGAAGTTGGACTCCATGGGACGACGAGGCATCTCGGCGACGACGATTAAGGCGGCCAATGCCTTAGCGATCGTGGCCCGCTACGACAGGGAGCTCTGGTTCAAGATAGCTCCCCTGCTAGACTTCCTACCTCACAAGAGGGCGGAGGCCCTAGAAATTCTGCAGGAAGGCGAGGTGGCATCGGATCACGCCATAACGGTGGCAACGGAAATTGCCGATAGCGGATTTCGCCAACTGGGCAACTGAGTTTGCCTCCGACGACGAGGATGGCTCAGGGCGCCAGACTTTCGCCAAGACGTCCAGACCAGAGTGTTGGACCTGCCGTTCGACGGCAACAACTTTTTGGTAAGGCGGTGGACGAGTCTCTACAGGCCCTCAAGACCGACTCGAGACTGCCCGGGCCCTAGGGGTGCTTCAACAGCGACGGCCCTTTCGGAGCTCCGGAGGCAGACAGGGTGCCTCCAAAGGATCCAGCAGTGGCTCCTCCACTTACCGCCAGGCGGCCCGCTCCTCTTCCCAGAAGGCCTACAGAGGTCGCGGCAAGCAAGGGGGATCCCGCCGTCGTCACCAAGGCGGCAAGGCCGCCTCCAAGCAAGACTGACCCAGCCGTTTTGTCGGGCCCCCGCCGAAGCACCCCGGTGGGAGGCCGGCTGACTAAGTTCGTCAGCGTGTGGGAGTCCATCTCCACCGACTGTTGGGTGTTGGACACCCTGGCCAACGGGCACTCGCTGGAATTCCTAAAGAAGTACCCTCTTATTCCTCCCGTGGCCAAGAAGGAGAATCGCGTCCCTCAACTGCTGTTGGAGGTAAGGGCGATGCTCAAGAAAGGTTCCATTGAGCTCGTCCCCAGAAGGCTCCGGGGTGTACTCAAGGTACTTCCTCGTCAGAAAGAAGACAGGCGGTTGGTGCCCCATCCTGGACCTGCGTCGGTTAAACAAATGCATCAAGGCGCAGAAATTCAGGATGATCACCCTCCAGCACGTGCTGGGACAGCTGGAGGAAGGCGATTTACCATCGTCGTTGGACCTGGAAGATGCTTACTTCCACATCCCCATTCTAAAAAGGCACAGGAAGTTCCTCAGGGACGCCACTACCAATTCAGAGCCCTACTGTTCGGATTAAAGTTGGCACCCAGGGTTTTCACCAAGTGCCTGGCACCAGTGGCGGCGCGCCTGCGCATGCAGGGGATCCACGTCTACCCCTACCTGGACGACTGGCTAATCCGGGCAAGGACAAGAGGACTCGCCGTCGAACACACGGCGAGAACCGTCTGGTTGCTCACAGAGCTGGGGTTCGCCATCAACTACCCCAAATCCCACCAGGTTCCATCGCAAATAGCACGGTTTCTGGGAGCGAAGCTCGATACAGTGGGGCAACTGGCCTCCCCTTCAGAGGAGAGTACCAAGACCATCCTGGGCAAGGTGTGGCGCCTGTTAGCCACGGACGTGGCCAGGGTGAGGTCCATCTATTCCCTTCTTGGGATGATGTCCTCATGCATCTATCTTGTACCCCTTTGCAGACTTCGGATGCGTCCGCTACAGGAGTTCCTCGACGCCCGCTGGTTTCAGGCGACGGGCTGTTTCGAGGACAGGATCCTTCTCGAAGGTGTTCTGTCGGGCGATCCTATGGTGGGGCACCCGTGCTCACCTCACTACAGGCACGGACTTTCAAACCCCGGCGTTTCAGGAGACGGTGACGACGGACGCCTCTCTGGAGGGTTATGGGGCCCACACCGGAGATCTCCACGCAAGAGGCCTTTGGCTCCCGGAGGAGAGGTCTCTCCACATCAACATTCTGGAGCTCCGAGCAGTGTTCTGTGCTCTCAAGTCGTTCCTTCTGTCCCTCAAGGACAAGGTGGTGAGGATCTTCACCGACAACCCCACCACGATGTTCTACATACGGAAGCAAGGGGGCACCAGATCCCCAGCCCTATCCAAGGAGGCCCAGGATCTGTGGCACTGGGCCGCCGCCCAGGGGATGTTTCTGGTTCCCTTCCATTTGGCATGAATAAAAAACACCATCGCCGACTCACTCAGCAGGGAGCTGCGCTCGTGCCACGAGTGGGAACTGCGCCAGGATCAAGTGGATCGACTCTTCCAACGATGGGGCAAACCCCAGATCGACCTGTTCGCGACGGCGACGAACTCCCAAGTGCCAGAGGTTCGCCAGCAAGTTCCCACAGCCTAGGAGCATGGGCGATGCTTTCTCGTTCCCCTGGGACGGCCTGTTTCTATACGCGTTCCCTCCGTTGCCGCTCCTCCTCATCAACCAGCTCTAGAAGTCCAGGTGCAGGATGATCCTCGTCGCACCAGCGTGGCCGAGGCAGATCTGGTTCCCGGACCTTCTGGACTTGTCAACGTCCCCACCAGTCAAGCTGCCGGCGGACGTGGATCTTCTCTCCAGAGAAGGAGGCGCTATTCTCCATCACGACCCACAGTCGCTGAACTTGCAGGCCTGGCTCCTGCAGCACTAGAGTTTGGAGGGTACGATATACCGGCTGATTGCAGAGAGGTTCTTGCAAAGGCCAGGGCGTCCTCAACTCTCAAGTGTTACGGTCATAAATGGAAGAGGTTCTCTGTCTGGTGCCGTGCACAGAAGATTAACCCTCTGCGGATTACGGCCCCTCAAGTACTGCCGTACCTACTGTCGCTGGCCAAAGCTGGCTGGCTCACGCCTCCATCAAAATACATCTGGCTGCCATATCCCGATATACCAGGACTACGGGACGGGCGTCCTTGTGGTCTCATCGCCTGGTGAAGGAATTTATGAAGGACTATTCCGATCATTCCCGCCGGTGAAGGCTCCTGCCCCGGCGTCGGAGCTTAATGTGGTTCTGACCAGGCTCATGGGTACCCCATTCGAGCCTATGCATTCGGCGCCTTTGAAGTTCCTGTCATGGAAGACGGCGTTCCTCGTGGCCATCACCTCCGCATGACGAGTGGGAGAAATCCAGGCCCTATCTTGCAAGCCTCCATACTTGACTTTTCATGACACAAGGGTGGTGCTGAGGACGCACCCCTCCTTCATGCCCAAAGTGCCGTCGGACTTCCACCTCAACGAGCCCTTGGTGTTACCAGTTTTCTTCCCATCGCCTTCGACGCCGGCCGAGAGGACTTGCACTCGCTGGATGTAGCTAGAACGCTGAAGTTCTACGTGGTCCGCACAAAGAGTTTTCGGAAGACGTCACAACTGTTTGTGAACTTTGGGTCTGTGAATCAAGGGAAGGCTCTCTCGAAGACTTCCATTTCCAGATGGCTCTCCGGCTGCATCATCCACTGTCACCGGTTGGCAAACCGACCGTTGCGAGCGATCGCTGCTACCATGGCGTTCCTGTCTGGGGTGCCCCTGCTGGACATCGGCAGGGCTGCTACGTGGAGGTCGACGCACACCTTCACAAGTTTCTACTGCATCGATCGGGACTCCGGGGAGGAGTCCAGGGTCGGCCAAGCAGTGCTGCGCAACCTGTTCGCCTAAGGTGAGCCTGGTGAGGAGGTAAGAATTGCTTAATGTTGAGCCTGTTGCCACCACCCGTGGTTGTGCATGTGTATACTGATATGTATTCTTTTATTCATGAGCATGTGAATCCATGCCAGACCATGGATGGAGAAGGAACAAGTTACTTACCTTTAACTGTTGTTCTCCAGCATGGGTCTGGCATGGATTCACATGCGAAACCCTCCCACCTACCCCTCTGCGGCTCTTCACTTAGTCATACTGCCACTTGGCGTGCTACCAAATCTGAGGATGGCTGCCAGAGGCAGGGCTTAGGGAGAGGGCAGTCATTGGCTGGGGGCAGTATGACCCAGAGATCAGTGATTGGTTACTACTAAGAAAGACAGATCAGAAACAAAACTGATACTGATTTTTTCTTTCCCGAGGATTCCCAGCCTGACAGGGAATATTCATGAGCATGTGAATCCATGCCAGACTCATGCTGGAGAACAACAGTTACAGGTAAGTAACTTGTTCCTTGTTTGATCATACGGAGAAGAGGTAGAAGGCAGTCTTCCCTATCCCCATCTTGGACCACGTGTGGCAGGAATGGCTTCGCACAATGCGCCATCTGTTGATGGAGCCTGTGGTCAAGTCCTGCTTTGAGAAAAAGCTCAAGGTACCGGAGTCAGTGGCAAAGTGCCTCACGTCTCAGCCCACTTCGGAGTCAGTGGTGTCGGGTGGCAGCCAGTAGGAAAGGACGTAGCCAGCACAAGTGTGCGACTCCCCCTCTCAATAAGGGCCATAAACTGGATGCTTTGGCAAGAAGGTGCTTGCGGTTGGGGCTATGACTGTCAAGGCGACCAACTCATTGGCGATCATGGCACGACATGACAGGTGTGGCACAGATTGGTTCCGCTGCTGGACCATCTGCCTGAGGAACGACAGAAGGAGATGCTGCTTCTGGTTCGCGAGAGTGAGGAAGCCTCCAATCATGGCATTAATATTGCTGTGGACCTGCCAAAGTCCGGGTTTAAGCAGATTAATAATGGTGTCGTCCTCCGGCAGCAGGCCTAGCTGCGCTGTACCGATTTTCGACCGGAGGTTCAGCACAAGGTGGTGGACATGCCTTGCGCGGGAGAACTTCTGTTTGGGGAGAAGATTGACGAGGCGCTCAAGAACATGAAGCTGGACTCTAAATCGGTGAGGTCCCTTGCGACTCTGCAGGGTAGGCGTTCGTTTCGCCCCTTTCGGGGAGCCTCAGCGAACGCCAGGTTTTCAGGATCTCGCGACAAAGGCTACGGTCACACCAGCTATTCCTCCCAGAGTTTCCAACGATCTTTGTCTGACGCCCTCCAGGGACTGTTTTTCTAGGAGCACATTTTCATACACAGCTCAATCTGGTGAAGCCTTCAGTCGAAAGAATAGAGAAACTGTTATCCATGGTGGGCTCTTTTGGGCTGGGAACATCCGTCACGGTCCCCCTATACATGTCTCTTGTCCAGCATGGGGTCTGGCATGGATTCACATGCTCATGAATATTCCCCGTCAGGCTGGAAATCCTCGGTAAAAAAAAATCAGTTTGTTTCGTTTCTGAACTGACTTTCTACTAGTAACCAATCATTGGTCTCTGAGTCATACTTCCCCCAGCCAATGACTACCCTCTACCTAAGCCCCTGCGCCTTCAGATTTTTACCGCATGTTCGTGTTGGGGGGAGTCGTGCTATAGCTCTTGAGCTTTTACTGTGTTTTGCATATTTTATTTTTTTTTAAAACATTTTTTTCACAGAGGTCAATCGAGCCTCAAGCTCCACCGTTTCTAAGAGAAAATCAGAGAACCCTGGTAAGATTCTGGAGAAGACCCGGTCGATCCCGACAGACGTAGCCGAGGGGGAGCAAGGTGGTGACCCTCCCCCCAAGGTGAAGGCCTCAAGCACGCCCAAAGTCGTGAAGGCCTTGATTCACCCGGCTAAGGTCTCTATCGAGGGAGTCGTGGCGGCCCTAGCGAAGCCTGTGGAGGTGACCTCAGGGCCCAGAGTTTCCCTGCCACCGCGGAGGGAATCCTCTTTTCAGCCCATCGATAATGCCCCGTGAGAACCCCGGTGGCATAAAGAGGGGGGGGGGTTGGTGGCCATCACAGACACGGATACAGCCTCTGAGGAGAAGCTGAAGATGCCCAACAAGAAGTTCGAGGACGTCCGGTCCCACGGGAGGGATCCTGACGAGGCGGACGAAGAGAGCGACGGCGGTGCCGACGAGGTTCCCATGGAGGCGGAGGATTCCACTCCCCAACCGGCGCAGCCGGTACCTGAGCCACAGGACAACTCGGGAGCCATCTTAATGGTGATCCAGGCCTTATGTACGGAGATAAGGACGGGGTTGCCCTTGCCCCAACGGACGATCCAGTGGAGCCCTGCCTTTCGCGGAGCCCTCCAAGCAAGCGGAGGAGAGTTCACCAAATACCCCCCACTCCCCTGCCCTTCCAGCCTTCGTGGCCCTCACAGCCTTCATCTCCTTCCTCTGATCCTAGGCAGGACACGGGTACAGAGACAGCCACGGATGACGACGGTGGTGACGACGGGATGGGCCTTCCATCACCACCCCTTGGGCCTCCCCACCCGATGAAATTGGCTCCTTTCATGCCATGATTGCCAGGGCATCCAAGCTCTGCCCCGAAGAATAGAAGAATGAAGGTTTTCTCTATCAGCGCCGTGAGGCCAAAAGGAAGACAGTCCTCTCGGTCCCGTTACTTGACGACCTCTGGGACGAGGGGCTGTTGCTCCTGAAGAACCCTTCCACAACCCCTGCCAAGAGAGACCGGTACGAGAAGTACCGGGTCCCGGATTCCGCCCCCTTGTGCCATAGGGCGCAGCTGACCCCGGATTCTGTCGTCTCGATGGCAGCCAAGAAGGCGGCTCTGGGGACTACGGCTTCGACTTCAACCTCCCCCGCTCCCCGGGCGGCGAGGGGAAGAAACTGGCCGTCATGGGGCAACGGGTCATCTCGTCGTCGGCGGCGACGACGATTAAAGTGGCCAACGCCCTAGCGATAGTGGCACGCTACAACAGGGAGCTTTGGTTTAAGATAGCTCCTCTGCTGGACTTCCTCCCGGACGACAAGAGGGCGGAGGCCCTGGAGAATCCTGCAGGAAGGCGAGGTGGCGTCGGACCACGTCATAACAGTGGCAACAGACATTGCTGACACCGGTTTCCGTCAGTTGGGCAACGGTGTTTGTCTTCGATGGCGTGTTTGGCTCAACCAGAGTTTTGGGCATGCCCTTCGACGGGAATAACCTGTTTGACAAGACAGTGGATGAATCACTGCAGGCCATCAAGGCCGACATGGAGATGGCCCGGGCCTTGGGTTTTTTGCAGCAACGATGGCTGCCCTTTCGGAACTCCGGAGGCAGGCAAGGTGCCTCCAAAGGATTCGGCAGCGGCTCCTCGATGTACCGGCAGGTGGCCCGCTCATAGTCACAGGAGGCCTAGAGTCAGGAGGATCTCGGCGGCAAGGCGTCGGGCCCCCACCTGAGCACCCCGGTCGGAGGCCGGCTTGTGAAGTTTGTCAGCGTGTGGGAGTTCATCTTCACCGACCGATGGGTGCTGGATGCCCTGGCCTGCGGGCACACTCGTTTTTAAAGAAGTGCCCCCGCATTCCAGCCTTGGCCAGGAAGGAAAACCACGTACAACTGCTGCTGGAAGTAAGGGCGATGCTGAAGAAAGGAGCAATCGAGCTCATCCTAAAGAGGCTCCGGAGTGTACTCCCAATACCTCTTCGTAAGAAAGATGACCGGTGGTTGGTGACCCATCCTGGACCTTCGTTGTTTAAACAAGTACATCAAGGCTCAGAAGTTCCGGATGGTCACCCTCCAGCACGTGCTGGGGCAGCTGGAGGAAGGTGACTTCCTATCGTCGCTGGACTTGGAGGATGCCTACTTTCACAACCCCATTCCAAAAGGACATCGAAAGTTTCTCAGATTCGTAGTCCAAGGACGGCACTAGCAATTCAAGGCCCTTCCTTTAGGATTGAAGTCGGCGCCCAGGGTATTCACCAAGTGCATAGCACCGGTGGCGGCTCAGCTGCGCCTGCAGGGGATCCACGTCTATCCCTGCCTGGACGATTGACTCATCCGAGCAAAGACAAGAGATCTCGCCGTAGGGCCCACAGCTAAAACCGTCCAACTGCTCACGGACCTGGGATTCTCCAACTTCAAATCCCACCTGGTTCCGTCGCAGGTCGCACTGTTTCTGGGAGCCAAGCTCAACACAATAGCGTGACTGGCCTCGCCGTCGGAGGAAAGGACGATGGCCATCATGGGAAAAGTGCA